>NW_016803808.1:1943598-1991765 GCF_001698545.2 Rhinopithecus bieti | reverse complement strand
ATATATATATATAATTATTATTTTTTTTCTTTGAGATGGAGTCTCGCTCTGTCGCCCAGGCTGGAGTCCAGTGGCGTGATCTGCTCACTGCAAGCTCCGCCACCTCCCAGGTTCACGCCATTCTCCTACCTCAGCCTCCTGAGAAGCTAGGACTACAGGCGCCCGCCACCACGCCTGGCTAATTTTTTTTTTTTTTTAGTAGAGATGGGGTTTCACTGTGTTTGCCAGGATGGTCTCGATCTCCTCACCTCATGATCTGCCCGCCTCAGCCTCCCAAAGTGCTGGGATTACAGGCGTAAGCCACCGTGCGCGGCCTGAATTGTATATTGTTAAATGGTGAATTTTATTATTATATAATTTATACCTCAATTTTTAAAAATCCAAATTCCTAACTTGTTTTACAAAGACAGATATCTGCCTCTGATGATCTGTTCACTCTCATCCTCCTACTCTGCCTTAGAATTCTGACTCCAGTCACACTAGCTCTCCTCTGCTCCTTCATCACACGGCTCTTGCTTTAGGGCTTGGTAAAAGCAACCTCCCTCTACCTGGAATGCCAGTACAGCAGTCCCCACTCATCCTCTTTTTTGTGTTGCATGGTTTCATAAGTGTTAAATTGTATGCCATTCTAAAGAGCATGATGAAATATTACGTCATCTCTCTCTGACCCATGTGAGACGCGAATCCTCTCTTTGTCCAGCACAGCCAAGCTGTAGGCGCCACCCAGCCACGAGTTACTCGTAGTTCACTGGCTCATTCTCAGATCTACTGTCAGAGTGTTGCAGTGCTTGCATTCAAGTACCCCTTATATTTTACTTAATAACAGCCTCAAAGCTCAAGAGTAGTAGTACCAGTACACTGTAATAATTATTCTATTTTATTATTAATGTCTTACTATGCCTACCTTACAAATTAAACTTTATCACAGGAATGTATGCACAGGAAAAAACACAGTGTGTATAGGGTTCCATGCTATCTACATTCTCGGGCATCCAATGTCTTGGAATATATCCTCTGTGGTAAGTGAGGTCTATCGTACTCTTGATATTCACACTGGCTCTATTTTCATTTAAGGTGCAGAGTAAATGCCACCTTCTTGGTGAGGCCTTCCCAAATAACCAATCTAGAGTAGCTATCCAGTCATTTTCTATCACACCATCCTATTTCAACTTTCTGAATAGCCTTTCCCTGTCTGATCCTTTTCTTACTTATCAGGTTGATGCAAAAGTAATTGTGGTTTTTGCCATTAACCTCAATGATCTTTGCACCAACCATACTTATGTGTTTGTTTATCTGTATCCTCCTCTGGTCTTGAAATTCATGACAGCAAGGACTGGACCTATATGATTCACAACTGCATCATAAGGGTCTAGATGCCAGAACACCACCTGCATATAGTCGATATTCAATACAAATTCACAGAATGAATAAATGCTGGCTATTTTTATTTATTAATGCCATTATTGCTAGGTAGGCAGGGTCCTTTACAGGCTATTTGCAGGGTAATTAATTTATGCTAAGGACTGTGGATGCTACTAGAGGACTTAAAAAGGGAGTGACATGCACAGTGTTAAGGTATGTGGGTACTTTGGCCAGGCTAATAACGTACTCCCTTAAAACCAGTGTTCTTTAAATATTTTTTCAAAGTTTGGCAGTGGTTCTTAAACTTTACCATCAATAAGAATCCCCTGGGTCAGGCATGGTGGCTCACGCCACAATCCCAACATTTTGGGAGGCCAAGGTAGGAGGCTTGCTTGAGGCTAGAAGTTTGAGACCAACTTGGGCAACATCACAAGACCCCATCTCTACAAAAAAATAAAAATAAACAATTAAAAAAAAAAAAATCCCCTGAAGGGCTTATTTTAAAGCAGAGATTACCAGGTCCTACCCCAAGGTTTCTGATTCAGAAGGTGTAGGAGAGGTCTAAGAATTCACATTTCTAACCAGTTCCCAGGTGATACTGAAGCTGTAAGTCAGAAGGCCACATTTTGAGACCTTATGACTTAGAGCTCTTTCTGGGAGAAAAGCAAAGAAAGAATATGGTGACAGTCTCTTCTCCTATTGCCCCAAGCAACTAGGCTCTGTTCCCAAACTTGTATATTCCACAGGGCAAAACAAAAGCCCTCCAGCTAACTAGATTTAATCTCCTTGAAGGCATTTTAGAATTCCCGCTGGTGAGGGAGGAGAGGGAAAGAGAGAGAAGAGAAAAGAGTGAGGGAGAGAAGATGGGTGGGTAGTATCTTACCCCTGTTCTTTCAACCACATATAATATTCTCCCTGAGAAGAATTCCAAGTAAATATGACTTTCTCCATCTTGTTAGACTTCTAGGAGAGTTCTGTTAGCCCCTTAGAGATTGTCCTGGGTAGGAGGGCTAGCCCCTTCATCCAGCTCTAATGACATGATTAGATTTATGTTTTTGTAAGATCCTTCTGGTTATCAGGAGGAAAATGGACAGAAATGACACAAGATTACAGACACAGAGCTCAGCTGGGGGACTGTTAAGCAATCCAAATGAGGGTAAAGAGGACAGAGAGAGAGGGAATGCAGAGAAGAATGGTTTTCTGAGTTTTTGGACATATAATTGAGTGGACATAAAGACCAACAGTGTACACAGAGGGGCAAGAGTCAAGGATGATCCCTAGGCTTCTGGATAGGATTCAACAGGGTGGATGGCATTTACTAAGAAAGAGAACACTGGAGAAGGAGCTGGATCAAGGAGACAGATGATGAACCTCTAGACATGCTGATTCTGAGATACCATAAAGACATCTAAGTAGCCGTGTCCAGCAGGCAGCTGTATATATGAATCTATGGGTCTGGCCCTCAGTAGACAAGTCTGGGCTAGAGATATAAATTTGAGAGTCATCAGCATATAGTGGTAATTAAAGCCTTGGGAAAAGATGAGATCACCCAATGGGGGCATACAAAGAGAGATCAGGTTTTTAAATTAACAGTAAAATTCACTGAATCATGGGCTATCTGCTTGCAGAGTTAATCAGACCTGAGGAAAGCGTTTTTATTTGGTTGATGTGGCCAAATTCAAAGGCACTATCATCATTTACTGGAGGCATTATATTTAATCAAAGGGGCTGTGCCAATAATGATGATGATGGTGGTGACGATGAAAACAAAAACAATAATGACTAGCATTGAGCTCTTATTATGTGCCAGACACTGCTCTAAGTGCTTTCCATGTAGCACTAATTATTGAAAGTAGTTACAACCCTATGAGGCAGCTATTATTATTAGCCCCATTTTACCAATGAGGAAACAAAAGCAGAGAGAAATTAAATGACTTACTCAAGGTCATATAATAAATAAGTGGCAGAGCCAGGATTCAAACCCAGCAGTTTGGTTCATAATTTGTGCTCTTAAACGCACTCTACACATTGATTAAACCCAAATGTTACTATTCAGAACACATATAAAGCAAGGAGAAAAAAATCAGCACATTAATAATTTTGGCACATCTATTAAATGAGAAATTCTTACATTAACCAAAACACTCTGTAGATTACCCTGAAAAATATAAACGCTTACTATCTGGATAACACATCCTTTCAACAGTTTTGTCTTCAACTTTTCCTTATAAACACAGACCACCTATATTTTAGCTCTTAACACCAACATATGGTTTTGTATAACTATGAATAACCATTTTGCTAATGTAAAGATCATGTTTATCTTTTCTTAGAAATGAAAAATATTTACTAATATTACTCAAGTACTTAAATGTCACTTTTCTCTTCAAAAGATTAGATACTTAATTTTCCAACAGCCCATGTGTGATAAGTACTATAATTTCTACTACATAAATAAGAAAATCAAGATGAATTACTAGCCCAGAGGGGATTACATTTCCAAATTAGAATTCAGGCTACTCAACCTTTCCAGTTCCTTCCTCAAGTTAGGCCTTCTTATAAAAATCAAAATATCCAAAGTTTGTCTACTTAGTTCATGTAGTAACCAGCAAAAAACATTATCACACAAGAGGTCTAGCTAACCTCAAAAGATCTGAAAGTGTTATTGCTTCTCTCTGCCAAAGTAAGGACAAATAACAGAAGGCAAGTGTCTGTGGCACGGTCATCTTCACAACTCCTTTCTCCTTTCGTTGTGAGTATTCAACTCCATCCAGAGATCCAGAGCAGACAGACGTTTCTTAGGAGATAAAGGGAGATTTTTAAAAATCCAGGTAACTACTTGGATGACAAAAGAAAAACAACAAAAAATCTAAACAGGCATTTTAAATACTGACATGGTTTGGCTGTGTCCCCACCCAAATCTCATCTTGAACTGTAGTCCTCATAATTCCCACGTGTCATGGGAGGGACCTGGTGGGAAGTAACTGAATCACAGGGGCAGGATTTTTCCATGCTGTTCTCATCAGAGTGAATAAACCTCACGAAATCTGATAGTTTTATAAAGGGTAGTTCCCCTGCACATGCTCATCTTGCCTGCCACCATGTTAGATGTGCCTTTGCTCCTTCTTCACCTTCTACCATGATTGTGAGGCACCCCCAGTCATGTGGAACTGTGAGTCCATTAAACTTATTTTTCTGTATAAATGACCCAGTCTCGGGTATTTCTTCATAGCAGTAAGAAAATAGAGTAATACAAATATCTTAAAACTAGTTATAAAACCTTTACGAAGAGCCATTTGGCAATAAAGAATAATGAAGGACTAGAATAAAATCAGCCAAAAATGTAATCATGGGGTATCTGTGGGAGTGGGATGGGACAGGATTCTAAAGAGGGATTTGAGCCAGGCACGGTGGCTCACACCTGTAATCCTAGCACTTTGGGAGGCCAAGGTGGGCAGATCACTTGAGGTCAGGAGTTCGAAACCAGCCTGGTCAACATGGTGAAACCTCGTCTCTACTAAAAATACAAAAAATTAGCCGGGTGTGGTGGTGGATGCCTATAATCCCAGCTACTCGGGAGGCTGAGACAGGAGAATTGCTTGAACCTGAGAGGTGGAGGTTGCAGTGAGTCGAGATCGCGCCATTGCACTCCAGCCTGGGTAACGAAGCGAGACTCCAGTCTCAAAAATAAAAAAATTAAAAAAATTAAAAAAAGGATTTGAACTGTTTGATCTTTTTAATAGTGAACATAAATAATTTTTTAAATAAAGGAAAGGATATGCAATTACAATGCACAGCAAAAGATGTGTAACTGCTTTGACTCTGGCCTCAACTCCCAAGTCCCCTTCTCTACAAGGCCTCTCCAAAACTCCAAAACTTAGCTAGAGCAGCACCTCCTCCTATCCCCATCCTCCAAGTATCCTCTACCATATGACATTATGGTATCTTCATTCATTCACCAGATGCTTATTCATCTCATTCTTTGTGCCACTCTTCCATGTCTCAGGAAATGACAAGTGAACAATGTCTCATCTCTCTTAGAACCTATATTCTAGTAATGGGAGACAGACCAATAAACAAACAAGAAATACAATTGGCAGAGCCAGGTGCCATGGTGTGCACCTGTAATCCCAGCTACTAGGGAAGATGAGACAGGAGGATCACTTGAGCCCAAGAATGCGAGACTAGCCTGGGCAACACAGAGAGACCCTAACTCAAAAAAAAAAAAAAAAAAAACAACAAAAAAAACAAACAAACAACAACAACAACAACAACAACAAAAAAATTACAATTGACAGATAGTGATGCTACATAGAAAAATAGCAATGTAGAGTCATATAAAGTGATGGGAAGAGAAGAGAGATGTGCTATTTTATATGGAAGTCAGAGAAACCTCACTGAGAAGGTGACATTTGAGCAGAGACCTGAATTAATTCAGAAAGTAAGTCTTAAGGATGTTGGGAAGAATACCAAGTATATTATCAGGAGTGAACTGCAGGAACAGCAAAAAGGCCAGTGTAGTGACAGCATCATGGGATGCTACAAAATACAGTTTCTACATAAATCTGCCACGGTAGTGTGGCCTCCCCAGCCATGTGGAACTGTGAGTCCATTAAACCTCTTTTTCTTTATAAGAACAGAAATTTCTGAGGGAAAGTAGCAGGAATGATACTGAAGAGAGAGTAAGAACTATATTATGTAGAATTTTGTAGGTCATGATTTGTACTTTGGATTTTATTCTAAGTATAAGAAGTTTCTGGAGAGTTTTAAAACATGGAAACAACAGGACCTCGTTTATGTATGAGGTCACTCCAGCTGCTGTGGGAAGAATGGAGTTATGGGAGGGCAGTAGAAACGGAAGACCACTCTTCCAGGAAAGCCATGACTGGTACTTGGACTGGAGTTAGGTAGCATTGCAGCTAGTGAGAAATGGTTGGGTTCTAGACAGATTTTAAAGGCCGAGTCAAAGGATTTGCTGCTAGATTGGATGTGAAGCATGAGAGAAAAGGAGAAAACAAGTATGATTCTGAGGTTGTTGGCCTGAGCAACAAGTAGAACGCACTGTCATTTACCAAGACAAGGAAGATGGCAAAAACAAAACAAAACAAAACAAAAATCAGGTTTGATGAGCAAAATCACAATGTCAGAATTATATGTGTTGGCCAGGCGCGGTGGCTTATGCCTGTACTCCCAGCACTCTGGGAGGCTGAGGCAGGCAGATCACGAGGTCAGGAGATCGAGACCATCCTGGCTAACACAGTGAAACCCCGTCTCTACCAAAAATATAAAAAATTAGCTGGGCGTGGTGGCAGGCGCCTGTAGTCCCAGCTACTCGGAAGGCTGAGGCAGGAGAACGGCGTGAACCCAAGAGGCGGAGCTTGCAGTGAGGTGAGATAGCGCCACTGCAGTCCAGCCTGGGCGAAAGAGCGAGACTCCCTCACAACAACAACAACAACAACAACAACAACAACAAAAAAGAATTACATGTGTTAAATACATCAATAGAAATGTTGAGTCAGCAGCTGAATGTAAGAATCTACACTTTGGAGGAGAGGTGGGACTAGAGATACGAATTTTAGTTTCAGCATATAGTTGGTGGTTGGTTGAAGCTATGGTATTAGGTGAAGTCACATAAGGAGTAAGGGTAGATAAAGAAGCAGGACTAGGAATGACCCTGAGAATCTACGCTTTCTTAAACAAACTCTCAAAATCACTCCTCAAAATCCCTTTCTCCAAATTCTGTAAGTCCTTTCTTCATGGCACTTATCAGCAACTAAAATGTTCTTTATTTGGTCATTTATTGCCTATCTTCTCCTACTACAATATAAACACCTTGAAGGCGGACGGTCTTGCCACCATATTACGTCACAGTGCCCAGAACAGTCTCTAGCACAGAGTAGAAACCCAATGTGCAAATAGGCCCAACAGTTCTACTTTGAAGATTTCATCTCAGTGAAATGATTTGAAAGCCATGCAAAGGTTTAGGATCAAGGAATGTTGTCACAGCACTGTTTATAATATAAAAAAAATTTAGATCAACCTAAATGCCAGCAATAGAAGTTTAATTAAATAATTCCATGCAATGGTATAATACAAAACAATATCCATAATACTTTTAGATCAGTGGTTCTCAAAGTATACTCCTGGACCAGCAGTATTAGTATCACCTGAGAACCTAATGGAAATGCAAATTACTGAGGTTTAACAAGCTCTTCCGTTGATTCCGATGGATGCTGAAGTTTAAGGACCATCAGTTTTAAATGAATATATAAAGTCACAGATTTCCATAAAACAAATGTGTGTGCGTACACATACACGATTTTTTGTATATTCCTTATAATATGTAAGGACTTCCAGTTAAGGTGGCAAATTGAAAACACATGTTAGCCTCTGCGCTCTCCTGCTACAACAATTATAAAGATAATTTTTGAAACACGTAAACCTGAGGACAACATGAAAAAGGTGACAAGAACAATAAAATTTTAGAAGACAGAAAGCATACAGATAGGTGATTACTGGCTCAGCAGTCCTGAGAAAGCTAGATTCAAAGCTAGCAGTAGGGAATGCCACAAAGCAGTTTTCACTGGGGATCCCTAAAGAAGGCTCAGGAATTGCAGACACTCACCCCTAGAAACTGGATGAAGCCAGGCCTAACACCAGGATGACTGCTTAAAATCCAAATTAAGAAGCTGTTAGACATCCAGATTCTCTTTTTTTTTAGACGGAGTCTCACTCGGTTGCCCAGGCTGGCGTGCAGTGGTGTGATCTCTGCTCACCACAACCTCCAACTCCCGGGTTCAAGCCACTCTCCTGCCTCAGCCTCCTGAGTAGCTGGGACTACAGGCGGGCGCCACCATGCCCATCTATAATTTTTTGTATTTTAGTAGAGATGGAGTTTCACCATGTTGGCCAGGATGGTCTCAATCTCCTGCCCTCGTGATTCACCTGCCTTGGCCTCCCAAAGTGGTGGGATTACAGGCGTGATCCACCACGCCCAGCCAGACATCCAGATTCTTATCCCAAATCCATGCAGCCAAGTGATGCCCCTCCCTAGTCTTGGCCAAAAACTGGAAATTTCTTCTCCAGAGAGAAGGGTCTCTAGAATAAGGCATGCCAGTCACATGCACCGTCAAGAAGTGAAAACAGGAGGCGTAAGTGAAAGTTTACATACTGAATACTAAAACAATCCTCCATTCCCCTCGGGCCTTCTTCTTCCTAACCAGTTCCCAGAACAGTGACAGCCAGGATTACAAACCTGCCAAACAGAAGACTCAAAGAGATTTCTCTGAGGAATCTGATCAGTTCTGGGGGGAAAGATTTAAAGATGATAATGCTGGGGTTCACTGAGAAAATAACCTTGCATACAGAGCACAGCTGATAAGTCTCACCGTGGAAACAAAGCCACCTATCAACGTTTTAGTCTCCATGGTTAAGTACGAATAGCTATCTTAGGCTCACTAAACATTTAAAGCCTTTCATACAAAAAGCAGAGGCCAAAACAATCAAGTCGGGGTGAAATATCATTAATATTCTCTGTGAAATAAAAGATGCTCCACAAAAATGAGAAGGTAATCCAGGAAAGCAGAAATGGCATGGTGGAAAATAAAAAATTCCAACAAAAGAAAAATGATAGAATCTCAGGATGGTGGTAAAGAGAGATCCTGGCTAGGCGGCGGTGGCTCATGCCTATAATCCCAGCACTTGGGGAGACCAAGGTGGGCGTATCACAAGGTCAGGAGATCGAGACCATCCTGGCTAACACGGTGAAACCCCGTCTCTACTAAAAATACAAAAAAAATTAGCCAGGCATGGTGGTGGGCACCTGTAGTCCCAGCTACTCAGGAGGCTGAGATAGGAAAATGGTGCGAACCTGGGAGGGGGAGCTTGCAGTGAGCCAAGATCGCACCACTGCACTCCAGCCTGGGCAACAGAGCAAGACGCCATCTCAAAAAAAACAATACAAAACAAAAAAAAAAACCAGAGAGATCCTGAAGTCAGCCAGGCCACAGGTCTAGAGACATCATTCTAGATCAGAGCAGATCAGAGGCTCCAGGGAGACTTCTTTCAGAAGATGAAATTGATAGAATATGTAAGGTATTAAGAGATTATAAGAACTGGGAGGAAGTGTGGAGATACATTAGTAATAGATTAGTGATAAACAGAAAACTAAGTAAATAACAATGATCAACTCTAAGAAAACCACAGGATATACAGAAAAAGTAATCGCAGTAAGCAAGCTATATGGCTCAGTCTAAATAATGTTTATACATTTATAATAATTTAAGCAGTAAATACTGATCTAGTAAAAAATTACAGTAATTATATTGGGAAGAGAGAGAATGAGAAATGTACACTCATGTACTGGTGACTATGTGAAGATAAGGGACAGTGAGGAATGTGTGAAAGAGCTAAAATGGAATCCAATAGCTAATATCCCAAACCAGAAATCAAGATGTAATACTAGAAGCATGTGATACAGAAATACGGAAGTTACAAAAGAGTTGAAAATGAATGCCTTTTGGGAATAGGACATTAGCTGAAGGTAGACTACAAATTTTATTTTTTTTTAAGACAGGGTCTTGCTCTGTCGGCCAGGCTAGAGGGCAGTGGCATGATCACGGCGCACTGCAGCCTCGACCTCCGGGCTCAAGCAGTCCTGCAACCTCAGCCGCCTGAGTAGCCGGGACCATAGGCGTGCACCACCATGCCTAGCTAATTTTTTTATTTTTTGAGGGATGGAGGTCTCGCTATGTTGCCCAGGCTGGTCTTGAACTCCTGGGTTCAACTGATCCTTCCTCTTTGGTCTCCCAAAATGCTGGGATTACAATAGGTGTAGTCCATGGCCATGACTGGTGGACTACAACTTTAACCAATTTTTTATTTTTGCAATTTTTTATAACAAGATTTATGGAATGATTTGTAGAATTTTGATTTAAAATTTAAAGAATGAAGAAATAATTCAAATTTTACAAAACCAAATAAACTCCCTATACATACACGAAGAAAAACTTTCTGGAATGATCTACAATAGCAGTAGTGGTAATTTCTGGTGGGGACAGTAACTGGTGATTTCATTTTCTTTGTGACTATCTGCATTTTATAGTTTTATACTGAGTTTCATTAATAATTACTTTTTTTTTTTTTGAGATAGAGTCTTGCTCTGTCACCTACACTGGAGTGCAGTGGTGTAATCTTGGCTCACTAAAACCTCTGCCTCCCGGTTCAAGCAATTCTGCCTGAGCCTCCCAAGAAGCTGGGACTACAGGTACGCACCACCATGCCTAGTTAATTTTTGTATTTTTAGTAGAGATGGGGTTTCACCATGTTGGCCAGGCTGGTCTTGAACTCCTGACCTCAAGTGATCTGCTCACCTCAGCCTCCCACACTCCTGGGATTACAGGTGTGAGCCATTGCGCCCGGTCAATGATTACTTTTACTGTAAAAACTAAAAGAAAGCTCTAGGGATCATCATTTACAAAAAAACAAGCAGGCCAGGCGTGGTGGCTCATGCCTGTAATCCTAGTACTTTGGGAGGCCGAGGCGGGCCGATCACGAGGTCAGGAGTTCAAGACCAGCCTGACCAACACGGTGAAACCCCGTCTCTACTAAAAATACAAAAATTAGCCAGGTGTTGTGGTGCATGCTTGTAATCCCAGCTACTCAGGAGGCTGAGGCAGGAGAATTATGTGAAACTGGGAGGCGGAGGTTGCAGTTGAGTCAAAATTGCGCCACTGCACTCCAGCCTGGGTGACAGAACCAGACTCCATCTCCAAAAACCAAAAACAAAACCAGAAACAAATAAGCAAACAAAACTGTTAAACATAGGTGAACAAAACAATCATGATGCTTTAAAGGGAGATAATATATTTTTTTAAAAAGGTTCAATGGTTTTACAGTCACGGTCTTCTGGGACTATTTGAGCTCAGGCCTCTCTGAAAAGGTGGAGAAGAAAACTCTAGAAATTCCTTGTTGCCCAATTAGTCAATGATCCTAACACTTTACACAAAAGTAACTTATTTGATATCCATGTCACTGTGCAGTCCAGTAAGATAAACTTGATAAAGGAATTCCTTAATTCTTTGAGGGCATAGGAATGTTTGTCGAAAAATTCTTATATAACCCTACACTCTTAACGGATATCAGTCAAACAATCTCCTTCTAATACCAGAGGGTTTGGAAGCCTTGGGTCCTGTTTTCCATCAACTAAAAAAAAAAAAAAAAAAATGTAGTGAAGTGAACGAACAACTAAAATGAATGAATTCTTTAGGAAGAAGGCCTAATATTTTAATCTTAAATATATTCCTTATTTATTTCAAGTTATGGGATTACATCAGAAAGTAAAACACATATGTAGCAAGGTAAATTTTACTCAGCTTGCTTTAGTCTATGCTTAGAAATTGGACATATCATCTTTGTCTATTTTACTATACGGATACATGATAAAATTCTTCTGCTACAACTTTTCTTTGAAAACTCTGAGCCCACACATACATGATCTCTTTGAAGTAGCCTCCTTCTTTCTGGATCCACTTCAACTTTATGTCCCTTTAAAGTCACACACAAAAAACTCACATGGAGACAATGTGCCTTTTAAAAACCTGTGTTAAGATTTCACTTAGTTTGTCTTAGCCATATGATTCAGCAAGTCATTCTTCCTTGCTAGACCAAGTCCCTTTCCTTGGATTATCAGAAGATTAGACTAAATTATTTTTAAGGGGCATACCAGCTTCAAAATTCTAAATGGTTTGGTTCTCATTTTTACCTGATTGTGATGCTCTGCTGATGGGGAAAGGTTTTCGAGTGTGGATGTCAGACTGAGACTCTGCTCCACTTTCAAGAAAAGGAGGACAGCTGACATCACTTAGCAGCTCAGGCTCACTAGCCCAGTCTGAATGACTTAGATTATCTTCTAATACCTGTTTGCAAAATAATATAAATAAAATCATTGCATAACAGTTTTAAACAGTTAATTTCTGTGAACTTAAACAACTCCCGACTATCACAAGCACCCTAAAAGAAACCACTCCTAGAAAACTGCAACTGTCTGCCAAGTCCCCTTTACTTCTGAAACATGCTCCTGACAGCTCCCAGCAGTGCTTCTTGGAGAAGAACCACAGACAAGGATGGGCGAGGAAACCGGCTGCCAGCCCTGCCATCAGGTCTCCTTCTTCCATGAACATCTCTCTGACAGCGCTAATATCTTCACCACTGAAAACATTGCACATCAGTGACTCCACACACGCTGGCTGGCTTCTTTTTACCAAACCTACCTGGGGAATTGTTGCTTGGTATCTTTGTTAACTCTGGTTCACCCGCCTGAACTATCCCTTTTCCTCCCTCTAACTCATTACTTACTCATCATGCCATCTTTCCAACCCACTCTTCAGTGATTTCTCCTTTCCTTGAACTCCTATAGCACATATGATTTGTAACATGTAATCAACAAGGATATACTATCTTATACTACTGTTTAACTGTTCACACATGTACTGTTGAAATGACAGAGTGTCCCTACAAAGGTCAGCTGGCTGGCTACCTAAATACCTCATTAGCTGACATTACCTAGGCAAACCAATCACAGTCAAAAAGCCATGATTTCAACCTTGCAAGCCAATAAACTTGATCTTATTACAGGAAGATAAGACTCCTGGTAAAGAGGCTCACAAGACAATGAAGAAGAAGAAAAAAAAAACTCAGAATGAAATAAGATGCTTATGTCCTCTGGCAAGCATATCCCCTCCCCACAGGGAAGCCCGGTCAGAAGGAGGCTACACCAGAAAGCTGGCTGATAAGCATGAACACACTGAGAAAAATTCCACAGGTTCCCACAGGTAACCACTGCCAGCAACTCTACCACATATTCTGCCTCTGCCGGATTCTTCTGGACGATTCAAACTCCTGTCTAAACCCAGTTTCTCTATTTGCACACTTGATCCCACCTCTCTGTATATTCAAAGATATCTGTTCAAAGATTCACATCAACTCTTTCTCTCCATTGCAAATTTTTCTTCTCTCCTGCATCATTCCTATCACTACACAAATATGCTACCATTTATCCCACTTTTTTAAAGCTCTCCCTTGACCCCAGAAACCATGGAATTTCTTTGTACTTGTTGCAGCAAAATGCCTTGAAAAAGTCCAGATTTGTTGTCTCCAATTTCTCTCCTCTCAGTCTACCTTATATTTCATTCCAATCAAGGTTCTGATCCCACTGCTCCACTAACCTCTTTGCAGCCCTCTTCCTTCTTGACCTAGTGACAGCATTTATCACAGCTGGATCACTGTTCTCTTCTTGAAACACTTTGTTCCCTTGGTTTCCAGAGTGCTCATTCTCTCAGCTGTCCTCTTACTTCACATTGTTCCTAAGAATTTTTTTGCCAGTTCCTTTTTATCCCAAACATCTTAACCCTAGAATGACCTAGAGCTAAGTTATTGGTCCTCTCTCTGTCTTTACACCTTGGTGATGTCATCTGGTCTTACGGTTTTAAATACTAGCTACTATCTTCAAATTGTAAAATGTACCCCCCATACCACATTTTAACATCCTAGAAATTGAGATTTATCTTACAATCACTGGCATGTCACAACTGAATTTGCAGCACTCTTTTTTTTGAGACGGAGTCTCGCTCTGTCACCCAGGCTGGAGTGCTGTGGCCGGATCTCAGCTCACTGCAAGCTCCGCCTCCCGGGTTCACGCCATTCTCCTGTCTCAGCCTCCCGGGTAGCTGGGACTACAGGCGGTGCCACGTCGCCCGGCTAGTTTTTTTGTAGTTTTAGTAGAGACGGGGTTTCACCGTGTTAGCCAGGATGGTCTCGATCTCCTGATCTCGTGATCCGCCCGTCTCGGCCTCCCAAAGTGCTGGGATTACAGGCTTGAGCCACCGCACCCGGCCTTCTTTTCTTTCTTAACAGTACTTAAAATAATGGTGTATCTTACAAACAATGGCATGTTAAGATTTCATGATTATAATATAAACTAACAGTTTCAAAATTTGTCTCCAGCCCAGACCTCTCTCCCGAACTGCAGACTTTTATATCTAACTGCATACTTGAAATTTCCTCTTGGATGCTGCTATGGTTTGGCTCTGTGTCCCCACCCAAATCTCTTGAATTGTAATCCCCATGTCTGGAGGGAGGGACCTAGAGGGAAGTGACTGGATCATGGGGGAAGTTTCCCCCAGGCTGTTCTTGTGATAGTGAGGGAGTTCTCATGAGATCTGATCATTTTAAAAGTGGCAGTTTCCCCTGCACGCGCTCTCTCTCCTGCTGGAAGACATGCCTTGCTTCACCTTTGCTTTCCACCATGATTTAAAAAGTTTCCTGAGGCCCCTGCCATGCAGAACTCTGAGCCCATTAAACCTCTTTTGTTTATAAATTACCCAGTCTCAGGTAGTATCTTTATAGGAGTGTGGAAACAGACTAATACAGGAAATTGGTACCAGGAGTGGAATACCACCATAAAGATACTTGAAAATGTGGAAGCAACTTTGGAACTGGGTAACAAGCAGGGGTTGGAACAGTTTGGAGGGCTCAGAAGAAGACAGGAAGATCAAAGAAGGTTTGAAACTTCCTAGAAACTTGTTGAATAATTGTGATCAAAATGCTGTTAGTGGCCAGGTGTGATGGCTCACGCTTGTAATCTCAGCACTTTGAGAGGCAGAGGTGAGCCTGACCAACAGGTGAAACCCCATCTCTACTAAAAACACAAAAAAGTAGCTGGGCATGGTGGCATGCGTCTGCAGTCCCAGCTACTCAGGAGGCTAAGCCACAAAAATCACTTGAACCCAGGAGGCAGAGGTTGCAGTGAGCCAAGGTGGTGCCACTGCACTCCAGCCTGGGCAACAAAGCAACATTCCATCTCAAAAAAAAAAAAAAAAAAAAAAAAAGTAATAGGGATAGGGACAATGAAGCCCGGGCTGAGGTGGTTTCAGATAGAGATGAGGAACTTACTGGGAACTGGAATAAAGGTTACTCTTGCTACACGCTTTAGCAAAGAGACTGGTGGCATTTTGCCCCTGCCCTAGAGATCTGTAGAACTTTGAAGTTGAGACGATTCAGGGTATCTGGCAGAAGAAATTTCTGAGCAGCAAAGCATTCAAGAGGTGACCTGGCTGATTCTGAAAGCATTCAGTCATGTGCATTCACAAAGAGATTATCTGAAACTGGAACTTTTATTTAAAAGGGAAGCAGAGCATAAAAGTTTGGAATATTTGCAGCCGGACCACAAGCTAGAAAAGAAAAACCCATTTTCTGGGGAGAAAATTCAAGCCGGCTATAGAAATCTGCATAAGTAATGAGGAGTGAATGTTAACACTCAAGACAATGGGGAAAATGTCTCCAGGACATGTCAGAGATCTTTGAGACAGCCCCTCCCATCACAGGCCCAGAGGCCTAGGAGGGAAAAATGGTTTTGCAGGCCAGGTCCAGGGCACAGCTACTTTGTGTAGCCTCAGGATATAGCACCCTGCATCCCAGCCACTCCAGCTCCAGCCATGGCTAAAAGGCACCAAAGTATAGCTCAGGCCATGGTTTCAGAGGGTGCAAGCCTCAAGCTTTGGCAGCTTCCATGTGGTGATGGGCCTGTGGGTGCATAGAAGATAAGAGCTGAGGTTTGGGAACCTCTGCCTAAATTACAGAGGATGAAGGGAAATGCCTGGATGTCCAGGCAGAAGACTGCTGCAGAGGCAGAGCCCTTATGGAGAACCTCTTCTAGGACAATGCAGAGGGGAAATGTGGGATTGGAGCCCCAACACAGAGTCCCCACTGGGGCACTGCCTAGTGGAGCTGTGAGAAGAGGGCCACCGTCCTGCAGACCCCAGAATGGTAGATCCACTGACATCTTGCACTATGCGCTTGGAAAGCCACAGACAGTCAACTCTGGTCCATGAAACTCTGGACCACACGGCTCCTGCAGAGTCACAGGAGCAGAGCTGCCCAAGACCTTGTGGGACCACTCCTTGCATCAGCATGCCTAGATGTGAGACATGGAGTCAAAGCTTATTTTGGAGCTTTAAGGTTTAGTGAATGCCCTGCTGGGTTTCAGACTTGTATGGGGCCTGTGGTCCCTTTGTTTTGGCCAACTTATCCCATGGGGATTGGGAACATTTACCCAATGCCTGTAACCTCATTTCATCTTGGAAGTAACTAGCTTGTTTTTGATTTTACAGGCTTATAGGTGGAAAGGACTTGCCTTGTCTCAGATGAGACTTTGGACTTGGACTTCTGAGTTAATGAGTTAATGCTGGAATGAGTTAAGACTTTGGTAGACTGTTGGGAAGGCAAGATTGATTTTGCAATGTGAGAAGGACATGAGATTTGGCAGGGGCCAGCGGTGGAATGATATGATTTGGCTCTGTCCCCAATCAAATTTCTCATCTCGAATTGTAATCTCCACATGTTGTGAGAGGGACCTGGTGAGAGGTGACTGGATCATGGGGGTGGTTTCCCCCATGCTGTTCTCATGAGATAGTGAGGGAGTTCTCATGCAATCTAATGGTTTTAAAAGTGGCGGTTTCCCTCTGTACGTGCTTTCTCACACACACGCATTCTCTCTCTGCCTCTCTCCCTCTCTCTCTCCTGCTGCCATGTAAGACATGCCTTACTTCCCCTATCCTTGGGCCATGATTACATGTTTTCTAGGGCCTCCCCAACCATGTGGAACTGTGAGTCAATTAAACTTCTTTTGTTTAGAAATTGCCCTGTCTCAGGTAGTATTTTTATAGCAGTGTGAAAATGGACTAACACAGATGCTAACAGCTGTCTCAAACTTAACATGTCTAAAACGGAACCCTTGATCTTCCTGGCCCACTTACCCTTCAGTTGATGGCAACTCCTTCCTTCCAGCTGCTCAGGTCAAAAACCTTAGAGTCATCATTGACTTCTATTCCTCTCTTTCTCCCACACCCCACATCCAATCCATCAGGAAATTCTGTTGGCTCTATCTTCAGACTTTATATAGAATCCTATCACTTAACACCTCCAGTTCTACCTCCTGGTCCCAGCCACCATCACTTCTCATCTATACCAGTGCTTCTCAAACTTCAGTGTACTGTGTATAGGAAGCACACAGGGACTTCTTAAAATGCATACCTGCATTCAACTGGTCTTGGTAAGACCTGAAATTCTGCATTTCTTACTCTAGATATCCCATGGTTTACTCTCTGACTTTCTTCATCACTTCAGCTCCCTCATCAGCAAGGGCCTCCATGACAACCTTTTATTAAATAGCACCCTTCCCCACTGTCCCCCTCTCTATATTTGCTTGTTAATTTGCTTCTTCTGCACATTTTCAATAATTATCACGAAAGATAATACAGCTCAAAAGTAGGGACCAGGATTCAGAAGCAGGCCTCTTATTGTTCTCAAAACAGTTATATCCAAAGCACTAAGGAAATATTTAATGGATATACCTGAGAAAACTATGCTTCTAATTAAAAGTAATTGTTCCCATTTCCTTTCAAAATTGAAGTAGAAATTATCTTACCAATTCATGTATCAGCTTAATATTTTACTTACTGCTTATTTATTCACTAAGATTTTAGCGAGATGCTAGTATTGCTTTACACAAGAATTTACTCAACTCTAGCAAAACCTTTTTAAAAAAAAATCTTAAGTTAACCCCAAAATATTTATATGTCAGTGACCCTGTCCTTCTGGACTGTAACAGAAGCCTCTTAACTGAAAATCCTCTGACAAGCATCATAATCTCAGACACTCAAACTGGTCAGGAACCCATCTTCATCTCTACATCTCAACAGACATGTTTTTTAATCCAGCTTTCAGACTTGTGACTTACTGTAGGTTTCCTTCCAGTGGTATAAACTGGGTTCTTACAATATGCCTGCTTGCTTTTCTGAAGGTAGCGCTTCCAAAAATTATGTAAAACGTCATTCTAAGGAGGAAGGGAAATGAGTGGGGGATGATTCAGGTTATGACAACAAATGTACAGGCACATCTATAGCACAGCTCTCTTGTATTTTACATATTATATATAAATTTCCAGTAAATGTTTTATGTGGTATTCACAATTTGAGAACAAAATCTTTGGTGTCTGTATGTAGCATCTATCAGAACATGAGTTCCACAAAATGCACATTGGGGATTAATATGTTGAACCAGTGGTTCTCAAGCTTAAGTGTGCATCAGAATCACCTGGAGGGCTGGTTAAGTCTTCCATCTACATGTCTTCTTACCTGCTTTTCCTTAAAAAGAATTATAATATCATCATAGTATCAGGTACATGAGAAATGCTGAAAAAATCCTTCTTAATTTTAGATTTTAGAGAAAGACATTAAAATAACCTAGTTGAGTCCTTTTCTTTTGCATATTAGTAAATTAAGGATCAGAGTAGGAAAGCAACTGATACATGACTACACTTTTAGTTAGGGGCAAAGTTGTTACCAGGTTTACTAACCAGTCCCAAGTGAAAGTAACACTAAGCAAAAGACTCTTCCGGCCGGGCAGTGGCTCACTACTGTAATCTCCAGACTTTGGGAGGCCGAGGCAGGAGAAACTGCTTGAGCCCAGGAGTTCAAAACCAGCCTGGGCAACATGGTGAGACCTCATTGCTACAAAAAATCAAAAAGTTAGCTAGGTATGGTGGCACACATCTGTAGTCCCAGCTACTTGGGAGGTTGAGGTGGGAGGATCGCTCGACTCTGGGAGGTTGGGGCTGCAGTGAGCCATGATCAGGTCACTGCACTCCAGTCTGGGCAACAGAGCAAGACCCTGTCTCACAAAGGAAAAAAAAAAAACAAACAAAAAGACTCTTCCATTTATTCATCATCTACTAGGTACCAGGCATCCCTTAGCTCCAACACAATATTGTAAGATAGCTATTAGCTTCATTTTACCATTGAAGAAAATGAGTAACTTGTCCAAGATTACCCAGCCGGTAAGTAGAAAAACTATCAATAGGATGTGGAGTCAGTTCTGATTTTGGAGCCTGTGTACATGGCATAATGCCACTCAACTGATGAGGTCTAAAGAGTTATGCTCATTGGCTAATTTCAGAAAAATTGTGTTCAGAATTAACCCCTAATGAGGTTGAGCATAAAGTTACATAGGAATAAACCCTGCCACGGCTATACAGTGTAAGTATATAAAATTGTTTCTAAACATGTATACATAGAATGACTACGTGAGCAGAAACCAGATCACAAACCCCCACTATCAGCTATCATACCTAATGCAAACACTATTATGGGTAAGCCTCTGTTGCTTCATGCTTCTGAATTTTTAATACTTAACGCCTTTCAGGGTAGGCCCAGCATCCATTTAGGCCATGCATTGGAAATGTAGTTGTTCTGTTTGGGCTTGCCCCAGCCACCAGTTTGAACAGCAGAGGCTCCTCTACAAATCTTTCCTTGGTGACTGCAGCCCACGTTGATCTTTATCTGTTCTCTTTTTGCCTTTAATATCACTTATGAGGGCCGGGTGCAGTGGCTCACGCCTGTAATCCTAACACTTTGAGAGACCGAGGTGGGTGGATTGCCTGAGCTCAGGAGTTTGAGCCCAGCCTGCGCAACATGGTGAAACCCCATCTCTACTAAAATATAAAAAATTAGCCAGGTGTAGCAGTGTATGCCTGTAGTCCCAGCTACTCAGGAGGCTGAGACAGGAGAATTGCTTGAACACGGGAGGTGGAGGTTGCAGTTAGCCAAGATTGTGCCACTGCACTCCAGCCTGGGCAACAAGAGCCAGACTACCTCTCTTAAAAAAAAAAAAAAAAAAAAAAAAAAAAAAAAAAAATTCACTTATGAGTATACCACCATATAAATTCATGTCTATTCATTTCACATATACCTAAATCCCTCTCCTCAACTAGGCTGGACCTCTCAACAGTTGGTTTCCAATGAAGCATATGAAGCAAGGGAACAACTTGTTGCTAAATAACTGGCTTTTTTTTTTTTTTTCCCAGACGGAGTCTCGCTCTGTCGCCCAGGCTGGAGTGCAGTGGCCGGATCTCAGCTCACTGCAAGCTCTGCCTTCCGGGTTTACGCCATTCTCCTGCCTCAGCCTCCCGAGTAGCTGGGACTACAGGCGCCCGCCACCTCGCCCGGCTAGTTTTTTGTATTTTTTTAGAGACGGGGTTTCACCGTGTTCGCCAGGATGGTCTCAGTCTCCTGACTTCGTGATCTGCTCCTCTCGGCCTCCCAAAGTGCTGGGATTACAGGCTTGAGCCACCGCGCCCAGCCGTAGCTGGCTTTTTAAAGGATTCTTTAAATGGCTTTCACTAGATGAACGAATGTGAAATTCAAATAATTGCAGAAATACTACGTTGCTCCAGGAAGGCAGGAAAGTCAAAGTGTGGTCCCCGGACCGGAAGCATCGGTGTCCCATAAGAACTTGTTAGAAATGCACATTCTTGGGCCCTACTCAGACACACTAACTCAGAAATTCAGGGATTAAGGTCCAGTGATTGATGTTTTATCAAGCCCTCCAGGTGATTCTGATGCACACTCAGGTGAACGACTGGTTGAGCATATCACTGTCCAAAGTGCATTCTGTGGAACTCAAGTCCTGAAAGACGTTATGTACATACACCAAATGACTCTGTTCTCAAATTGTGAATACCACACAGGACATTCCCTGGAAATTAAACAAGCACATTAACACATAAACGGTACTAATAAACTCCCAAAGTTATTTGAGTTTTACTTTGTTTAACCTGTTGTTTCTGAAGCATCTGAAAACTAAAACCTTTAAATTTTTCTTTTGGATGTATTGCTTATTTACATCTTGTAGAATACACTTCCAGAACTGCTAACCTACTGAAAGGTTAAAGCAAAAACATCAGAAAAATTATTCTTCCAGTAGCCCTAGTGTTATTACTGATTTCTCCTTAGTTCCACTCTAAGTCTTACTGTTCTTTAAACAACAATATGTAAAGCTAACATCTAGTCACAAATGTACTCACCTTTAACTCTGGACCTATTCCAAGGTTCTTTAAGGCTTCTGCTTGTTGACAAAGAATGTTCTGGAAACCTTCACACACATACCAATCCCAGCCTTTTTCTAAATGACAAATAGCATGTTTTAGCATTTACATTCCTAATTTACAAACTTTAATGCTGTACTACAGTTACAATTTGTGTTTTACACATTGCGACTTGAATTTTCTTTTTTTTAAAATTAACCCAGAACTTAGCAGCTTAGCAACTTGAATGTTTTTGTACCACTGAAGAGGGTTTCCATTCTTATATTCTTGTTTCCAATCTGGCAAATGTGTATACAAATGCTGAAACTAAATATTTTGTATAATTTCAGATTTCAAATGTTTTCCATTATCTGTATTTTTCTGAAAATACTAACCTAAGAGGCAGAAAAATGAATAGTCACCACGTTAAAAAAAAAAGTGAAACAAGTTTTAAAAATGTCTGTTTTCCCGAACGATGCCCGGCAGAATCCTAAATGACGAACGATGCCCAGCGGAATCCTAAATGAAAGTACTAAGTTACTGCTTCCACCGCTTTTCTGTTCCAACTCACAAGGGAATGGTGAACTTCTAGTGAATGAACGGACGAATGTCAAGATCTCGTGATACAGGAGTACAGAAAAGGGGAGTAAGAACATTCAAAGAAAATAAACTGCTCAATGGCATTCTGCTTTTCCTGAAATGGTTCTAGGTTATAGGGAGAAAATGAAAGCAAGGTACTAATACTGATCTCAACCTAGGTGCCAAGTGTGTGCTGGGTATTTTAAGTGGGTTATTTTCTTGAATACTCAAAACTACCCTAAGAGACTGTGAAGAAATCTGCCACCACAATAGACAGAGATACGTGTTTAATGACAACTATGAGCTGAAGGAAAAGTCTATGAAGACCCTTACGTTTTGCCCCTCACCACTGGACAAATACTGTAATTCTTCCAAAAGCTTGTTATCAGTACTTTTTACACAGAGCTTGAGGTCGGTTACTGACTTCAAGATCTCTTCTCTGCAGAATGCCAGAGGACTTCAACTCTTTTCCCTTACCTAAATGTCACAAAGTCTCCCCAACTCTGCTGACTAACCCAATTCCTTCCCAGAAAGGGTCTCAAGTTTTAAGAGTAAAACAGAAAACGCAATAATTTTGAATGGTCCATAAGCTGAGGAAGTTTAAACTCTTCAAGCTATATGCATATACTCCCTCTTCTTCTTGCATACTGTTCTTAGAAACTGATAAAGTTGTATTTTAAATTTTGAGTCTGTGTTCCTATTTTCCATAATAGATGGCATTTTATTCTCATTTTACAAATGAAGAAACTAAGGATGATGAGGTTGACTATAAGACACTTAACACCTAATATAAAGCACCTGAAGTTCCTTAAGAACTGCATGTTTAAACTACACATTTTAACTATTTAAGTAGGTCAAGGCAAAATTAATCGGGTTTTACTCCAATAAAATTTAACAAAAGTTAATCAGGTTTTAGCCTAATAAAAAGTCACTACTAAAGGCTAAACAGAAACATGAGATAGCATTTAGGCATTCACTGTTATTCATCTAAGAATGTTAACGTATTTCATACATTTCATAAACACACACATACAAATAAATACACACATTTTTTTTAAATGTGTGTGTATCCTTAAAGCTATCTCATGTAGAAGAGTCCCCATTATCATTACCCTGGTTTCAAACTTGGGGATTTGTTCCTCGGTACTTAGTCAAAAATAAAAACCATCAGTTAGACTTTACCTAAGATCCTTCTCAATAATGGTTAATTATATGTACTCACTGGATTAATGAAAGACTTTACCTTTCAAAGCACACTCATGCTGAGGCCATTTTAAGGGAAAATAATTTTCCCAATTTTAAAAGGATGTGTTCAAAATTCAATACGAGAAATGGATTTCTAGAAGTTGGATATTGTATTCAACTCACCTAACCTAACAATTCCACGGTTGAATTATTTCAGAAAGTCAGCATTTTTTCCATTAAAGTACAGGAAATCATATTCACCACAATGAATAACAAACATAGGCCAGAAGAACGTATGCCAGTAGATAAAATCTGGCATTTTCTCTAGAATCTACTTAAAATTCCATTCCATGTTCTCAACATGAAGGTGAAGATGTGAATAAAGAATGTTAAGCACATGTGAAGAAAGAACTTACCAGAGTTGTTTTTTTTTTTAAGCCCCCGGTTGAGGGCTTTTATTTGGGTATTAGGAATAAGATCAGTGTTTATAACTTCCTGAGATCTCTGCAGGAACAGAAAAGACCATTAAAAGATAGTTTTACATCCCCCCCCAGCATATTTCCAAGTATTTTCTGGAAAGTATAATGAACCAAATTATGAGTGCCAGGAAGAAGGATGGTAAAATCTTGGAAAAATTATAAACATTTAACATTCTAGTTAATGTTGATGTTGTTTTTTCATTCAAAATTTCTCAGTAACTAGAACAGTGCCTGGAATACAGCAACCATAAAGTGTTTGTTAAATGAATAAACTTTTATTTTAAATCACTTTTTAACTTTTACAAACCAAGTCAAATCAAAAGTTAAATTTACTCACTTTTTTCTCCACGCAAAATACACTTTGGTATTAAAACAGTTTATGTATTTATTGTAAGTGGTCATGCCTAAACTACAGACAGATTACTTTTGGCCTACTTTTCCATGTCTTTGAATAATACTCTAAAACTGCTTTCATTTCTGAAATTATAAAAGTACGTATTACCTTTTATTTTTAATCAAACTTACAGAATTTTAGAATGACTGAAATGGTTAGTATAATTCATACCAGAGTCTTCAATCCTAACTGCTCTCAAGGGCAAGTATCAAAGATTCTGGCTCTCTCACAACTAAAAATAAAGTGTTGAGTCTTTTTTTTTAAAATGAGGCCACACTTTATTCCATAAAGTAGAATAAATGTTCCCATTATTGAGTTTTTTTTTTTTTTTTTTTTTTTTTTAGAGGGAATTTCGCTCTTGTCGCCCAGGCTAGAGTGCAATGGCACTATCTCAGCTCACTGCAACCTCCGCCTCCCAGGTTCAAGCAATTCTCCTGCCTCAGCCTCCCGAGTAGCTGGGATTACAGGCATGCGCCACCACGCCTGGCTAATTTTGTATTTTTAGTAGAGATGGGGTTTCTCCATGTTGGTCAGGCTGGTCTCAAACTCCCAACCTCAGGTGATCCACCTACTTTGGTCTCCCAAAGTGCTGGGCTTATAGGAGTGTGCCACCACGCCCAGCCCCCATTATTGAGTCTTAATACCAGAAGAAAGGTTAGGATTTTTAACCAACAGAGGACATTGCTGCTTTTCTAAATTTAGAGATTTGGAATGAAATTTATCTTTAACTCTCCATAAGAATAAAAGACATGTCTCTACCAACAGGAGTTCTGAAATGTAACCTCTCTAGTCACAGAAACCATATTCAAAGCAATTTTGGTATACTGGGTTGGCCACACTGAGAACGTAAGACATGTCAAAATAAATACAAAAGCCATTATCTAGCAAAGACAATAAAACTTACAAAGGATAGCCAGGAAAAAAAGACTTAAAATTTGTACTAGACAAAATGTGAAAGAGTAAAAAACGTGAAAAAGTAAAACATCCAAAACTAGAGCAATAATTAATTAAATTACCGAATGGCTATTACAGAATATTTACAGTCTATAAAAAATGTCTGCAAATGTTCAGATAAAGTAGTTTTCCAAATTGTTATGGAAACAGATTGAACAGTACTCACACATCCCTTTCTCCATTTCATACACAGGAAAAAAGAGACAAATGTAGAGATTACTGGTGATTTTAGCTTTCATCTTCATAATTTCCAAATTTTCTATAGTAAACATGCATTGCTCTTATAATCATAAAATCTATTAAACTCACACAAGTCTAGCCTACACCTTTTTAAATATCCATGAAACTCTTGCAAAAATATCTATTGTCTAAATTGAACAAATTTATGACCTTACATTTTTTTTTTCCTGGATAAAATATATCAGGATAACATTTTGGTTCCTGTATCACGGAAGTCCTTTCCCAGATTGCAGAGCGTGTCTGGAACTTGACAGTTACATGCTGAGGAAGAGGGGGCAGTAAAGGGGGCAGAAAAATAAGGCAAGCTGCACCAACACTTCCATTCTTCACCGCTGTAACTGTCTCACTTGTCATTCTCCACCCACTGTATTTCAGCATCACCATCACCACACTGCTCAGCTCCAGGGAGCCCCAACCACATCATATTCTCACAGTCCATGTGAAGAACATGCTTGGATCACCATAAAGCCGAGAATAACTACTGAAGTTGTGCAACGCATAACTTTTTTTTCCTTTAAGCCCGTTGTCTGAAAGGAAGGCACTGAGCTAGGTTCTCGGTCTTTATAAAGATGTGGTCCATCTTCATGAACGCTACATTCTTGACAAATTACTCCACAGGAGTTAACAGTCTTTCAAATGTGGAGCTAGGTAGTGGTATTAGGATCTTTCAAACTAAAAAATGACTGCAGCAGATTTGATCAAACAGAATCAAACAGAAACTATCAAAACCAGAAACAGAAAAGCAATTAGTTAATGTAGTTCAACTCTTATAAAAATAGTATGTGGACTTCACTAACGGCAAATACTCCATTAGACACAACCTTTCTTCACTGTGTTTACACCTGCACTACAGTACAAAAGCAACAGTGAGTAAAACTGCTAGCTCCTTACTACACACTGAGGGTGAGGACCAAAGTACACATCTGTCAGGTGCACAATCTGACATACACAGACACACACACAAAATATATCTCCATGAAACCATCACTATAATCAAGATAATAAATATCTCCATCACCCCAACAATTTCATCAAGTGAGCACATATCTTTTTAATATTCTGTGTGACTAAACAGGAAGCGGAGATAAGCATTCCAGCTACAGACTCAAGAACACTGTCTCAAGGAAAAGCACTTGTGTGACAGACTTGCAAGCTCAATTCACCAGTTTTTTCAACGGAAAATTTTTTTCCTTTTACTCGTTTCATATATTTTGTCCAGGTTTTTCGTTGTTTAGGGGACAAAGGTAAGTCTGGTCTCTGTTACTCCATCTCAGCCAGAAGCAGAAGTCTACACAGTTACTTTTATTGTCTCAAATTTGCCTTTCTTAAGCCTGTATGGTGAAGGTAACATTTGTTCCTTCCTGGCTCTGTAGACTTTGAGGAAATCCTTTTCCACAGAGGAGAGTCCTGGCACATTTAGCCTGTCCAGTAGCAGACTCTCTATACCCTTTATTATTTTGGTGATGCTGGCCTGCAGGTGTGTTCACCACAATAGGACCTAGCCCTCACAATGTGAAGGTAGCCTCGTTTACCAAGGTTACACAGGACAGTATGACAATCTCTACTTTAACAGGCAGGTATGATGGGTAAAATGAACACTGAAGTCAGAAGACTCACATTCAAGTCCTGGAAGCTGGGTAACTTTGGCAAACTCACTCAACTTGTGAGCCCTATCAATAGGCTGTCACATTGGTGATAAGGAAATGAGATAATGGATCCAAAAACACTTTGTAATGTGTAAGGTACTATACAAAGATAAAAGAATAATGAGGTGTAGTTCCAATATTCCCAACAGTCCTCAAGCTTTTTTTTTTTTTTAGATGCAGTCTTGCTCTGTTGCCCAGGCTGGAGTACAGTGGCGTGATCTCATCTCACTGCAACCTCTGCCTCCTGGGTTCAAGCAATTCTCCTGCCTCAGCCTCCCAAGTAGCTGGGACTACAGGCGCATGCTACCACGCCCGACTAATTTTTGTATTTTTGGTAGAGACAGGGTTTCCCCATGTTGGCCAGGCTGGTCTCGAACTCCTGACCTCAGGTGATCCACCTGCCTCAGCCTCCCAAAGTGCTGGGATTATAGGCATAAGCCACCGCGCCCAGCCCAGTCCTCAAGTTTTCTAACATTCCATCTTCCAAACCTCTAAGCCACCACGACACATTAAAAAAATGTAAATAAGTACTAATAAAAAGAAATGCATCATCTTCTAAGTATAATTTTAATTATTTCCCTCAACCATATACTCTGAATAAGAAATCATTTATAAATGTGGCCCAACATAATTTCAAAAACTCATCCTCAATCTAATTCACAAATCCCTTAACCTATGTGTAAGTACCCAAGACCACTCACATCCTTGGAATGTTGGCATTGCATGAGTGACAAAAACTAACCAAATTCTTTGGGACTTAGACTACATATCAGGCTGAAATGGTAATTTTTAAAACATAAGCAAACTCATAAATGGTATTTGTTACTTACCTCTGTAACATTGTGGCAAGAAGTGCAATAATATTTGCCTTCATCAGTAAGGCCCCATGAGACAGCAGCACACTGACTGCAGCGTTCTTTAAACTCTTCCTATGGAAGAAGAGGACAGAACAGGTGTTCCCATCAAGCCACATTCAATACATCATACCTAACCCTGCAGTTCTACTTAGTGTGTTCCTTGCAACTTTATAAATAAAAAATCATACACAATAGAAAATATATCAGAGAGATTATCTGCAAACAAGGAGACGAGTGGTATGAAATCGAATTAAACTGCTGGAGAAAATTTATTGAAATATGCAGTGTGAGAGGAAAAATAAAGAAAAGGAAGCAGTAGGGGTAAACTGGAACCAAAGATGAGTAAACAAAGCTCCTTGAAAATGCTGTGAGAAAGATGACAAACAAGTATAGAGAAGACTTTTTATTTTTATTTATTTTATTTTATTTATTTATTTTTTTTGAGACGGAGTCTCGCTCTGCCACCCAGGCTGGAGTGCAGTGGCCAGATCTTAGCTCACTGCAAGCTCCGCCTCCCAGGTTTACGCCATTCTCCTGCCTCAGCCTCCCGAGTAGCTGGGACCACAGGCGCCCGCCACCTCGCCCGGCTAGTTTTTTGTATTTTTTAGTAGAGACGGTGTTTCACCGTGTTAGCCAGGATGGTCTCGATCTCCTGACCTCGTGATCCGCCCGCCTCGGCCTCCCAAAGTGCTGAGATTACAGGCTTGAGCCACCGCACCCGGCCCCAGAAGACTTTTTAAAAATGCAAATACCATTTGGAACTACTCCAGGACACTAAAAGCGCAGACCACAGAGGAACTAGATTTGTACTGGTTTCAAGTTTCGATTTATTCACTCGGGAGCATAAAGAGTATCAACTCTAGGTGTACTAGGCTTTTTACTAAGTGCTGGGGATTCAATGGTGAGCAGAACAGACCAGACATGGTCCCTAGTCTGGGTATACACTAGCTAATGGTGAGTTACAATTATTAATTTCATCAGCCTAGCATTTACAGAAGTTAGCCAACCATCATTCAATAAACATTTTTTAAGCCCCTATTATAAGGCCGTACTGCTTCCATATATACAGGCCTAATTCTCTGATTCCCAACCCTTTGGAGTTTGACTTGTTAGCGTTGATCTAATTATCAAGTACCATTTAATACCATCAAGGTGTGTGCCATTTGGCCGGGTGCGGGGGCTCACCCCTGTAATCCCAGCACTTTGCAAAGGCTGAGGCAGGAAGATCGCCTGAGCCCAGGAGTTCAATACCAGTCTGGACAACATAGCGAGACCCTGCCCCTACAAAAAAAAAAAAAAAAAAAAAAAATTCGCCGGGCGTGGTGGCGCACATCTGTAGCACTAGCTAATTGGAAGGCTGAGGCGAGAGGATCTCTCAAGCCCAGGAAGTCGAGGCTGCAGTGAGCCGTGATGGTGATGCGCCACTGCACTCCAGCCTGGAGGACAAAGTGAGACCTTGTCTCAAAAAGAAACAACAAAAATGTGTCATTTTATGTAGCACCTAAAACAAAAAAATGCATGCCAAATTAATGTTGGCAACTTGGTAAAGTGTTCAATGACCCCGTACTAACACTACGATGAATGACAGCTGGACAATTTGGGGAGTTCCCAAACCCGAATTCAGAATCCCTGCAGGGGACAGTGGCGAGGATTCCCGGAGAGATCGACAGGGGTTACCCGGTGGCATCTCAGGTTCCAAACCCTGCTCCCCCTTCACCCACCCCAGCATTAAAGGGACCTTGTGGGTGGTCCAGTCTCGAGGATGAGCCCTGTGCGTGGCCACCCCACAAAACCCACAACTTCATCCTTAAACACACCCATAACGACAAACCCCACACACTCCCTCGCCCACAACCTCGCCAAGCCAGAAACTCCAGCCTCTTTATCAACGCGGCGCGCGCATGCGACCGGCCAGCGCCCAGTCGTCACCCCGCCCCGCAGCCCTCCGCCCCGCCTTCCTCAGCCGGTGGCCGCCCCAACCCGAGGCGTTCTCCGCCGCTCCAGCTTCTCTCCCCTCAGGCCCCAGCAGTCCGGGCCCGCCAGGCGCACCGCCTCCTTACCGCCTCCTCGAGGTCCATCGCGGCGCCGCGGAAGCTTCCACAGCCGGGACCCGTTACCCGGGTAGCGAGCGCAGCTTCCGGGAGAGGCGGAAACGCGAGACCGAGCCGACGATTCCGTGCGCCTGCGCGGCAGGGAACCGGCGCGCCCGGGGCACAAAGCCCGCAGCCCCGTCGCGGAGTGTCTTCGTTTCCTACTCTTGAAAACCAAAGCCAACCAATAAGAAAGTGGGCGACGCCTACTGCTGAGTGATTCGATCAAGCTCCGTTCCGACGGTCATTCATTCCAAGACCGACTTGCTCGTCTGGCTGCAGGGGGCCGCGCAAGGCCGAGCTCGCGAGCGCGGTTTCTGTCCTCTGTGGGCTCCGCCCTCCGTGGGTTCAGCCCTCCGGGTCTCGTCCCTCGCTGGCTTTTTTAAGGGGAAGCCTCGGGGCTTGGAGGAAAGCTCACGGGCTGTGAGTTAGACCTAGGTTTCTAATCACGGCTCTCCTGCTTACTTGTGCCTCAGTTTCCTCCTCTGTAAGAATTAGATGTTATCTGTGAGCCCCTTATAATTGAGTCTCCGCCAGGCGTGGTTTTTCACGCCTGTAATCCTGGGGAGGCTGAGCTGGGAGGATTGCTTGAGGCCAGGAGTTGGACGCCTGCGGGGCAACAAAGCGAGACCCCTTCTCTAAATAAGTAAATAGCTGAATAAATAAATGCATGAGTGAATATAATTGAGTCTCAGATAGTAACTGCTCAATAAATTTAGTTCTTATTGTTTCTTCATTTAACACCTTCATTCCTTGTTTTGTTTATTAAACAGGAACCGGTTTGGATCCTGGGGATTCAGCAGTAAACAAAAGTCCTTGCCTTCATGGAGATTCCATTCTAATGGGGAGAGACAAAAATAAATAAGGAAAATACGTGGTATGTTAAATGGTGGTGAATGCCAAGGAGAAAAAGAGGAGAGTGGTTTCAGTCTGAAATGGGATGTTCAAGAAAGATCTTTTGATATAATCATATATCTCAAGAAATTAGAAAAAAGGTTAAACTGAAAACTAATGGGATGAAGGAAATGTTTAAAAAAGAGAAAGCAAGCTTCGCTAGAGAGGCTCCACAGAGGCTGTGGTGGCTGGTGCCTGTAATCCCATCACTTTGGGAGGTGAAGGCCGGAGGATTGCTGGAGGGCAGGAGTTGGAAGAAGGCCGGAGGATTGCTGGAGGGCAGGAGTTGGAGACCAGCCTGCCCAACATATTGAGTCCTCATCTCTATAGGCTGGAGTTCAATGGCACAAACTCAGCTTACTGCAACCTCCACCTCCCAGGTTCAAGCAATTCTCCTTCCTGCCTCAGCATCCCAAGTAGCTGGGATTATAGGCATGTGCCACCATGCCCGTCTAATTTTTGTATTTTTAGTAGAGACGGGGTTTCACCATGTTGTCCAGGCTGATATCAAACTCCTCACCTCAAGTGATCTGCCCGCCTCGGCCTTCCAAAGTGCTAGGATTACAGGCGTGAGCCACCGTGCCCAGCCTAAAAGATATTTTTTAAGAAAAGAGTCTTGACAAACTAACATTAGCTCTTTGAAAAGACTAATACATTCGATAAACTCTGGAAAGATTGATCGAAAAGAAAAGAAGAGCCCAGCTTGGTGGTGCACACCTGCAGTCCTAGCTACTTGGGGGGATGAGACGGGAGGTTCGCTTGAGCCCAGGAGCCCAGGAGCTCAAGGCTGCAGTGAGCTATAATCGGGCCACTGTGCTCCAGTCTGAGCAATGGAGCAAAGAAAATCAAAATAAACTGATACCAGTGGCATTACTACAAATACCACAGACATTAAAAAGATCATAAGGGGATATTCTGAACAACTCTAGGCCAATAAATGTGAAAATTCAACCAATTTTTTTTTTTTTTAAGACAGAGTCTCGCTCATTTGCCCAGGCTGGAGTGCAGTGGCACAGTCTCAGCTCACTGCAACCTCTGCTTCCCAGATTCAGGCAATTCTCCTGCCTCAGCCTCCTGAATAGCTGGGACTACAGGCACCCACAGGCATGGGCCTGGCTAATTTTTGTATTTTTAGTAGAGATGGAGTTTCACCATACTGGCCAGGCTGATCGCGAACTCCTGACCTTGTGATCTGCCCACCTCGGCCTCCCAAAGTACTGGCAGGCATGAGCCACCACGCCTGGCCAAATTCTACCAAATTTTTAAGAAAGAAATAGGCCAGTCATGGTGGCTCGCGCCTGTAATCTAGCACTTTAGGAGGCTGAGGCAGGAGAACATTTGAGGCCAGGAATTCGAGACCAACCTGACCAACATGACAAAACCTCGTCTGTATTAAAAATACAAAAATTATCTGGGCATGGTGTTGCACGCCTGTAATCCCAGCTACTTGGGAGGCTGAGGCACAAGAATTGCTTGAACCTGGGAGGCAGATGTTGCAGTGGGCCGAGATCATGCCATTGCACTCCAGCCTGGTTGACAGAGTGAGACTCTGTCTCAATAATAATAATAATAATTTTAAAAAGAAAGAAATAACACCCATCTTATACAGATGCTTCCAAATAATGAAAAAAGAAGAGCATTTACCAACACATTTTAGGAGACAAGCATGACCTTGACACCAAAACCTGACAAGGATATTTCAAGAAAAGTCAAAATTAAAGATCAATTCCTCTTATAAACATACATGCAAAAATTCCAAACAAAACATCAGTAAATTGAATGTACATCCTGTTGTATTTAGCAGTATATAAATAGGATAATAAATCACAGCGAAGTTAGGTTTATTCTAGGAATGCAAGGTTAGTTTAACATCAAGCCTGTAATCTCAGCATTTTGGGAGGCCAAGGTGGACAGAACACTTAAGCCCAGGAGTTCGAGATCAGCCTGGGCAATATAATGAGACCTCATTTCTGCAAAAAATTAAAAAATTAGCTGGGTGTGGTGGCACAGTCCTATAGTCTCAGGTACTAGGGAGACTGAGGTGGGAGGATCGGTTGAGGCTACAGTGAGCTGTGGTCATGCCACTGCATTCCCGCCTAGGTGACAAAGCAAGATCTTTTCTCAAAATTAAAAAATGTTAAAAGAAAAAGTAGAGAAAAAAGAATAAAGATTTAAAAAATAAATAAAAGAGAAAAAATAAATCATACAGTAATCTAGGCTGGAGTGCAGTGGCGAGATCTTGACTCACTGCAACCTCCGCTCCCGGATTCATGCCCTTCTCCTGCCTCAGCTTCCCAAGTAGCTGGGACTACAGGCACCCGCCACCACGCCTGGCTAACTTTTTTTGTATTTTTAGTAGAGATGGGGTTTCACCGTGTTAGCCAGGATGGTCTCGATCTCCTGACCTCGTGATCTGCCTGCCTCGGCCTCCCAAAGTGCTGGGATTACAGGTGTGAGCCACCGCACCTGGCCGTATACTCTCTTAGTTATTTTTAAATGCACAAGTAAATTATTATTGACTGTAGTCACCCTGTTGTGCTAGCAAATACTAGGTCTTATTCATTCTTTCTATTACTTTTGTATTCATTAACCATCCCCACCTCCCTCTTCACCATTCCCTGTCCCGACCAACTACCCAGCCCGGCCTCTGATAACCAATCTTCTACTCTCTATCTCCATAAAGTGAATTGTTTTGATTTTTAGATCCCACAAATAAGTGAGAACACATGACGTTTGTCTTTCTGTGCCTGGCTTACTTCACTTAACATAATGACTTCCAGTTCCATTCATGTTATTACAAATGACAGGATTTCACTCTTTTTCATGGCTGAATAGTACTCCATTGTGAATATGTACCACACTTTCTTTATCCATTCATCTGGTGACGGACACTTAGGTGACTTCTAAACCTTGGCTATTGTAAACAGTGCTGCAATAAACATGGGAGTGTAGGTATCTCTTCAATATATTGATTTCCTTTCCTTTGAGTATATATCCAGCAGTGGGCTTGCTGGCTCATATGGTAACTCTATTTTTAGTTTTTTGAGAAACCTCCAAACTGTTCTCCCTAATGCTTGTACTAATTTGCATCCCCACCAACAGTGTTTGAGGGTTCTGTTTTCTCTATATCCTCACCAGTGTTTGTTATTGCCTGTCTTTTGGATATAAACTATTTTAACTGGGATGAGATTGTAGGGTTTTGTTGTTGTTGTTGTTTGTTTGTTTTGAAACAGAGTCTTGCTCTTGCCCTGGCTGGAGTGCAGTGGTGCAATCTCAGCTCACTCCAACCTCCGCCTCCCAGGTTCAAGCGATTCTCATGCCTCAGCCTCCCGAGTAGCTGGGACTACAGGCACGTGCTACCACACCCAGCTAATTTTTGTATTTTTTTAGTAGAGACAGGGTTTCACTATGTTGACCAGGATGGTCTCTATCTCTTGACCTCGTGATTCACCTGCCTCGGCCTACCAAAGTGCTGAGATTACAGGCGTCAGACACCACGCCCAGCCGAGATTGTAGTTTTGATTTTCATTTCTCTGATAATCGATGATGTTGAGTACCTTTTCATATACCTGTTTGCCATTTGTATGTCTTCTTTTGAAAAATGTCTATTAAAATATTTTGCTGATTTATTTATTGGATTATTAGAGTTTTTTTCCTGTAGACTTGTCTGAGCTCCTTATATATTCTGGCTAATAATCACTTGTCAGATGGATAGCTAGCAAATATTTTCTCCCATTCTGTGGGTTGTGTCTTCACTTTGTTGATTGTTTCCTCTGCTGTGCAGAAGCTTTTTAATTTGATGTGATCCAATTTGTCCATTTTTGCTTTGGTTGCCTGTGCTTGTGGGGTATTAATCAAGAAATTTTTGCCCAGACCAATGTCCTGGAGAATTTCCCCAATGTTTTCTTTTAGTAGTTTCATAGTTTGAGGTCTTAGATTTAAGTCTTTAATCCATTTCAATTTGGTTTTTGTATGTGGTGAGATATAGGGGTCTAGTTTTGTTATTTTGCTTATGGATATTTCGTTTTCCCAGCACCATTTATTGAAGAGACTATTTTCTTCAGTGTATGTTCTTGGCCCCTTTGTCAAAAATTAGTTTACTGTAAGTGTGTGGATTTGTTTCTGTGTTCTCTATTCTGTTCTGTTGGGCTAAGTGTCTGTTTTTATGCTAATAGCATACTATTTTGATTACTATAGCTCTGTAATATAATTTGAAGTCAGTTAATGTGATACCTCCAGCTTTGTTCTTTTTGCATAGGATAGCTTTGGCATTCTGGGTCTTTTGTGGTTCCATATAAATATTAGGGCAGTTATTTGCATTTCTGTGAAGAATGTCATCGGTATTTTGATAGGGATTGCATTGAATCTGTAGATTGCTTTGGGTAGTATGGACATTTTAACAATATTGATTATTCCAATCCATGAACATAGAATATCTCTCCATTTTTTGGCATCCTCTTCAATTCCTTTCATCAGTGTTTTGTAGTTTACATTATAGAGATCTTTTACTTCTTTGGTTAATTCCTAGGTATTTAATTTTCTTTGGCTATTGTAAATGGGATTAGTTTTTTGATTTCTTTTTCAGATTGTTAACTGTTCACACCAATTATTTCTGAAAACCAATAAATGACTTACAGTATTAGGCTGATTCGATGCATGCTCTGTGTTATATTAATATCATTTTGTAAGCAGTTTTTTTTTTTTTTTTTTTTTTTTGAGATGGAGTCTCACTCTGTCACCCATGCTAGAGTGCAGTGGCACAATCTCGGCTTGCCGCAACCTCTGCCTCCTGAGTTCCAACGATTCTTCTGCCTCAGCCTCCCAAGTAGCTGGGATTACAGGTTTGTGCCACCATGCCCAGTTAATTGTTATATTTTTAGTAGAGATGGGGTTTCCCCATGTTGGCCAGGCTGACCTTGAACTCCTCCACCTTGGCCTCCCACGGTGCTGGGATTACAGGTGTGAGCCACCACACCCAGCCAGCAGTTTTATTATATAGATAAATATAGTTTGGTTCATTTGGAAAATAGAAGATAATATATTTAAAATTTTTGATTTATACAGAAACTTATATATGACTATGCATTCCTCTACCAGTTGTTAAATATGGGTATTTTGAATGTTCTGTCTGGGACCATGGTTAGGTATTTTGATCTAATTCTAAGTCAGTGGAGAAGTCATTGAAGGATTTTGAACAGAGGAATGATGCAGTCTGATTTATGCCTTGAAGTCTTACTCAGGCTGACTATAAAGGATAAGGGCACAACGGAGATGACTAATTGGGAGGCTGTACCAGGAATCCAGCCTAAAGATGTATGTGGTACCTGGTGTAGGGCACTAGAGAAGGGCAATGAGAAACAGGTGTGTTTTGAAGGTGGAGCCAACAATGAACTGGATGTAGTTGTGAGCAAAAGAGAGGAATCAAGGATGCCATACTGTAGTGAGTGGAGGAGACTACAAGATGATTGTGAGCAGATGTTGGGGTGAAAACTCAAGATCTGGGACAAAATTTGACATGTCTATTGGAAATACAAGAGAAAATATTGAGGAGGAAGTCAACACATGAGTTTGGAATTCCTAGGAGATGTTCTGGCTGGAGATATGAAATTGGAAGTCATCAGTGTCTACGGGGGCTATAAAGCCATGGACAAAGTGAAGACACCTAGGAAGTGAGGGTAGATGGCAGGTGGGAGAGGAGAGCCCAGGGCTAAGTCGCAGAACACCATAACATTAGAAGTCAGGGACAGCAGAAGCATCCAGCAAAGATGATGGAGAAGGAGGAGAACCAGAGGAGTGTGGTGACCGTAAGCCACATGAAGCAAGTTTCAAGAAGAAAGAAATGTCAAATGCTATTAAGAGTTTGAGTGAGTTCAGCATAGGACTTAGCAAGATACACAGCATTGACACAGTGATTTCAGGAAAGTGATAAGGATGAAAGTTTAATTGGAGCAGGTTTAAGGCAGAATGGGAGGAGGGAAAGGGGACACAAGTGGTGACAACTCCCTGAAATGGGGAGCAGAGACTTGGGCAAGAGCTGAAAGGAGTTGAAGGGAATATGAACGACTGCAGCATTTTGTATGCTAATGGAAATCAAGCGTGGGTTACATAGGAGAGAGGCAGAATTACAGGAATGAGCCCTTGAGTGGTGAGAGGGACAGATCTGGCTCTGATGAGACCACCCCAGGGGCTGCATTATTTTTATGTGACCAGGTCACAGGAATTCAAGGAATGTGGCCACAACTCAACTAGGCTGCTCCCCTGATATTTAGGGTGTGGCCACATTGGAGCTGGTCCCACTGCCTCCTCCTCACCCCCTGATATGGCCAACATCCCAGGGCTTAGAACTCAGAACAAGTCAGCTAAAAGTTTAGCTAAAGAGGTGTGGCAATTGCTAAATACTACCTTGAGGCAACAGAGGAGGGTCTCTGGACTCAAGAGAGTAGATTTAAGTCCTGGCCCTGCTACTTCCCTGCTAGCTATATGGCCTGGACGAATCACTTCAATGAGTCTGTTTTCTCATCTGCAGTCTGGGAGTGATAACTTTATCAGACCACCTTATGGGGCTTGAAGGCACGAATGGGATGATGGATATACAAGGACTTTGTCAAAACTTTGTATACGGAAAAGTGAGGTACGAATACCATAAATTGTCATTAAGCTTATTTTACCATGTCGTCCCCCATTCATCCCACAAAACAGCTGTGTGGAGGAGGCATTTCTGAAGACAAATTCCTGTGCCACTCCATTGTGGGCTGAATTTTCACTAGACTTTAAGTTTTTGAAAGCTAAAGAGCAACTCTTGGCTCATTGCAAGGGCCTCCCAATTTCCTCACTGACATAAGTGTGTATCACGTCAAGATCATCAGTCAAAAGGGAGGGGTACACATATGATTATCTTCAAAGCTTTCTGGGAGCCTATTAAATGCTAATCACAAGGCACAGGGATGATCCAGAAGGCAAACATCATCCTTGCTGCTTCTCATCCACCCTCCATGTTCCTGCTGGAGAGAAGAGAGTATCCAGCACTTGCCCTCTGAATGGATCCTCCAGGTGCTCCAAGGCCTGCTGGTAGCCTGATCTGCCCATAACTAAAACTGCAACCACCTGCAGTTTGCATAGCCCTGAGGAAGACTAAGGAGTGGGTATTTGCTAGGCACAGACTCTGTCAGGCATTGTACCAGGCCCATTACCCAAATGATCTCTTAACTGTTGTCATTAAACAGTAAAGGAAACTGAGGCTCAGGAGGTATAATCAGGTCACCAAACCAGCAAGAGGCCAAGAGGGAACTTAACTCCGTTCTGCCTGTTCCAAAGAGCCTACTTTTTCTGCTAACAGACCAAGTGCTTAATAAAGGTTTCTTTAGTGAATGAATGGATGAATGAATAAAGTACTCTGGATGCAAAATCACTTTGTCATAGGAGCTCAATAGCCAGAAGGCACAGCCCCAGTTAAACAGAAGCAAAACAACCTTCTAAGAGTGTGGCTTAAATAACTCAAGAGTTTCCCAAACTCATGAGCGATAAGATCTCAGGCAAGTTGCAGAACCTGTTGGGGACTGGTTTATCCATTTATAGGCTTGGGGCAAACCGGTCTTGCTCCTCCCTCCCTTCCAGGAAGCAGGGTAACAGAGCCACAGAAGTTCTGTCTCTGGCCATGAGCGTTAAGATCTTTGAAAGGTGACTTCTGGCTTGTGACTATCCCATGGCCAGGACTGGCTACCTAATTTGTGGGAACCAACACAAGATGAAAATATGTAGCCCGTTGCTCAAAAATTAGTAAGAATTTCAAGACAGTGAGAGCGAAAGATTAAACCAAGCACGAGGCCCTCCTGAATACGAGGTCCTGGGACTCTGTAGCCTTTACAAAACCCATGGAGCCAGCCCTGCTCAAGGATCCATTGATTCTGGAGAAAGGTAGAAGAAATCCAGAAAAGGAGGCTGGCGGCACATTTTGGGAGCACCAAAAATATGACAAACAAATAAAATACCCATGGAGACCAGGTCTGGTTTCTTGAAACATGCAGTTTCAGAATAGAAAGAGTTCCTGAAATTTGGCTGGGTGCAGGGGCTCTCGCCTGTAATCCCAACAATTTGGTAGGCTGAGATGGGAAGATTGCTTGAGCCAGGAGTTCAAGACCAGCCTGGAAAGCATAGTGAGACCCCCCTCCCCCATCTCTAAAAAATAAAATAAAATAAAATAAAATTTATCGGCCAGGCCTGGTGGCTCACACCTGTAATCCCAGCGCTTTGGGAGGCTGAGGCAGGCGGATAACTTGAGGCTAGGAGTTGGAGACCAGCCTGGCCAACATGGCAAAACCCCATCTCTACTAAAAACACAAAAATTAGCCAGGTGTGGTGGTGGGCACCTGTAGTCCCAGCTACTCAGGAGGCTGAGGCAGTAGAATTTCTTGAACCTGGGGGTGGAGGTTGCAGTGAGATGAGATCTTGCCATTGCACTCCAGCCTGGGCGACAGAGTGAGACTCCGTGTCAAAAAATAACAATAATAAAATAAAATAAAATGTATCTATAGACATACCTTGTTGTATTGTGCTTCACTTTATTGAACTTCAGAGATACTACATTAAAAAAAACAAAACTCGAAGGTTTGCGGCGACCGTGCTGAGTGGGTTTTCCAGCGCCGCGTTCCTGATAACACGTGCTCGCTCCGTGTCTGTGTCACATGTTAGTAATTCTCACACTATTTCAACCATTTCCATTGTTATTATATCTGTTATGGTCATCAGTGATCTTTGATGTCACCGGTGTAACTTTTGAGGGTGCCACAAACCCCACCCGTGTAAGATGGCAAACTTCATGGATAAATGTGATGCGTGTTCTGACAGCTCCACCAGCCAGCCATTCCCTTGTCTCTCTCCCTCTCCTCAGGCCTCCCTATCTCTTGAGATACAAGAATATTGAAATTAAGCCAATTAATAACCCTACAATGGCCTCTAAGTGTTCAAGTGAAAGGAAGAGTTGTAGGTCTCTCATTTCAAATAAAAATGTAGGGCTGAAGCCACCTCCAGAACATAAAAATCTCACGCCTGTAATCCCAGCACTTTGGGAGACGGAGGTTGGTGGATCACAAGGTCAGGAATTTGAGACCAGCCTGGCCAACATGGTGAAACCCCATCTCTAATAAAAATACAAAAATTAGCTGCACGTGGTGGCACAAACCTGTAATCCCAGCTACTTGGGAGGCTGAGGCAGGAGAATTGCTTGAATCCGGGAGGCAGAGGTTGCATTGAGCTGAGATCGCACCACTGCACTCCAGCCTGGGCAACAAAGCAAAACCCCGCCTCAGGAAAAATAATTAAATTAAAAAATAAACAAAATAAAAAGCTAGATATGATCAAGCTTAGTGAGAAGGGCATGTTGAAAGCTGAGCTAACCCAAAAGCTAGCCCTCTTGCATCAAACACAGAAGTTATGAAGGCAAAGAGAAAGTTCTGGAAGGAAATTGAAAGTGCTGCTTCAGTGAATACACAAATTTTAAGAAAACAAAACAGTTTTATTGCTGATGTGGAGAAAACTTTTGGTGGTCTGGATAGAAGATCGGAGCAGCCATAACATTCCCTTAAACTACAAGTCTCATCCAGAGCAGCTGAGAGAGGTGAGAGCTTAGAACGAAAAGCCTGAAGCTAGCAAGACGGGCCGTTTTAAAGCATAAAACTTATTAACTCTTCAGCTTTTTATGCAGGCTGGAGAGGTGAGAAGCGTAGAAGAAAAGCCTGAAGCTAGCAGAGGTTGGTTTATGAGGTTGAAAGAAAGAAGTCACCTCCAGAACATAAAGTACAAGGAGAAGCAGCAAGTGCTGGTGGAGAAGCTGCAGCAAGTCGTCTAGAAGATCCAGCTAAGATCATTGATGAACGTGGCTACACGAAACAACAGTTTTTCTTTGTTGACCAGGCATGGTGGCACACGTGTATAATCCCAGCACTTTGGGAGGTCAAGGCAGGTGGATCACTTGAGGTCAGGAGTTTGAGACGAGCCTGGCCAACAGGGTGAAACCTCATTTCTACCACACACACACACACACACAAAATTAGCTGGGCATGGTGGTGAGTACCTATAGTCCCAGCTACTTGGGAGGCTGAGGTGGGAGAATCGCTCGAACCTGGGAGGTGGAGTTTGCAGTGAGCCGAGATCACACCACTGCACTCCAGCCAGGCAACAGAGTGAGACCTGTCTCAAAAACAAAAACAAAACAACAACAGATTTTCTATGTAGATGAAACAGCCTTATATTGGAAGAAGATGCCATCTCTGACTCTCATAGCTAAAGAGAAGTCAATGTCTGGTTTTAAAGCTTCAATGGACAGACTGTCTCTCTTGTTATAGGCTAAGACAAGCTGGTGACTTTAAGTTGAAGCCAATGTTCATTTGCTATTTTGAAAACCCCAGAGTCCTTAAGAATTAGGCTTAATCTATTCTGCCCGGGCTCTCTAAATGGAACAACCAAGCCTGGATGACAGCACCTTTGTTTATGCCATGATTTACTGAATATTTAAGGCCTATTGTTGAGATCTACTGCTCAGGGAAAAAAAAAAAAAAAAAGATGTCTTTCAAACAATAACTGCTCATTGACAATGCAGCACCTGGTGACCTGAGGGCTCTGATGGAGATGTACAAGATTAGTGCTGTTTTCCTACTATTCATACAACATCCATTCTGCAGCCCATGGATCAAGGAGTAATTTCAAATTTCAAGTCTTATTATTTAAGAAATGCACTCTGTAAAGCTATAGCTGCCATAGATAGTGATTCCTCTGATGGGTCTGGGCAAAGAAAATGGAAAACTTTCTGGAAGGGTGTCACCATTCTAAATGCCATTAAGAACATTTGTGATTCATGGGAGGAGGACCAAACATCCATTTTAACAGGAGTTTGGAAGAAGCTGTTTCCTCCTCCCATGGATGACTGAGGGGTTCAAGACTCAGTGACTCAGTGGAGGAAGTAACTGCAGATGTGATGGCAACAGCAAGAGAACTAGAATTAGAAGTGGAGCCTGCAGATGTGACTGATTTGCTGCAGTCTCATGGTAAGTGGATGAGGAGTTGCTTCTTATGGATGAGCAGAGAAAGTGGTTTCTTGAGATGGAGCCTGCTCCTAGTGAAGATGCCATGAACATTGTTGAAATGACAAAAAAGGATTTGGAATATTCCATAAACTTAGTTGATAAAGCAGTGGCAGGGCTTGAGAGGAGTGACTCCAAATTCGAAAGCAGTTCTACTGTGGGTAAAATGCTACCAAACGGCATGGCATACTACAGGGAAATCTTCCATGAAAGGAAGCACCAATCGATGCAGCAAGCTTTGTTGTTGTCCTATTTTATGACATTGCCACAGCCTCTGCAACCTTCAGCAGCCACCACCCTGACCAGTCGGCAGCCGTCAAAATTGAGGCAAGACCCTCCACCAGCAAAAGGATTGGAGCCTGCTGGTTGGATTGTTGATTGGATCGTTGGCATTTTTTAGTAGTATAGTGTTTTAAAATTAAGATACGTATTTTTTAGACATAATGCTATTGCACAAATAATAGACGATAGCATAGTGTAAAGATGTACTGAGAAACCAAAATATTTGTGACTTGCATTTATTGCATTATTTATTTTATTGCGGTGGTCTGGAAAGGAACCCGCAGTATCTCTGAAGTGTGTCTGCGGCACTATTCTTCCATTTTATAGATGAGGAAATCGAGACCCAGACTGAAGCAGTGACTTAGGAGCAGGAGGGGAGTCCTGGAGAAGCCAACCCTCTCTGAATCCCAATCAAACTCCTTATGATGGAAACAGGGCAGGCCAGGTTGGATAGATGCATTATTCCTTTTTTTCTTCCCACCCCCACTAAAATAGCAGTAAAATAAGGAGGATTATGTCCACAAGGACCATAACAATGGAAGAGGAGGCATGGTCATTGTAGAGGAGTTTGCAGTGGGGGCAGGTGCAGTAGGAGAAACCCCGGATTGAAAATGGGAATTGAGTGGAAATCTGAATGCTGCCCCATCTACCTTTCTAGAATCCCCGTAGCAAGTTTTACATCCCCTCAGGCAGGAAGTTACTCTTCTCTGAAGTAGATGGCAGAGACTGCCATTTGGGATTCTTCACAATGACAAGCCTGTTTGAAGCTCCTTCTTCCTATGAGGCTAAAGCCCACTAGGGCCCAAGACTGGCCATGTGCAAAGAGTTTCTAGGCTCAAGTAAAAAATGAGAGCAGATGGCTGAGCACCTGCAGATACCCAGGAAGAGCTTCTGACTTGAAAGACAGAAAACACAACAAACAGAAGAATAGGGAAAATAACCAGGAGAAACCGGAAACGACTTCAAACTAATAATTTCCACAAAATGGGTAGAGATGATATCGTATCCATGAAACAAGAATCAGAAAGCTTAAAAAAAAAATCCTAAAAACAAGGGAAATTTCTGCACAGTTAAAGATATAAGAACCAAAATTAAAACTTAGTATAAAAAATTAATCCAGAGAAACTTCCAGAAGACAGAGCAAAAGACCAAAAGATGAAAATAGCAGCGAAGAGATAAAGTAAAGCAAGAGGGTAAGTCTGGGAAGTTGAAAGCCAACAACTAAAAAGCTAGAAGGAGAGCAAAGGAAATTTCCCAGAACTAAAGCATGATTTTCCAGATCAAAAGGGTTAGCACAGGGAATGAAAAAGATCCAGTGTCAGGTACACCACTGGGAAATTTTAAAATATCCAAGATACAGAAAAGAGGCTATAAATTTGCAGAGATAAAAGAAGAAAATCAGAAGTCAACAGGTCTCTCAACAACCCTGGAATCTAGTAGATAAGGGACCAATTCCTTCAATATTCTAATTTACATCCTACACTTTTACATTCAGCCAAGCCATCAATCCAATCAGGTAGCATAAAGTATTTTCAGACGTGCAATAATTGAAATAATCTACTTCTCTTGTTCCCTTACCTAGTGACCTATTAGAGGTAATGATCCAACAAAACAAGGGAGTAACTGGCCGGGTGTGGTGGCTCACGCCTGTAATCACAGCACTTTGGGAGGCTGAAGTGGGCAGATCATGAGGTCAAGAGATCGAGATCATCCTGGCCAACATGGTGAAACCTCATCTCTACTAAAAATACAAAGAAAATAGCTGGGCATGGTGGCACGTGCCTGTAGTCCCAGCTACTTGGGAGACTGAGGCAGGAGAATCGCTTGAACCTAGGAGGCGGAGGGTGCAGTGAGCCGAGATCGTGCCTCTGTACTCCAGTCTGGTGACAGAGCAAGACTCTATCTCAAACAAACAAACAAACAAAACAAAAAACAAGAGAGTGACCAAGAAAAGAACACATGGAACACAGTATCAGGAAGCAAGGGATCCAAAACATACAAGGCAACGTGAACCCTCAGGATGATGGGGACTAGAAACCAGGATGACATCCACCCAGCATCCAGTCTCAACGGAATACATGGAAGGAAGGCTGACTCTGAGAAAGAGGTCTCCAGGAATTAGAGGAATATGCATGTTTGAGATTATGGAGAACATTACTGATGGAGTTGAGGCTGACTTGTTGGGGCATTAGGAAAAATTAGTGGTGGGTGTGTAGAAAATCAGACAAATGAAAAAAAGGTGGGGAATGAACAACTCTAGTAAAAATGAAGGACTGAATAAAAAAGGTGTCATGGGCATTAAGTTACTGGTTTTCTAGTGAATGACATTTGCACAATCATAATAAAGTATATCCTAACTACTGGTATAACAAACACTGTTTTATAACTATACTGGGGGGATGGTGCTGCAGAGGAAGTGGGGAGATATGGGAGATCGGAGACCTTATTCATCATTGTGAGAACTGAATCATAGTGTCTCAAAATGTACACTAATATGCGAAGGAATAGGGATAACTCCAGCCCCATGACTTTAACTGACATCTATAGGACTTACAAGTTTGAGATGGTGAGGGAAAAAAGTTCCCACTTATTTTTTCTCTGAAAAATTACCCCATAATAAGAAAAGTAACTAAACAGAAACACAAACTCTATCCTTGAAACAGCAGACATGGCAGTCCTGAACCATTAAATGTGAAGCTACTAAGTGGCTAAAGGAATGACAAAAAAGTAGACAAAGAGGAATTCAAATGTCAGCAGAAGTAGAATTTATACACAACAACATTGACCGATGTTAAGTGTACAATGATGGGTTTTGACATCTGTATACAGCAGTGCAACCAGTACCAAAAATGTAATTTTAAATTCTATCCCCAAATCCCCTAACTGCTAGCAATTACTGATCTGCTATCACTATAGGTTTGCCTTTTCTAGAACTTCATATAGGGGTGCATACAGGGAGTTGTCTTTTTTGCCTTAGTAATGCTTTGCAATTCATCTATTTTGCTGCATGTACCAGCTCATACCTATTAATTGCTGAATAGTATTCCATTTAGTAATCTTTTCTTTATCTATTTACCAACTGATGGACATTTGGATCACTTCCAGTGGCTACTCTGAACAAAGCTGCTGTGAAAACTCAGGCACAAATCTTTGTGTAGACATGTTTTCACTATACTTGAGAAAATATTTAAGAATAGAATTTCTAAGTCATACGGTAAGTGAATAGTTAAGTTTATAAGTGAATGCTAAACTTCTCTCTTTTCCTCTCCTCTCCTCTCCTCTCCTCTCCTCCCCTCCCTTCCCCTCCCCTCCCCTCCGCTCCTTTCCTTTCTTTTCTTTTTCTTTTTTTTTCTTACTTTTCTTTTTTTTTTTTTTAGACAGGGTCTCACTCTGTCCACCCAGGATGGAGTGCAGTGGTGCAATCACGGCTCATTGCAGCCTAGACCTCCTGGCTTCAAGCAATCCTCCTACCTCAGCCTCCTGAGTAGCTAAGACTATAGGCATGTGCCACCATGCCCAGCTAATTTTTAATTTTAATTTTTTTTGTAGAGACAGGGTCTCCCTATGTTGCCTATGCTGGTCTTGAACTCCTGGGCTCAAGCGATCCTCCTGCCTCAGCCTCCCAAATGCTGAGATTATAGGCATGAGCCCTTGTGCCAGCCTAGGCTAAACTGTTTTCTAAAATTATTGTACAGTTTTCTTCAGCAGTGTATGAGAGTTCAAGTTGTTTCATTCTAATGCTTGGCATTATCAATCTTTTAAATTTTATCCATTTCAGTATGTATGTAGTGGTATCTCCTTTTGGTTTAAATTTACATTTCCTTAATGATTAATGATGTTCAGCATTTTTTTCATGTGCTTATTTGACATCTGTGGTTTTTTTGATAAAATGTCTGCTCAAATCTTCTACACAGTTTTAATTGTCTTTTATCATTACTGCGTTGTGAGAATTCTTTTTTTTTTTTTTTTTTGAGACAGTCTCACTTTGTTGCCTAGGCTGGAGTGCAGTGGTGTGATCTTGGCTCACTGCAACCTCTGCCTCCTGGGTTCAAGTGATTCTTCTGCCTCAGCCTCTCAAGTAGCTGGGACTACAGGCATGCACCACCACACCCAGCTAATTTTGTATTTTAGTAGAGACGGGGTTTCACCATGTTGGCCAGGCTGGTCTCAAACTCCTGACCTCAGGTGATCCGCCCGCCTCAGCCTCCCAAAGTGCTGGGATTATGGGTGTGAGCCACTGTGCCCGGCCATGAGAATTCTTTATATATTCTGGTATGAGTCATATATATAGTCTGGTACAAGCCAATGAGACTCGCTTTTTCATTTTCCTAATGGTGCTTTCAAAGAGCAGACATTTTAATTTTTGTTGAAGTCCAAATTTGATGTAGTTTTGTATTCTTTTGTAGTTTTGCTTTTGTGCCCTATTTTAAAATATTTGCCTTGCCCGGAATCACTAACATTTTCTTCTGTTTTCTTTTAAAGAAGGTTTATAATTTTAGCTCTTACATACAGTTTATGATCTGCTTCAAGTTAATTTTTGAAGTGGTGTGAGGTAAGGTTAAGATTCATTTTTGTACACGGAGTCAACCAATTATTTCATTATCTTTTATTGAAAAGATTGTCCTTCCCCTCATTTGATTGTCTTGACACCTTTGCTGAAAATCAATTGACCATATGTGTAGGTCTATTTCTGAACTTTCTATTCTGTTTTATTGATCTGTATGTCAAAGTTTACTTGAATACCTAACTATCTTGATTACTATTAGCTTCATAGTAAGTTTTGAAACCAGAGAGCATAAGTCTTCCAATTTTGTTCCTCTTCACAATTGTTTTGGCTATTCTATGTGTAAAAAAAATTTTTTTTTTTTTGAGACGGAGTCTTGCTCTGTCACCTAGGCTGGAGTGCAGTGGCGTGATCTCGGCTCACTGCAAGCTCTGCCTCCCAAGTTCACACCATTCTCCTGCCTCAGCCTCCCAAGTAGGTGGAACTACAGGCGCCCACCACCACACCCGGCTAAGTTTTTGTATTTTTAGTAGAGACGGGGTTTCACCTTGTTAGCCAGGATGGTCTCGATCTCCTGACCTCGTGATCCACCCGCCTCGGCCTCTCAAAGTGCTGGGATTACAGGTGTGAGCCACCGAGTCTGGCCTACTCTATGCATAAAAATTTTTAAATTGCTTATTACATTTCTTTCTTTCTTTTATTAAAATTGAGATGGGATCTTGCTACATTGGCCAGGCTGGTCCCAAACCTCTGGGCTCAAGCAACCTTCCATCTTGGCCTCTTAAAGTTGCTGGGATTACAAGTGTGAGCCACCACACCTGGTCTGCTTATTAAATTTTTTTTTAAAGACCTGCTATGATTTTGAATATTATTGTGTTGAATCTAGAGAATCAATTTTAGGGAGAACTGGCATTTAAAGAATATTGAGTCTTTCAATCCATGAGTGTGGTATATCTTACCATTTACACTCACCTTCCTTCATTTCTCTCAGTAATGTTTTATGGTTTTCAGAGTATACCTATGACACATATTTGTTAAATTTGTTCTTATTTCATAACTCTGTGTGTGTGTGTGTGTGTGTGTGTGTGTGTGTGTGTGTGTGTATGAGAGAGAGAGAGCAAGAGAGCGAGAGAGAAGTTCCTTTATGTTCTGAAAGTTGAGCAAAAGAAAATTGGTTAATTAAGGATTGCGGTTAGCTGAATTCCAGTTAGGTAAGATTTTACCATGTTTGGTACTCACAATAATACCTTCGAATTATATCATACCCCATGTTCAAAAACCTTTAATGGGAAATAATCAATTTACAAAGGGACTAATTGGAAACAACTGAACGGGCTGATTAACTAAGCGATGCTCTATTCTTGCAGTGCAGTCATACAAATCACATTATGCAACAATGATTTTCAGATGGAGTCAGGGTGTCTCACCGGGTCAGGCAGACGTCACGGCTCCTGCTTCTGCTCTAATCCCAGGAGCTCTATTTTTACCCATTTTGGCTTTTGAGGTCCCTAGTAAAATGTTATTTCAAACAGAGCGCCAATCAAGAAAATTTTTAAAGATCATTATTGGGCCGGGCGCGGTGGCTCAAGCCTGTAATCCCAGCACTTTGGGAGGCCGAGACGAGCGGATCACAAGGTCAGGAGATCGAGACCATCCTGGCTAACACGGTGAAACCCCGTCTCTACTAAAAAATACAAAAAACTAGCCG
>NW_016803808.1:1897811-1943078 GCF_001698545.2 Rhinopithecus bieti | reverse complement strand
AAAAAAAAAAAAAAAAAAAAAAAAAAAAAAAAAAAAATTTAAAAAAAAAAGGAAGAAAAAGAAAAGAAAACAATCAGAAGGCTACACCTATATCAAAATATTTATAACAATTATTTCTGTGCAATTGGCTCATGGATTATTTCTAGATGTTTGCCCTCATTTGTATTTTTCCAAATATGTATAATGTAGCATGTATTATTATTCGCTAAAGAAAACAGAATAAATTAAAATTCCTTAGTATGTTACTCAAACTCTCCATCATCTGACATAAAATGTCTTTCTAGACTTTCTAGACCTGAGTAGCTGAGTAGTTTGCTAAGCCTCAATTCATCAGGGTCACGAGTTCTGGCCTCAAAGAATTACTCACTGTTTCCTGACTACACCCTGTGTTCCCTGGTCCACACCTTTTCAAGGGCTGTGTTCTTAGTCCAGAATTCCCTAATCACGCACTACCACTTCCTATAGGAATTCAACCATTCAAAATATATATAATAAAATAAGTTAAAGCAGTAAACAATATTCAAGTATACTACACAGAGAGTATAGCTTTAACCAGTTAAAGAAAAAAATGCAAAGAGAAAACTGGAAGGAACGCTGTAAATAATGTATAGTGGTGGCCCCTGCATACTGGGATTATAAGGTTTCTGGTTATTTATTTGGCTTGGCAAATCACTTTACCCTCTGAGTTTTTGATTCCTTGCAGGATTAAATGAGAGAGCGTGAATGTGCTCTGTAAACTGTAAAGGGATGTTGGAATGTGAGCTGCACATTTGAAATGTGAGCTGTGTGAAGCTGTCCCCTTTGAGGCTGAGGCTCTGTCACCACACATTGTCTATGATGCTCCACTCAACAAATGGCTGCTGATTTAAATCTTACACCAATTCTGAAAATAGAGCAAAAATCCCTTTGCCTCCTGAAATGTTCACAGTAGACCTGGGATTTCACAAAGGTCTATGTTCCAGAGAACCTAGGATTTCCATCAAGATTGGATTTTCCTCTGCTATTCCCAGGACTTGTGGCCTTCATAAGCCGTCCAGTCCCCAGGCCAGTATTCCATGGATTCTGGTACAGCCCGGGGTGCACTTCAGTCTTATTAAAAATAGAAAACTCTAGGCCAGAGAAACACGTATACTGAAGATGGTTCTGGAGGCCCGGGCAGAGTCACTCACTCCCCACCTCTCTAAGCAAGATGATGCCCAGAACAACCTGTGTGCAAGTCCACCTGCCCATGACCCTCATCAACTGAACAGACTCCAGGAGCACCGAGAGGATGGCCAGCCACCACCTCACATTCCTCAGAGGGGGCACTGAAGCCACAAGTGGGGAAGCAACTTACCAAATGCATATGCTAGTTAGTGCAGCTAGCTGGCACTGGAACCAGAGCCTACCCAAGTGTTGTTCATTTCGGCTGAAATTGCTTTAGGGAAGCAGGGATTCCACTCTGCTTGATACCCTCAGCACCGGGCAGAGCCTGGCCACAGCTGGTCCCCCTGAATCTTTGCTGGACACAACTGTGCATAAAGAGACATCAGCATGTCACTTTCCTTGACACCCAACTACTGCCCCCAAAAGAGATTCTTTCCAGGCTAAGAAAGACCCCGCTGCCTATCCAGGAGTGGGGCTCAGTAAGCCATGAAGTGATTTACAAACATCGGCCACCATGGTCTATTACAGGTAGAAGCAACAGTGAAAATCACGACGGTGAGATCAAGCAAAGCAGACGGACTGAAGGACAAGGACGACTCTGCCCAGCAGAGGGAGGAAAGCCCAGGCTGGACTCCGTGTGGCCGGAGCTCCCAGGGTTGGTTTTTATTTTATTTTATCTTTTCTGAGACGGAGTTTCGCTCTTGTCGCCCGGGCTGGAGTGCAGTGGCATGATCTCGGCTCACTGCAACCTCCCCTTCTCGGGTTCAAGCAATTCTCTTGCTTCAGCCTCCTGAGTAGCTGGGATTACAGGTGCCTGCCGCCACACCCGGCTAATTTTTGTATTTTTAGTAGAGACAGGATTTCATCATATTGGCCAGCTTGCTCTCGAACTCCTGACCTCAGGTGATCCACCTGCCTTATTGGGATTATAGGTATGAGCCACCCCACCTGGCCCCGGGTAGGCTTTTAAAGACAGAAGTCCTTACTTTTGAAGACATCTTTGGACTTCTTTTTTTTTTTTTTTTTTTGAGAAGGAGTCTTACTCTGTTGCCCAGGCTGGAGTGCAGTGGCACAATCTCGGCTCACTGCAACCTCTGTCCCCCATGTCCAAGTGATTTTCCTGCCTAAGCCTCCTGAGTAGCTGGGATTACAGGCACCCACCACCACGCCTGGCTAATTTTTGTATTTTTAGTAGAGACAGGATTTCATCATATTGGCCAGGCTGTTCTTGAACTCCTGACCTCAGGTGATCCGCCTGCCTCGGCCTCCCAAGGTGCTGGGATTACAGGCGTGAGCCACTGCACCCAACCATCCTTGGACTTTTAAATGCTGTTTCAGGATGCTTTAGAACAGTGTGAGGACAATTAAAATAAGTCTGACCATGGTGTCCAGTAGTCTGCCACTTCCAGGATGGACATCCGTCTGACTGATGGCAACCGAGTCTAGGCTGTTGACACCCAACTACTGGGGCAAAACCTCTGGGGTGCAGGGGAAAGATCGCTGCCAACAGAGGGACCCGCTTCATCTGTGTAAGCCTCAGTCTCCTCATTTGCAAGACAGAAACCATAATACCTACCCTGTAGGGCTGTTGGGAGGGTTAAACAAGGTGATGTAGGGGAAACTGTAAAATAATGTACCAAGTGTTAATATACAAATAATAATGTCAACATGTAATATCTTTAAGCCACTAAGGTTAGATGATTCTGGGTTTAAGATCCACAACCCTGGCCAGATGCCGTGGCTTAAGCCTATAATCCCAGAGCTTTGGGAGGCCGAGATGGGTGGATCACTTGAGGTCAGGAGTTCAAGACCAGCCTGGCCAACATGGTGAAACCCTGTCTCTACTAAAAGTACAAAAATCAGCCTGGTATGGGGCGTGTGCCTGTAATCCCAGCTACTCGAGAGGCTGAGGCAGGAGACTCGCTTGAACCCGGGAAGCGGAGGTTGCAATGAACCAAGATCGTGCCATTGCACTCCATCTAGCCTGGGAGACAGAGCCCAGAGACTCCATCTCAAAAAAACAAAACAAAACAAAACAAGACTATTTTGGGGGGATAAGCATTTGTGAGTTCAGAATGAACCACGTCCACATTGCAGTCTCCACATATCAGAATTTTCATACAAAGGACACCATGTGGAAGAGAGAGAATGGAGTGTTGCCACCACAGGGCCATGTGTCTGGGAGTAAGTTCTTTCTTCTCTCTCTGGGCCTCAGTTTCTCATCAAGAATATACGCAGTTGAACCAGCCTCCTTCCAGCTCCGAAGTTCTCAGATGTTAGCCTCCATGTCAGCCCTGTTTAAAAAGGGCCAACGCAACAGATGCAGATGGGCTCCTCCAGGGTCCCATTCTGGCATTTCTGGCAGGCAGGAGAGAAAGGAACCTGAAGGCCTGGAATCTTCCACGCCCTGACTCACACCAGCTCAGCTTCTTCATAGTGCCCGGCCTGTGCCCTGCCCTGGGCTCTGCCTGCACGGACGGCTGGCACAGTAGCCAGGCCCTCATGAGCTGGTGCTGTCACGTCACAGCCAAGGCCTCTGCCTTGTCCCCAAGCACAGGTGACCCAGTAATGGGACTCTTTGAAGGAGTTGGTGTGGGGACTCAGTGCAGACATGGGCTGCCTTGGGCTAGAATTGACTTCTCAGATTAAAGTCAGACAGATGGGCTGCTGGTGAGGGCCTCGTGCTGCCTCCTAACACAGCAGGAGGCATCACAGGGCAAGGGCGCACAAGAGAGCTTGCTCTCCAGGTAACCAACCCACTCCCGGGATAATCCATTAATCCTTTCACCCACTCAGGAGGGCGGATCCCTCACTCAATCACCTCTTAAAGGCCCCACCTCTTAATATGTTAACAGTGGGGATTAAGTTTCAACATGAGTTTCGGAAGGGACAGACGTACAAGTCACAGCCACCCAGGTCTGTACTTAGAACCAGATCACCGATAGGAGTAATCACCGCAAAGTCATTCCTCACTGTCCACGGGGGATTGGTCCCAGGACCTTCTGTGGATACCAACATCTAAGGATGCTCAAGTCACCAATAGGAAATGGTGTAGCATTTGCATACAACCTACTCAAGTCTTCTGTATATTTTAAATCTTCTCAAGATGGCTTATGATACCTAGTACAATGTAAGCGTTATGTAAATTGCTGTTATCCTGTATCCACGTCTTTTTGGGTTGTTTGTTCGTTTTGAGATAGAGTCTCCTTCTGTCACCCAGGCAGGATTGCAGTGGCTTGATCTCAGCTCACTGCAACCTCTGCCTCCTGGGTTCAAGCGATCCTTGGGCCTCTCACCCCACACAGCTGGGATTATGGGCACATGCCCCACTTCTGGCTAATTTTTTGTATTTTAAATGAGATGGGGTTTTGCCATGTTGGCCAGGCTGGTCTCGTGCGATTCTCCTGGCCTCAAGTGATCCGCTCACCTCAGCCTCCCAAAAAGCTGAGATTACAGGTGTGAGCCACCGTGCGCAGCCATTTTTATGTTTTTTTAATTGTTAAATTGTGCGGTGGCTCACACCTGTAATCCCAGCCCTTTGGGAGGCCAAGGCAGGTGGATTACCTGAGGTCAGGAGTTTGAGACCAGCATGGCCAACATGGTGAAACCCTGTCTCTACTAAAAATACAAAAAATTAGCCGGGCATGGTGGTGGGCACCTGTAATCCCAGCTACTCGGGAGGCTGAGGCAGGAGAATCTCTTGAACCGGGGAGGCAGAGGTTGCACTGAGCCAAGATCGCACCATTGCACTCTAACCTAGGCAACAAGAGCGAAACTCCATCTCAAAAAAAAAAAAAGAAAATTAATAAATTTTTTTTTTTATTTTCAAACATCTTTTTCAAATGTTTTCCATCTGCAGTTCGTTGAATCCATGGATAAGGAGGGCCCACTGCCCTGGGTCCTGGCCCATGCGCACTTTCCAAGGTGCTTCCACATGCATCGTCTCCTTATAGAGTGGGCTCCCTCACCCTGAGGGGACAGTGGGGGAGATGGAAGCTCAGAGAGGTTTCCAGATCCCGCCTCAGACATAGTCATCGGGCGGGGTGGCAGCAACTGGCCCGGCCTCTCCCTGAAATGCCATGAACCGTATTTACTGTGCACCTCCAAGGTGCCTGGCATCGTGCTTAACGCTGTCTGCAGAGTCATTCCGCCTTTACGGCACCTCCACGGGGCATGGGTTGTTTGACTAAGGAGAAAACCAAGAGACAGAGAAGTTGTGTAACTCAACCATATTCACGAAGCCACTGGGATCTGGAATCATTAATCGGATCCTTTTAAGTCCAGAGTCTGAGCTCTTACCCCTTCCCCTGCACCTGCTCCCCACCCCCACCTCCACCCCCAGCTTCCTGAAGGAGCAGGGCGGTCTCTCCCAAAGCCAGCATTCCTGTTCTGTGACTTCATCTGTGATTTCATCCTGGGAGCCGGTAGCAGCCCTTTTAGGTTTGCTCTCATGATCTCACCCTTTCTCTCCTAACCACTTGGCACCAACCAGCTCTCCTCTGCATGAGCTTGGGCAAGTCCTCTAACCTCGCTGGGTTGGTTCCTGGTGTATGAAGGGAGAAGAGAGGCCCACGATGGCTGCTGACACCTGGCAGGTTGATATCCAGGGCTCCTGTGTGGGCTTGTGGGTCTCCCTGAGACCAAACCCTGTGTGAAGAGCAGGCTCCAGGTTGGCCCTGTGTCAAGCAGGCCCTTGGGAACCCACAGGCCTGTGTTCTAGAAGCATATACAACCCCAGATCCGCACATACCAGCAGAGCATTAATGTCTCCTCAGCATGAATGCCAAACGCTCAAGCCGAGAACGCTGGAGGGACCCTGGGATCTTTAGTGGGCCCAGCGTTGCTGCAGAGGAGGCCTGGGGACCCATGGCTGCACCGAGGTATGGTCAAGCCTGGTTCTTACATCACTCAATTCCCTGGCTCTGTGCCCCAGCCACCCAACGGATGACACATTGCCAAGTATGGCAGCTCCCAGGGTGGTTCCTGTGGAACAGGGACTCCGAGCAGAGAGTTCTCTGAAGGCAGGAACCACTTAGGGGCCTCGGGTCCTCAAAGGCAGACATCCTCTTTCCCCACCTCCAGGAAGCCCTTTTCAATATTTCTCACACTTGGGAGGCTAAGGCAGGTAGATAGCTTGAGCCCAGGAGCTCGAGGCTGCAGTGAGCTATAATCACACCACTGCACTCCAGTCTGGGTGCCAGAGTGAGACCCTGTCTCTTTAAAAAAAAAATCGGGGGTAGAGGGCATGCAATTTGGACATAGAAACACACAGGAAAATGCCATGTGAAGATAAACACAGATGCAGGGGATGCTTTCTTGTTTCCCCTATGGTGGATGTTTAGTTCAGTTTCTTTGTTTTGGTCTTACTCTGTTTTAGGGATCACCCCTCCCCATACCATCTGACTGAATTTTATTTATTGAATACGTAACACGTTGACAATGTTACAAAAGTTTGTTGAAACTATGCAAAAAAGGTATAGTGAGAGAAATATCCTTCTTTTTTTTTTTTTGAGGCGGAGTCTCGCTCTGTCGCCCAGACCGGAGTGCAGTGGCGCAATCTCGGCTCACTGCAAGCTCCGCCTCCCGGGTTCACGCCATTCTCCTGCCTCAGCCTCCCGAGTAGCTGGGACTACAGGTGCCCGCCACCTCGCCCGGCTAGTTTTTTTTTTGTATTTCTAGTAGAGACGGGGTTTCACCATGTTAGCCAGGATGGTCTCGATCTCCTGACCTCGTGATCCGCCCGTCTCGGCCTCCCGAAGTGCTGGGATTACAGACTTGAGCCACCGCGCCCGGCCAGAAATATCCTTCTTTCCCCTTTTCTCTTCTACTCCATTCCTTCCCACCTCTGTAAACTAATTAATTTCATTAGTGTCTAGTTTACCTTTCTTGTGTCTCTTTTTGAAAAATAAACAGATACGTGTATTTCTCTTTCTTACACAAAAAGTAACGTACCACATGTGGATTGTATTTTTTCTACCTACTAACATATTCTGAAAATAATTCCATAACAATTTACAGAGCCCTTGCTCATTCCTTTTTCAACTGCCTTCTTAATTCACTAGGGTTGCTTTAGGGGAATGGAGGCAGAAAGTCAGTGCAAGTTTGCCGCCTCTGTAACCACACAACCCTAATGTTTTTCTTTTCCTAATCATTGTTATTGAAATATTAAGCACTGTTTCTTTCCCCTCCTCCTTTCCTTTCCTTTCCTTTCCTTTCCTTTCCTTTCCTTTCCTTTCCTTTCCTTTCCTTTCCTTTCCTTCCCTTTCCTTTCCTTTCTCCTTCCCTCCCTCCCTCCCTCCCTCCCTTCCTTCCTTCCTTCCTTCGTTTTTTTTTCTAGCTTAAACACACATAGTAGATATCAAGGTGGCTGTTCCTGGATGTGGGCAGCTTTCCTCCACCGAATGACTCAAGGATTGAAGTTCCTCCCAGCCTCTTGCTCCACCATCCCCTATGGTCTCATCATCATCTGCAAGCAGCTGGGAGAAGAGGGTTTGTGAAGGAAGCACACTCACACCTTACTTTCTAACTAAAAAAGTCAAAGTGCACAAATCATATACAAAAAGTGCACAAGTCATAAGTATATAACTTGTTAAACTTTAACAAAGTGAACACATCATGTAAATCACTACCCGTGTTAAGTAACAGGACATTATAATATTATCATCATCCAGTCCTTACCTGCTGAAGGTAGCCAGTCTCCTGACTACCATGCATTAGTTTTGTTTGCATTTGAACTTTATATAAATGTAGTCACAGTTTATACACACTAGGGTCTGGTTTCTTGGACTCCAGATTCATGTCATTGTGTGTAGTGGTATTAATAGTTTGCTTCCCTTCATTGTCATATAGCACTCCATTTTATAAACATATATTTATCCATTCTCTTGTTGATGGACATACGGGAAGAGCAATGGCTGCTGAGTACTGTACTTGTTTCTTGGCATCTCTGCATGCATTTCTATTGGCTATAAACCTAGAAGTGGACTTGCTGGCTCATAGGGTATGCAGATATTCAATTTAGTGCCAATCATTGTTTTTTATTTTTTCGAGACGGAGTTTTGATCTTGTTGCCCAGGCTAGAGTGTAATGGCACAATCTCGGCTCACTGCAACCTCTGCCTCCCAGGTTCAAACAATTCTCCTTTCTCAGCCTCCTGAGTAGCTGGGATTACAGGCACCAGCCACTACGCCTGGCTAATTTTTTTGATTTTTTAGTAGAGACGGGGTTTCACCATGTTGGCCAGGCTGGTCTCGAACTCCTGACCTCAGGTGATCTGCCTATCTTGGCCTCCCAAAGTGCTGGGATTACAGGCGTGAGCAACCATGCTTGGCTATCATTTTTTTAAACTCTGGCCAGAGGAATTATAGAAGGTTCTTGAGAAGGTGGCCTTAAAAAGACCATACATAGGCCAGGCACAGTGGCTCATGCTTATAATCCCAGCACTTTGGGAGGCCGAGGCAAGAGAATCACATCAGGTCAGGGGTTCAAGACTAGCCTGGGCAACCTAGTGAGATTCCCCAGCTACATAAAAAATTTAAAAATTAGCCAGGCACGATGACGTTTGCCTGTAGTCCTAGCTACTTGGGAGGCTGAGGTGGGAGGATTGCTTGAGTCCAGGAGGTACAGTGAGTTGTGATTGCGCCACTGCATTGCAGCCTAGGCAACAGAGTGAGACCCTGTTTCAAAATAAAACAAAATAAAAACCTATAAACAATGATCAGGACCAGGACTGTACTGGGGGAGAAAAGGAAAAGAAATGCCGGGGAGAGGGAATCCACGGGCAAGATCTGCAGGCCAGAAAGTGCCTGGTGGATTTTCGGAATAGTCCAGACTAGTGTGCAGGACTGTAGGCCCCTGCAGATTGGACATCAGCAAGCTGTCCTTAAGAAACATCTGGCCAGGCATGGTGACTCGGGCCTGTAATCCCAGCACTGTGGGAGGCCGAGGTGGGCAGATCACTTGAGGTCAGGAGTTCGAGACCAGCCTGGCCAACATGGTAAAACCCCATCTCTACTAAAAATGAAAAAAAAAAAAAATTAGCCAGGTATGGTGGCATATGCCTGTAATCCCAGCTACTTGAGAGGCTGAGGCAGGAGAATCGCTTGAGCCCAGGAGGCAGAGGTTGCAGTGAGCCGAGTGACAGAGCGAGACTCTTTCTCACACACATACACACACACACACAAAAACATTCCAGGGTGGTTAAACCTCCAGGCCTACCTTCCTGCCTCTGATTTTCATCGGTGAGAATGGAAGATTACTAACTTATCTCACAGGATACAGAGTATGTTAAGGAGTTGTAATTCATCAATGTTATATTGGTTTTTCTTTTCTTTTTTCTTTTTTTTTTTTGTGAGATGGAGTCTCACTCTGTCACCCAGGCTGGAGTGCAGTGGTGCGATCTTGGCTCACTGCAAGCTCCGCCTCCCAGATTCATGCCATTCTCCTGCCTCAGCCTCCCGAGTAGCTGGGACTACAGGTGCCCGCCACCACGCCCAGCTCATTTTTTTTGGTATTTTTAGTAGAGACAGGGTTTCACCATGTTAGCCAGGATGGTCTCGATCTCCTGACCTCGTGATCCACCCGCTTTGGCCTCCCAAAGTGCTGGTATTACAGGCGTGAGCTACCGCGCCCGGCCTCTTTGGTTTTTTTGTTTTTGTTTTTTAGCCTTTGTTGGTGCTTTGCTGTCTGTGTGGAGGACACAGAGAGTCATAAACCACGATCTCCTCCCTTCTAGAGTTCCCTTCTTGGCGTTAGAGTCATTAGCCGGCTGTGTCGTGGCCAGTGTGCTGAGCTTTGTGGTTCCTAGAGCCGACTCCCTCCCTCTCTGCTGCCTCCATGTGTGGAGGTCACTTGCTGGAACGCAGATGTGTGCAATAGCCAGAGATCCAAGTAAAATATCTCAACCGGTTCTTGTGGTTGTGGAAACAGATTTGGCTCCCAGGTGGTTGACACTGAAAAACAGAAGTCCCTGCTGCGTCTGACATCATGTGGCTCAGGAGGTCAGTTGCCTTCTCAAAAAGTGAGCTTCCTGTGTGGATAAAGCAGCCCCACAGCCAGCCTGGCAACAGATAGCTTCATGAGAAGGGAAAAGATGAAGACGGATTCCTGGGCGAGGCTGAGAGTGGATCCGCCATTCCTGCCTGAGCCTCTTCCACAGCTGCCCTTTTTAGGGGTCACCAGACTTCCTCACACAGACCTCATGGTGCCCGCACCTGGACCCGTCAGAAGGTTCTGTTGCCTTAGCTTAGTAAATTTTCATAGAGAGTTTTAAGTTTTCCTTTTTGTATGTTATCCTCATGGTTGTACTCTTCAGGGCACTTGTTCCTTCGGTTATTATCCTTAATGAAGGTATTTCCATATTGACGCGAGGTAGGTGGGGTGTTGAAGACAGAGGGAGACTCGAGACGGTGCATCGCCTCTGGATTACATGAGAGGGGTTAGATGGCTGAGTGTTAGTTACATCCCAATCAGAACACTTGCGCCACTAGGTTTCACCAAATGCCAACCATACTGGACTGAGCTCCCCTGCTCCTCTCCCTGAAACTATTATGGCAAGTCATTAACAAAAAGGCTTCCTTTTCTGAAGGCAAATATCTATCTATCTATCTCATCAGTCTTAGGGCTGGAAGAGATGCAGCTCTGGGCTGGCTCTGATGCACAAAGGCTTGAGTAAGTGACTTCATCTTGCTGGGGAGAAATGGTCCCTTGCCCCAGGTTCAAATGGTTGCCACCTTCCAGCTATAGTAGGGATCCAGGGTGGGGCAGAGCTGAAGGCTAACCCTGGGCCAGAGGGTCAACATGATGTCATGTGCATTAAGCAGGAGATGTCCTTGGGGACCCGAGAAGACGCCTAGGGTCAAAGGAAGCTGATTTTTCTGGTTATTAGAATGATCCCATTTCTCTGATTTCAGGGACTTCAGAAGACTTCTAGATTTGGTCACCCCCAAAGCCTGAAATGTCACTAGGGGTCACTCCTTTGACTAAGAGATTGATTGCCGAGGGCTCCTGTTAAAATGCTCAGCATCACCAAGCAGGGCCGTCTGCATGCACAACGCCTGCTCCTAGCCGCACATTCACCCGTGAGCCTCCCTGGCTGCCTCTTAGCAGAGCCTGGACAGGATGGGATTAGGGAGGCCAATTCTGATAGAAAGACCGAACCTGGGTCAGGGGGACAGGACATTGGGAGGACATGTCCTTGTATGGCCTGCTAGGGAGGGTGTGGCAGACAGTGAGGACACTGGGCAGGTGCGCCAGGGCAGCAGACAGTGGCCAGTGGCTCTTGGAACCATCCCTCTCCACTCCACCTCCTTGTACCATGTTTCAGTGCAGGACACTCTCACCTCGAATATTGCAGCAGCCCCTTCCCTGGTCTCCCCTAGTGCCCACCCCGCACTGAGGCTGTCCTGTGAGGGCTGTGCCTGGTCTCCGGCCTCCTCCTGTCTCCTCCAGTCCCACCCTCATAGGCAGCTAGAGGGGTGGAGAGCCTTTAAGAGACTTCCCAAGATCTTCTGAGTCCTCAAAAAACTCCTTGCCCTGGCATTCAAGACTTGCCTGTGTAGGATCCTGTCTTTCCAGCTCTGCTCACATGACCGTATCCTTGGGGAAAACAAAAATGGGGATGCACAAAGTGACCAGAACAGGATATTCATGATGACCGGGGAACTGCGACTGAGAAAGCAGGAGCCTTTCTGGCAAATCTGGGTTCAGATGCAGCAGCGGTGGGTAGTGTGCCTCAAACACGTTTTCATAGCTCAGTTCTCACAGAGTCCCTATCACTGGGCTCACTAAGCCCCTCATCCTGAAAGGCCGGGGGGCTCCTTTAGCGTGGCCGTCTCCCCCTCAGGTGCCCCTCGCCAACCTTGCTGGTTCATCCAGGGGGCCCAGGGCGATTAACCCTACGTGAGGGTTGACGGCGCCACCTGGTGGCACCGCGCCTCCATTGCGCTGAATGCTGCTGATCGCAAAGCTTGGGGGCTCAGGGTCTCTGAGGGGAAGACCTCACTCTTCCAGGCTGTGTGTCCTGGCTTCCCAGGCCATGGCAGTGCTGGGGCACTTAAAGCACCTTTGGGCCTCCACACAGACTTCTAACTCAGGGTGGACAAAAGAGAGCATTCTGGAACCTGCTGGGCAGTCCCAAACCCGTCCCCTGGGAGTTTCAGCACAGGATGTGCTGGGGCTGGCCAGGCCTTTGGAGGAAGGGCATGCCTGGGGGTGAGGCCACAGCCCCCACTCGCCATGGCACCCAGGGGTTTCCAGGGACCCTGGGCAGCCTGCTGGCCAGGGCTTGGGACAGAGGCATCCCTGGGGAAGGGAGAGGCCAGGCAGCTGGAGTCTTTGCTTCCAAGAGAACCACTGGCAGTCTTCCTGTGGGTGCTGCCCTCGGATCAGGACTGGGCCTGGGGAGCATGCGTCCTGCCAGAGAGGAGATGTGAGCAGAGCTTGGCCAGGCCACTCGGGCACCCTGTTCGTGTGGGCAAGTGGACTTCCCTTCCTGAGCCCCCGACATGCGAGATCATTGCCAGGACTTTCTGCCAGCAGCCATGGCAGTGATGGGACACTTAAAACACCTTTGGGCCTCCACCAGGATGGGGGACAGGGGTCCTCGCCACCTCCTCCTCCCCCACGCTCCCCCCCACAGCATTATCTGTTCCCTGGACTCTGTGCTGAACCTCTGCACAGACTCAGGTGGCTGACACTTTGCCATTTACTCCCTCACAGTTCGGGAGCCAGGAGCTCCAAAATCAAGACAGGGGCATTGCCAGGCCCTCTGATATTCTGGGCAGAATCCTGCCTGCCTTTCCAGCTGCTGGCCTGGCCGGGAGCCCCTGGTGTCCTGGTCTCTGCCCGTCCCCACAAGGCATCTCCCTGTGTGTCACTGTCCTCATGTGGCACTGTCTTCCTCTTATAAGGACAGTTGTATTGGATGACAGTCCATCCTAATGGCCTCATCTTAACTTGATTACTCTGCAAAGATTCAATTTCAAAATAGGTTCACCTTCACAGGTACCGGGGCTCAGGACAAAAACATCTCTTTTGGGGGGGGCACAATTCAACCTGAATGGGGGAGAAACCGAACTTTGGTGTGATGAGGGGCAGAGCCCAGCACTATGAGTTCCAAGCTTGACATTTCTTTCCAGTCCTGAGTTTTAGCTTAAAAATTCTTGCGTTTCTGCATTACCCTCTATTCTGAGTCATGTTTGCTTTAACAGGAAATACAGGATGATTTCTTCAAATCTTTGCCACTTCAATATGAAGAAACATGTTTATCCCGTGGCTCCATAACCTTCAATGCATTTCTGAATTTTCTCAAGGGAATTTATCCCCAGTTTGAAAAGCATAAACTAACATGAATTCATGTAGTTTTCATAAAAACCCAGGCCAGGCACGATGGCTCAGGCCTGTAATCCTAGCACTTTGGGAGGCTGAGGCGGGCGGATCACCTGAGGCCAGGAGTTCTAGAGCAGGTTGGTCGACATAGTGAAACCCCATCTCTACTAAAAATACAAAAATTAGCCAGGCGTGGTGGCGGGTGCCTGTAATCCCAGCTACTCAGGGGGCTGAGGCTGGAGAAATGCTTGAACCCAGGAGGCGGAGGTTGCAGTGAGTGGAGACCATGCCACTGCACTCCAGCCTGGCAATAGAGTGAGACCCCATCTCATAAAAACAAACAAACACACACACACAAACAAACAAACAACCCAGGGAGGTATGCATAGTTAACAGAAGAGGAAACTGAGGGGTTAATCTGCTAAGGTCATACCTCATAGGTATAGTAGAGAGGTCCAGGTGAGAATTCAGTTCTTTTTCGGCTTCTTGGTCAGTTTAGGTATTTATTTATTTATTATTTTTTGACAGAGTCTTGCTCTGTCGCCGAGGCTGGAGTGCAGTGGCACAATCTCGGTTCACTGCAACGGCCGTCTTCTGGGTTCAAGCGATTCTCCTGCCTCAGCCTCCTGAGTAGCTGGGATTACAGGCGCCCGCCACCACGCACAGCTAATTTTTGTATTTTTAGTAGAGATGGGGTTTCATCACGTTGGCCAGGGTGGTCTCCTGACCTTGCAATCTGCCCGCCTTGGCCTCGCAAAGTGCTGGGATTACAGGCATGAGCCACCGCGCCCCACCTGTTTTGTTTTTTACCTTAAGTGCATGATGAGGGAGATGAGAAAAGGGAGAGAGAGAGAGAGAGAGTATTGTGACCACCCCCTAGCCTGGGAGAGAGATTTGTAGGCCTGTTGTGAAAAGCAGGGATGGGAATTCTGAAATAAAAACACAGTTGGACAGTTTCCCATGGAGTGGTAACATAAACCCACTCAGGCCAACCATATTCAAGTGCTGTCTATCTACCCAAACACGCATGTCACAAATGCCCTTCGGTGCTTCCATGCAGAAGGGAAGGAAGCACTTATACATTTTAGTTCTGCTTGTTATTTGGAAGTTATTTTAAAGGTCATTGAAGTGGGTTTTTTTGTTGTTGTTGTTGTTAACAGAGAGTTGTTTCCAGCCACTGCTATAAGCCCATCTGAATGAAATCGTGAGGACTAAGGAGAGGGGCACCATGACTGCCTTCATCCACCCCCACATCATCTTTTCACCCATCCACCCATCTTTACTGCAGACCTTACTGGGCACCTGTGCCAGGAGACCGTCACTGCCCATCAGAAGCTCATACAGGCAGAAGCAGTGGCCACAGCAGGTGACCTGGGTCCTAGAGAACATTTGGAGAACAAGGGAAGGCTGCGGAAACCACCCTGTCCACATGCGTGCACGCATGTTCTTGGGTGCATGTCTGTGTGTTTGCGTGTGTGTTTGCTTGTGTGGGTGTGCAGTGGTGTGTGTGAGAGAGACAGAGACTGAGAGTGCAAGCGGGTGTAAGCACATACACCCGCCCATCAGCCCCGCCTGTCTGCTCAGAGTTTCACCTGTCACCCGGCCACGCCCTGTGACCCCCCTCCCGGGCTGGGTGCAGCCAGGACACCTGTTGCCAGCTTCGAGCACCTGCCTGGTTGCTGCGCCGTGACCTGTGCATGTTCCAAGCCCGCCCTCTGGGGTAATCCAGGCCATGATTCAGGAACATCATGTTGGGACACCCGAGACCCCCTAGCCCCTGCCCCAGGGGTCAGGGCAGCGAGTCCCGTCTCCCTTAGCTGGGCTGGGCCCAGGCAGCCTGTCTGTCTGTTTGCTCCAGAGGCTGGGTGCGTCCCGCTTGGGGGCTGTGTGAGGCCTGCTGGTTTTCACCCACAGATTCCAAGGGTTCTCAAGGCAGAGGAGAGAGACAATTAGGGTGCCTAACACTCATGTTTGTTGGATAAGAGTGAATCCCAGGCCTGCTTGGGAGGCTTTAGGCACTCAGCTCGGCCATCTCTGAGGGTGAGGGCATGTCGGCCACTCTGTCGGGGCATCTCTGTGCTCAGCACCATGTGGGCTCATCACAGACACGAGAGTGCATCCTCTCAGCGGGAATGGCCTGGCAGGCTTTACCTGTTTTCTTGCGCACAGGTTGAGTTTCTTGGCCAGCATCACACAGCCAGGCTGAAGTGGAGCAGGGCTGCCTGCTGCACCCAGTGGTCTCTTGTCAATCTCGGCCTTTCTGTCCCTGCCTGGGAGAGGGTCTCAGCACGAAGGGCAGAGGGGTCTCCTGGAATCAGCCAGTGCTGTCAGTGAGAAAGGCCAGGAGGAAACTGGAGGGCCACCAGCCTGAAACTCTCCCGCTGCCTTGCCGGGTGCCCGAACCTGCTCAACCTGGGTGTCTTCCCGGTGGGGGGCAGGGGGGCTGCATCACTTACTCTGCCTGTGTCCTAGGGAAGCCTACCCGTTGCCCTCCAGCACCGGCAGGACAAAGACCCCCACGGTGGCCAGGCCTGTGCGGGGTGTAAACAGTGTCTCAGGGCGTCTTGGTGCCCTCACTACTATGTTCCTCCTCCATGTTCCAGAGGAGAAACCGAGGCCCCAAGGACACCCGGAATTGCCCAGGGTCACACCAAAGGGAAAGAGGTGATGTTGAAGTGGACACGGGGTGATGAGAGGGCTGCAGAGAAGGAGATACCCTGGCATGCCAAGCCTGGGGTTGGCTGTCCACATCCAGGAAGGTCCCTGCAAGATCATGGCATCTCTTCATGGCAAGCAGACGTAGCACCATGAATACCCATGGTCACTCCCAAGGACCCCTTCACGCGGCGGCTGTGTCCAGCACTGGGCACACAGGAACTGAGGCCCAGAGAGTTCCGGGTGGGTGGGGAGAGCTAGAGCCTTCCTCCTGGGCTCCAAGGTTTTTCAGTAGCACCACTGGCTTTCTAGAAGGTTGCTGTGTGATTGGAAACTTGTGCTTTGAAATGCAATTATCTATATGGGGAGGAGGTTGTACTGGAGGCAGCAGTGAGGGGTGGCAGCGCCTGGCCAGAAATAGATGTGGGTCCCCTTGCATGGATACTCCCGGACAGAGGGGCTCTGCCAACTGGACAGATGTGTGAAGTGTTGCTGACCGAGCTGCTTGCTCTGTGTGGGAGGGAGCTTGCCAGCTCCAGCCTTGTGCGTCTCCTTTATCCAAACTTAAATAAGCACTTGGCTGTTCTTATTAGCATTTTTAAAAGCTGTGTTAATAAGTTCAATTAAAATAGAAGAATCTCTCATTTTGTCATATCGGGTTTTTTTTTAATTGCAAACCAATAAAACTTAAATGAACTTAAGCAAAAAATAATTTATTGGAAGGATATGTGGGAGATTGTATTAGGGTTCTCAAGAGAAACAGAGACTGAGACAGAGAGAGAGACCAACTTTAATAATGATCTCACACAATTGTGGGGGCTGGCAAGTCTGAAATTTGGCCAGCAGGCTGAACATTAGGCGAGCTGATGTTGCAGCTTGAGTCCAAACTCCACAGGACGGCAGGTTGGAAACTCAGGCAGGACTTCTGTGTTGCAGTTTCAAGAATTCCTTCTTCAATTTATCTATTTCCTCTCAAATTTAAGTCCTGGAGGCTGGAAGTCTGAAATCAAGGTGTCAACAGGGTTGGTTCCTTCCAAGAGCTCTGAGGGAAGGGTGTGTTCCAGGCCCCTCTCCTTGGCTTGCAGATGGCAATCTTCACCTTTATGTGGTATTTTCCCTGTATATGTGTGTATGTCCACATTTCCCCTTTCTGTAAGAACACCAGCCATATTGGATCAGGAGCCCACTTACTGTTAACTAATTACATCTGCAATGATCCTAGTTCTAAACAAGGTCACATTTTGAAGTACTGGGGTTAGAACTTCCACATATGAGTTTTGAGGGAACCATCTTAGTTTGTTCAGGCTGCTATAATAAGACATCATAAATTGGTAGCTTATAAATAGCAGACATTTATTTCTTGCAGTTCTGGAGGCTGGGAAGTCCAAGAACAAGGTGCTGGCGGATATGGCTGGTGAGGATCTGCTTTCTGGCTCATACATGGCACCTTCTAGCTGTGTCCACACTTAGTGGAAGGGGGCATGGATGAGCTCCCTTGGCCCTTTTTGATAAGGGCTCCACCCTCTTGACCTAATCACCTCCTGAAGTCCCCACCCCCAATACCATCACATTGGAGGATAAGATTTCAACATATTAATTTTGGGGGGACATAAACATTCAGAGCACAGCAAGACAAATTAAACCATAACGGGCCCAGGTGTGGTGGTTCATGCCTGTAACCCTGCACTTTGGGAGACCAAGGCAGGCAGATCATCGGAGATCAGGAGTTCGGGACCATCCTGTCCAATATGGTGAAACTCTGTCTCTACTAAAAATACAAAAAGTATCTGGGCGTGGTGGCAGGCGCCTGTCATCCCAGCTACTTGGGAGGCTGAGACAGGAGAATTGCTTGAACTCGGGAGGTGGAGGTTGCAGTGAGCCGAGATCACACCATTGCACTCCAGCCTGGGTGACAAGAGAGATACTCCGTCTTAAAAAAAAAAAAAATTAGCTGGGTGTGGTGGTGTGCACCTGTAATCCCAGCTACTCAGAAGGCTGAGGCAGAAGAATCACTTGAACCCAGGAGGCAGAGTTTGCAGTGAGCTGAGATCATGCCATTGCACTCCAGCCTGGGCAAAAAGAGCGAAACACCATCTCAAAAAAACAAAAAACAAAACCATAACGGAACATAATTCAGATAATAACAGAAACCAAGTTCAGAGGAGGGTGGAACTCAGGTTTGGGCATGGCTAACACCCAGGACATTTCCAGAGGCTTTGGAGCAGGAATCACCACCTCTGACTCAGAGCCCAGCAGTCAGGGCAGGCAGCTATCTCTTAGCCCCTCAAGAGGAGTGAGGCACCCCAGCCAGTTTCTTTGTCCCTCTTTTCAATAGCCAGACTCCAGGAGGGAGCAGTGACTGACCAGGCTGTGCAGGAGCCTGTCCCTTACCTGCAAGAGGGCGGCAGGGGCAGTGGAGCAGGTGGGGATGGAGGGCCTTGAATGCTGGTCCCACCAGACCTTCTCCTGTGTGGAAGAGGTCATTCCAATTTTGCACCCTGGGATACTGTTAGGAAGAGGAAATGGAGGCAGGTAGCCAATGTGGCCAGCCCTGCTTCTCAGGCGACTCTCCCACCTCTGCCTGGATGCTTAGGTGTTGATTCCATGGCCTAATTCTCCGAGAGCACCAGCAGATGTGAACGCTGAGGCGCACAGGTATTGGAGCTGTTGCCCCACATCTGGCCAGGAGCCAAGAAGCCCAGGTGTCCCTGACAGTGCACCTTGAATCTGGGCCCGCCCTCTTGTGTGGAGCAATCGGCCAAGTGTGTGCACTGAAGACCTTCTGGTCCAAATGTCTACAGTGGCTGTGTGTGCAGGGAAAGCTCTGGGCTTGGTCCCTGGAGCCGCTCCTCCAGCTCTCTCATTTCTTTTTCCCAATCCTCTTGTAAGAAACTAAGGCAGCACCTTTCCTGGCTTCAGGAGAAGAACTGAGGCCAGGTTTCAGGTGGGCCGTGGAGGAGAAAGTACTGGGCTCTCAGGATTTCTCTCCCAGGGCCCTAGAGGAGGTGGCTGGCATTCCCCCTAGGGACAGCACGCTGTGCTGCCCAGACCCCTGTCCCCTCCTTGATGGACAACACGGAGCTTTCCTGGGCTGCTGACCTACCAATGCCAGGAGGCTGGCCCACAGCCCCTCTGGACTCAGCCACGAGCCTTGCCTGGAGCACAGCGTCTGACCAGCCACAGGGCCTGGGGCATTTCCAAGGAATCAGAGGCAAGGATGCCAGAGCATGAGGAGCCTTAGATTCAGAACCAAAGCTCAGAGAAGGCAGCCCCTCAGATAGCTGGCTCAGAGAAGCTGGCCCCTCAAATGCTGCACAGCCAGCCCCAGGCTGATCCCACACCAACTCCCCGTTCTCTCAACAGGGCTCAAACTGGAGTTGCCCTGGATCTGTTTGGGGGGCATTTGGGAGTCCAGAATTATTTAGAAAGCCTTTTTTTTTTTTTTTTTTTTGAGACGAAGTCTCTCTGTCACCCACCCTGGAGGGCAGGGGGGTGATCTTGGCTCACTGCAACCTCTGCCTCCTGGGTTCATGCAATTCTCCTGCCTCAGCCTCCCGAGTAGCTGGGATTAGAGGCATGTGCCACCATGCCCAGCTAATTTTCGTATTTTCAGTGAGACAGGGTTTCACTATGTTGGCCAGGTTGCTTTCGAACTCCTGACCTCAAGTGATCCTCCCGCCTTGGCCTCCCAAAGTGCTGGGATTACAGGCGTGAGTCACCGCGCCCAGCCTAGAAAGACTTAATTGTGAGTTTGTAATCCAAGAAAAAAAAATCTAAAAAGAATACTATTTGCTTATTCTGATCAGGCTGACAAACCCCTGTGCCCAGGAGCTGTCTGGGCTCCCAAGACCTGACCTGCCTTGAGGTTGGAACTGTTTTAACTNTTTTTTTTTTTTTTTTTTGAGACGAAGTCTCTCTGTCACCCAGCCTGGAGTGCAGTGGTGTGATCTTGGCTCACTGCAACCTCTGCCTCCTGGGTTCATGCAATTCTCCTGCCTCAGCCTCCCGAGTAGCTGGGATTAGAGGCATGTGCCACCATGCCCAGCTAATTTTCGTATTTTCAGTGAGACAGGGTTTCACTATGTTGGCCAGGTTGCTTTCGAACTCCTGACCTCAAGTGATCCTCCCGCCTTGGCCTCCCAAAGTGCTGGGATTACAGGCGTGAGTCACCGCGCCCAGCCTAGAAAGACTTAATTGTGAGTTTGTAATCCAAGAAAAAAAAATCTAAAAGAATACTATTTGCTTATTCTGATCAGGCTGACAAACCCCTGTGCCCAGGAGCTGTCTGGGCTCCCAAGACCTGACCTGCCTTGAGGTTGGAACTGTTTTAACTACGGCAGGCTCAGTGAGAGAAGAACAGAGAAGCCAGCGAGGATGACAGCGCCCAGGGACACGGTGGGGGAAGGGGCTGCAGCTCTGCGGGCTCTGAGGTCTGCGGGTTCCAGACAGCCTCAGGCAGTTCGCAACCCTGTGATTCATGCCTCATCTTGGCTCAGCAAATGGAGCCCCAAGCCAGAGGCAGAATTTTCTAGGCTGTGTGGCAAGAGAACTGAGTGTGCGGAGGTTGGGGGTGGGGGCTGCTGCCAAGATGGGAGGCTCTGACTTCCCCAGAGCAGCGGGAGAGCCCGGAGCCTGGATGGAGCAGGGAGCAAGACTCCAGGAGGTGGGCCCGGGGTGGCCCTGCCGAAGCCCACTGTTTCTCCTGGGTCTGAAATGAGTCTACTTCCCTGCAAAGCAAACTGGAAGACTCACAAAGAGGAAACAAGCCTGGAACACACACGGCACCCTCTGCCCTAGATCCCCCCACCTGCCATGTTTCTAAATCCTCCCGGGGTGCTGTCTGCCCCCACCCACTGAGAGGCCAGCTTCCGGGAGAGGTCAGGGTCAGGCAGTGCCCAGGAAGCCACCGCAGCAGCCCTTTGAGCCCCACGTGGAGCTGGGCTCCCCAGGCCAGGTGGAGGTTGAGTCTGTGTGCTGTTGGTCACGAATTCTGTTTGGGCTTCTGTGAAGCCATGCCTTGCCCCGCCCTGGAGGTGTCGACAGAGTGGCCAGGAAATTTAGGTCAGCTCCGGGCAAGTCCCTGCAGGTGGGATCCAGTGACGGGAGAGACTGGGCCTGGCTGTCAGCCGTGAGCTCTGCTGGGGACTGAGCACCCACTCGATGACACATCCCCATTTCCTGGGCCCGCCCATAAACCCTTCCCCTGGAGACAGTATGCTGTGAGTGGGCGTGGGAGCTAGAAGCCCCTGGACCCAGCACTGCTGTCCGGCCACAGGCTGCCGCTTTGCCCTCATTCCCTAGGGCCGGGACTGGTTCGGCTCATGGGGCCCCCTGCCTCTGATTCTTTGGTCAGTGACTTCTCCGAAGTGCCGGTCCAGCTGACCTGGGACCCTCTGTGGGATCTCTGCTCAAAGCACAGGCCTCCTGCTCAAAAGCCCCCTCCTCGGAGAGGCCTTCCCTGGCTCCCCTCAGAGCACTCCGGCCCCTCCACCCCTTCCCGCTGCACAGTCCCTCGGGATGCTCACAGCCCAGACACAGCACAGTCCCGGAGGGGTGGTTAGGTTGTGTTTGTTTGATGAGGAATAAATACATGACGTTGGGTAAACCCTCCCAGTTAGCAGACTCCTCCCCTCACCCCCAGAAAGCTTAGACCAAGGGTCCTCTCAGGCCTCTGCCAGTGAGGAGTCCAAAAGGGACAAGAGGCTTCTAAAACAGGACAAGCCCTCAGTGGACTCCACTCGAGCTGAGCTCCAAGAGGCTTAGGAGGCTTCCGGGTTCCACTGGCAGTGGGTATGAAAATCCCTTTGCTACAAATACTCTGAAGCCAGGCCTGAGTTCCTCCCATTCATTCACTCATTCATTCATTCACTCATTCATTCATTCATGCCTGCCTGCTCATTTATGCTTGAGTGCAACAGGCCCAGCTGATGTCCTGCGTGTACCCAGCATGGCTGCCACAGCTCCCAGCCCATCCACCCTGCCAGCCCCACTCAGCCCCACCGGGCCAGGCCTGCAGGTGTCCTCTCCCAGGCAGGGGGCAGAGGAGACTTAAGGAGGAGGCAGCTCACTCCAAAGAGCCCCTGGCTTTGCCTGGGTCACAGTCTGGAGCTCCCCATGGAGAGCTGAGAAACATGACCCTACAAAGAGTCCCAAAGCCCGAGGAAGGAAAGAGGGAAATGCACCGAATTGGGTATTAGCACTACTTCCTTATTTTACAGATGAGGAAACTACAACTTAGCAGAGGTTTCTGGCCCAGAGTCACACAAAGTCAAAACTGGACCCTGGTCAACATTGAAGGGGAGGGAGGGAGTGGAAAAGAGATGGCAGGGAAATGGAGGGGAAGGAAGAGAAAAGGAGTCTCTGGAATCCGTACGGGAATTGAAGAGACTCCCCCAAGGCCCCGTCCTCATTTACCCTCTGCACCTGGCCCTTCCCTGCCTGCTGGATGTCCAGGGACCCTCCCAGCCCCACCTGCCGTCTGCCGCGCTGCTCACACTTGGCTGCTGTGCGCGCCTGCCCTCTGGTGGCAAGATTCGGAAGCGCGTTGTCACTGCATCCCAGCACTTCTAAAGGGGAAACTAGGAGCAAGTCAGTTCAGCACCCACTGTGTGCCGGACACTGAGCTGGAGACCTAAGGAGGGAACACAGCCCCGTTTCTGAGAGTGCAAAGTTTAGAGGACAAGACAGACAAGCAAACAGACAACACAATGAGATAGGGACTTGGCTGGGGGAAGCTCAGATTGTTTTAAACCTAACAGGGTGTTTTAAAACAAGCAGCCCCCAAATCTATGAGTAAGAGCCTGCCTAGCAGAAGGTCCCACCATGTCCAGGAACATTTGGGCAGCACCTGCTCTGAGCACTCTCGGCTGCCTGGCTGGGGTGGAACAGACCCAGGGTCCTTTCTGATCTGTCTGCAGCCAGAGCCCTGGAGCCAGAGGGGACCTGAGGAGGTTTGCAGGCTGTGGTCTGGGCAGGAAGGAAGGGCTGAGGTCCTCACCCTTCTTCTCTCTTTAACCTAGTGCAGCCCCAGCTGAAGCCATTCTCACAGGGTTAACAAGAATTGTGGACAGTCATGTAGCTATCATTAAGCATTCATCAGGCTGTCCTTTGACCTACTTCCTTGTAACATAAAGTCACGTAGCCCTAGGTACGGACAGTTCACATCCCCATGGTTCCAACTGATAGGATCTCTGACCTTAGAGTCATAGGAATTTTGTTTAAGAATTGCTTAAGCAGATCCTAAATTCCATCAGAACAGCTGATGCCAACCAGCTTGAAGACCCCCACAGAGGAACAGAATCCGCGTGACAGTGCGGTTTCTTCATCTCCCTGTCCTGTAACTGCACTCTTCCACCAATCAAGGACCTCCACACTTTGACCCACTTCAAAACCCTTAAAAATTCGAGCCACGAACTCCTTGGGGAGATGATGGATTGGGGGTTTCCTCCCATCTCCTCACTTGGTGGCCCTACATTGATTAAACCTGTCTCTCTGCTGCAATGCGACGTCTCGCATATTGACTTCCTGCAGAATGAACCTATTACGGTTCCACAGCTTCCGGCTGGAGAGGCAGAGTGACAAGAGGTTCAGTAGAGGGCTGGGAGCCAGACTGCCTGGGGTCTTAACAGCAATTGTGTTCTCTGGGCTTCAGTTTTCTCTTGGTGAAAAGGTAATAAGAACAGTTCCCACCTCTGAGGGTCGCCCTGAGGGTTAAAGACACTGATATAGAGAAAGTGGGCAGAATGGTGTTTGGCTCATGGTCAGAGCTGATCACACCTGCTCTTGCCAATAATGCCAGCTCACCAGCGTCCAGCCCTCCTTTCTTTGGAAGAGTTTCCCATCTCATGGCAGATAGGAGGTGCAGAGGCCCAGAGCGAGGAGGTGTCTCACGCAAGGTCACTGGGCGAGCAGCAATTGTGTTGAGCCTGGAACCCAGGCCTCTGGGCCCAGAGGTTGCAGCCTGGATTCCCAGTCCCCTTGTGTACTTTCTGGGCATCCCTGACTTCCTAAGTCCCTGAATTGCCCTTCTCAGTGAGGAGTCCACTTTGCTGCTTATTAATAGACTCTCTCACGGGACTGCTGGACAGGTGCAGCCCGATTTCAGAGTCGCAGCTTCCATAGCATTTGCTGAAGGATTGGCTACAGGCAACACCTGTGTTGCATTTGTCTTCCTGGAAGATAATGAGCTCTAAAGCCTCACTACGCAAAGTGTGGTCCCTGAGCCAGCAGCATTGGCCTCACCTGGGAGCTGGTTAGAACTGCAGAAATCTTAGGCCCCTCTCAGACCTACAGAACTGGAATCTGCAGTTTAATGAGAGCCCCAGGCAGTATGTGTGCCCCTTACAGATTGCCAGGGAAGGGTGTCTTAAGCAAATGGACTAAAGTGGGCGAATGAACTGTAGACGTGTCCACCGAACCTGCCCTGGGCAACACTTGTGCTGGCACGCATGCCAGGGTCTGAGAATTCTTGCAGGAGTCGGCCAAGGTCAGAGTCTTCAAGGAGTCCCCAGCTCCTGCTGTTAGCAGGTCTTCATGCAACCGCACAAGCCGGCCAGAGAGTGCTGAGAGGGAAGGAACAAAGGCCATGGAGGCCTGTCTGCTCAGGAGAGTGAGAATCTGGGCTGAAACTTGAGGGAAGAACCAGATCAGCCAGGCAGACATGGGCGAGGGCCTTCCAGAAAGGGGGCTGCTTGTACCAATGCCTCAGCTGGGTGTTTTCAGAGAATTGGGTACTTTGCAGACTTTACCCTAATACTTCCAGGCACTGAGGCAAGGGTAGAATTGGAGGCCCACCTACTCTGAGTCTAAATATTTAAAAGTCATATAGCTGACAAACTATTAAATAAAATGTGTTCCAGCCTCTTATAAATATGCCTTCACAAGGATCTAGAAGGTCAGCTTTACATTTAGTATTTTTGGACTCCTGGGAGTTTGGCACTACAACGCAATGGTGTGGGGTGGGCCAGCCCCATCTGCCCCCTTCTGCTCTGTACCCCAAGTATGCACCAGGGACGACTGCTGAGCAGGTCCCAGTCTCCCTTCCCCAGTGATTGGAGGGAGGGGCTGGACGCTCAGGGGGGCCCTCCTGGCAGGAGCAGGCAAGGGAGGGGAGCCTCTGGTTGTAACCAGGGGTGCTCAGCCTTGGCTTTAATGGAAATCACCTGATCACTTTAAAAACTACCCATGTCCAGACTCCACCTCAGACCAATTCAAGTCAACCCCCTACAGGCAGGGCCAAGGGACCTGTGATGATACAAGTTGTTTAGCTGAGCAGCCAGGCTGGGAACCACAGGTGAGATGTGGGCGCTGGCTCAGTCAGTCCTGACCCATCCACGCCACCGTAGCAAGCATTGAGGAAGGCAGGGCAGCCTGGGAGGGGAGTTCAGGCTTTATCTGTTTAGAGTCTAGGTCTCTGTCGCTCAGGCTGGAGGGCAGTGCCTCAGTCATGGCTCACTGTAGCCTCAGGCTCCTAGGCTCAGGCAATCCTCCCGCCTCAGCCTCTCAAGGAGCTGGGACCACAAGCACGCGCTACCGCTCCTGGCTAATTTTATTTTTCATTTCTGTAGAGACAGGGTCTTGCTATGTTTCCCAGGTTGGTTTCAAACTCCTGGCCTCAAGTGATGCTCCCGCCTTGGCCTCCCAAAGCACTGGGATTACAGGCATGAGCTACTGTGCCCAGCCCAGAGCCCGGACTTTAGGTTTACACTCCAGGCTGCAGTCCCACGTGTGAATCTCCAGGTGTGAGTCCCAGGTGAGTTTTGTGACCTTGGATACTTCACGTCTCTGAGCCTCAACCTACCTATCTGTAAGACAGAGACAATAATATCTGCCTTGAGAGGTGGGGTCTGGTCCTCTGAGCCTAGGCTGGCCTGTGTAGGGTACAGCAGAGGTGACTGTGCCGGCCTAGACTGGGCCTGGACTTTACAAGGATTGGTGGTTTCCACCTTGGTCTCTTGAAGCAAGTTCAACCCCCAGGTGTGGAGAGGCCCTGAGAGTCCATGGAGAGGGACAAGGACCCGGTCATTTCCTCGCCCTGCCAAGTGCCCAGCATGAGGGCCGCTGTCTGAGACCTTCTAGGCCAGCCCCTCCACCAGCTGCACACCACTCAGTGACCCCAGTCAGTGCCACAAGGAGCAGAAAATTGCTCAGTCCAGCCCTACTGAATTCCTAACCCACGACGTCATGAGACTGAATAAAACAGGGCATGTGTCACGTGACTGGAGGGAACTGTGACGTCTGTGATTGAGTCACCTTCACACAGATCATCTCACACATCAGCAACCACAGACAGGAGTGTTGACCTTTGTCCTCTGGGCACTTGTAGGCTCCCCTCCTGCCTGATGGGAGGTGCCAGGGTTGTGTCCCCAACTCCACAGCTGGCTATTGTGGCCACGGCTGGTTAGACAGGCACCCCGGGCCCAGCTCCACCTCTGGCAAGTCTCTCCTCATTGTTCTGGGTTCAGCCCCCGTCCATTAGTGGGGAAGGCCTGTCCACGTTAATATCACAGACGCTGACTGCATGGTGGGCACTGAGCTAGGCCCAGGGCACTGGGGGGCCAGAGCTTGGAGAAAAACAGATGCAAACCCTCCCCCTAGAGCTTATGGCCGTGTGAGACGGACTGAGGTTAAACAGGTAAAATGTAAGTACACATGGAGGCACCAAAGAAGATAGCAAGACACTGGGGCCTACTGGAGGGGGGGGGGGCGGCGAGAATCAGAAAACCACCTACTGTGCTTATTACCTGGGTAGCAAAATAATCCGTACACCAAGTCCCCATGACATGCAATTTGCCTATATAACAAACCTGAACACATACTCCTAAACCTAAAACACAAGTTTTTTAAGAAGTAGACAAAATGCAAATAATGCCACCATTGGCAGCTCTGAGAAGGTTGGGAAGGAAGGGCAATCTGTGGGCTGAGTCTATCACAGGGGCTCAACTTGCGGCCGTGGGGCTGAGGGTGTCAGGGTGGGCTGGGCTGAGCTGAGAAAGGGGAGCAGGGCTACTGCGTAGAGGGCAGAGAGTGTCCTAGGCCAGGGGAAGAGGAAGCTCAAAAGCAGTGAGGGATGGAGGGAGACGGGTGACCAGTCCAATACACACAGAGGGGAGATCAGAGATGTGGGAGAGGGTGGCAGGCAGAGCAGGGGGCCCGGCAGTGCGGTGGGTGGGGAGGGGGGTGCCCTGGTGAGGGCTTGGGCCTTGAGCTTAAGGAAAACAAGAAGCCATTGAAGAGCTTTAGGCCAGGGCCACCAGGGTAGGTTTGTGCTCCCAACTGTCCTCTGGGTGATCAAGGTCAAATCAGAAGGTAGACAAGAAATTGCTTTGAAAAGTACAAAACAGAATACAAATATAAAGTGTGAGTGGTATGAGGGACAGATGTCAGTGAAGGGCACGGGCTGGGGTTCCAGGGAGCTGGTTCTCCGCTCAGACGCACCCCACCCCTCCCTGTGGACCTCAGCGTTCCCATCTGTGGAACTGGCGTGGCTACCGCTCAGAAGCGCCTCGCCTGGACCAGGTCTCCACGTTGGCTGCACCTGACCTCACATCCCCAGCTGTGAATGGGCTGCTTACCTGACTTTGAGGTGAGGTGAGGCTGAGGGGCAGCGACTTACCCAAGCAGAGGGAGCAGGCTCAGCCCCTCACCATTTCCTGGCTCAGAAGGAGGAACAGGCGGTCGGGCGCGGTGGCTCAAGCCTGTAATCCCAGCACTTTGGGAGGCCGAGCCAAAGTGCTGGGAGATAGAGATCATCCTGGCTAACACGGTGAAATCCCGTCTCTACTAAAAAATACAAAAAACTAGCCGGGCGAGGTGGCGGCGCCTGTAGTCCCAGCTACTCGGGAGGCTGAGGCAGGAGAATGGCGTGAACCCGGGAGGCGGAGCTTGCAGTGAGCTGAGATCCGGCCACTGCACTCCAGCCTGGGCGACAGAGCGAGACTCCGTCTCAAAAATAAATAAATAAAAAAAGAAAAGGAGGAACAGGCAACACGTAGGGCCACAGACTTGGTCACAGACTTGGCCACACTGCCGGGCTTGAGCCTGGCTCTGCCACTCTGGAGCTGTGGCACTTTGGGCTGGTTAATTAACATCTCTGTGCATATGCGTCCTCTTTTGTGCAATGATGACAGTGGTGCCTGTGTCGGTCTCTTCTCTTACTGTGATAAAGAAATAACCGAGACCAGTAAAGGAAAGAGGTTTAATTGACTCAGAGTTCTGCATGGCTGGGAAGGCCTAAGGAAACTTAGAATCTTGGTGGAAGGAGGAACCAACACCTTCTTCACAGGACAGCAGGAGAGAGCGGCAGTGAGCAAGACCAGGGAAAACTGCCCTAGAAAACCACCAAGTCTCGTGAGAACTCACTTGCTATCACGAGAACAGCAGGGGGAAACCGTCCCCATTATCCAATCACCCCCCAACCTCCCCACGTGGGGATTACAATTCAAGATGAGATTTGGGTGGGGACATAGAGCCAAGCCAGGCCAGTGCTCACCTCACAGGGCTGATGCGGAGTTTAACGGAGAGCAGCAGCTGGCACCTAGGAAGCCCCGCGTGTGCTGTCTGTCCCTTAGCCTCAGGGGGCGGGGAGGCCTTTCCTTCATGGAGAGCGTGAGTCCCGTGGGGGCCCGGAGCTCTGTCCAGATGCAGCAGCTGCAGGTTATTTATTTTTTGAGACAGAGTCTCGCCCTGTCACCCAGGCTGAAGTGCAGTGGCACCATCTTGGCTCACTGCAGCCTCCACCTCCCGGTTCAAGCAGTTCTCCTGCCTCAGCCTCCTGAGTAGCTGGGACTACAGGTGCGTGCCACCACATCTGGCTAAGTTTTTGTATTTTTAGTGGAGACAGGGTTTCATCGTATTAGCCAGGATGGTCTCAATCTCCTGACCTCGTGATCTGCCCACCTTGGCCTCCCAAAGTGCTGGGATTACAGGCGTGAGCCACCACGCCCGGCCACTGCAGGTTATTTTTAACTGAGGAGGCTCCACCAGCCCTTGCTGTGAGGTTATTTTGAGCACAGCTGCGGCTGTACTGGGCTGACCGGATGTTTTTGAGGAGGAAGCGGGTCCCCAGTACGGAAAGGCCTGGGAAACCCCCTATGTCCAGAGGGTCCCCCCTTCTCCGCTGTGAAAACAACAAAGCCATCTGAGGGTGGTCAAGGTGAGGCAGGATTTCCCCTCTTGGGGAGGGGCCCTCACTTCCCCCAAGGGTTTGTATATCCGGAAGCCAGGTTCGCAGGTCTGGCTGGGGGCTGGTTAGGCAGCGGAAGATCATCTTCCACGGGAATCCCAGGGTGCTGTGTCCCCACCACCTCCTTTTTTTTTTTTTTTTTTTGCCACGGAGTCTCGCTCTGTCACGCAGCCTGGAGTGCAGTGGCACAATCTCGGTTCACTGCAACCTCTGCCTCCTGGGTTCAAGTGATTCTCCTGCCTCAGCCGCCCGTGTGGCTAGGACTATAGGCACCCACCCCCACACTCAACTAATTTTTTTTTTTTGTTTTGAGACGGAGTCTCGCTTTGTCGCCCAGGCTGGAGTGCAGTGGCCAGACCTCAGCTCACTGCAAGCTCCACCTCCTGGGTTTACACCATTCTCCTGCCTCAGTCTCCCGAGTAGCTGGGACTACAGGCACCTGCCACCTCGCCCGGCTAGTTTTTTGTATTTTTTAGTAGAGACGGGGTTTCACCGTGTTAGCCAGGATGGTCTCGATCTCCTGACCTCGTGATCCGCCCGTCTCGGCCTTCCAAAGTGCTGGGATTACAGGCTTGAGCCACGCGCCCGGCTCAACTAATTTTTGTATTTGATTAGAGACGGGTTTCACCATGTTGGTCAGGCTGGCCTCAAACTCCTGACCTCAAGTGATCCACCCGCCTCAGCCTCCCAGAGTGTTGGGATTACAGGCGTGAGCCACTGTGCCTGGGCTGTCCCTACCTTCTTTAGGTGTCACTCAGATGCCTGGACCCTGGAAACCTGGGTCGCGTCCACTCCGCCCTCTGTGCTCCATGGCTGGAGGAGGCTCAAGGTCTTGCCCAAGTTTGCCGAGTTCCCAGGACCGCAGCAGCCTCTGGGCTTTGTTCCCTCAGGAATTCTGCCCAGGAATTTCAGCCCCTCTCAGTGCCTCTATCCTGACAAGAAGACCTCCCTGGGCAGCACTGAGCACCTCCACACTGTGCAGTGGGCACGGTTCCCAGCACTGAGGTTGTTGCTCTGCACATCGCCAGCCTTCTCCATCATCCAGTGCTCCGTCTCCCCCTTACCCCTCCTCCCCCATCTCAGGGGCCTCCTCTGCCCCTGCCCTGCTTAGGAACAAAAATAGCAGATTGTCCCCTTGGTCTTATGCAGAACAGCCCCCACCCTCCTGGAGGCCGAGAGCCTTGGCCTGTCACCCACAGCAGGCGCCACTCATAGTATTTTCTGGACAAAGACAGTCCTCTCCCCCTCGCCAAGAGGAAATGATCCTTCTCACCTTGTTATATAAGTACTTGGATTTAACCTTTGTATATATTTAGTCCTTTAACTTCTCATCCTATTTGGGAGACTGCATTTGGAGACAACAAAACGTAAGATAAGCGCTGTTCTCTGATTTTTGGCTGCTGTTGCCAAAATGTCTCTCCCACCTCTCTTTATGCATTTTTTTTTGTTGTTTTTTTTTGAGACAGTCTCACTCTGTCACCCAGGCTGAAGTGCAGTGGTGCCATTTCTGCTCACTGCAACCTCCGTCTCCCAGGTTCAACTGATCCTCCTGCCTCAGCCTCCTGAGTAACTGGGAGGCGCCTGCCACCACTCCCGGCTAAATTTTGTGTTTTTCTTAGTAGAGATGGAGTTTCGCCATGTTGGCAAGGCTGGTCTCGAACTCCTGACCTCAAGTAATCCTCCTCGGCCTCCCAAAGTGGAGGATCACAGGCGTGAGCCACCGTGCCTGGCCAAAGGTGACATCTTAGAATTTACAGTGTAGAATCTGAGTACCTTAGAGTCTTAGAGATGACCTGGTCTGATGTTTGATTGATTGATTTTTTTTTATTGTGGGAAAATATATGTGTGTGTATTTATATATATATGTGTATATATATGTGTGTGTGTGTGTATATATATGTGTGTGTGTATATATATATGTGTGTGTGTATATATATACACAGACACACACACACACACACACACACACAGGATTTACCAGTTTAATCATTTACAAGTGTCCTGTTCAGTGGTGACTGATTTTTGTAGCTGAGGAAACATTTGTTCAGATGAAGTCTTGAGAAGAAGCCTGATATAAAACTGATCACCATACTGCCAGCCCTGGAACCACAGCCGGAGCAAAGGCCAGCTCCTCCACCAGAGGCTGGGAGCAGGGCTGCAGAGTGCAGGTGCAGGGAGCGGGGGCTGCGGCAGTGTGGCCTGTCCTCCCTGGACCTGTGTCCTGCTTCTAGGTGCCTATCTGGTCCCCCAGACCCAAGGGGAAATCACTGCAGATGGGCGGGTGATCGGCAAGGGGGTTCTGATCTGAGCCTGCCAGAGAGGCCTAGAGAGGGAGATGTTGTTTAAAGAAATAAGAGGTGGGCCGGGCTCATACCTGTAATCCCAGCACTTTGGGAGGCCAAGGTAGGTGGAACACTTGAGGTCAGGAGTTGGAGATCAGCCCGGTTAACATGGCAAAACACCGTCTTTACTAAAAATACAAAAATTAGCCGGGTGTGGTGGTGCGTGCCTGTAATCCCAGCTACTTGGGAGGCTGCGGCACGTGAATCGCTGGAACCCAGGAGGCGGAAGTTGCAGTGAGCCGAGATCATGCCACTGCGCTCCAGGCTGGGTGACAGTGTGAGACTCTGTCTCAAAGAAAGGAAAGAAAGAAAGAAAGAAAAGAAAGAAAGGAAAGAAAGAGAAAGGACGAAAGAAAGACAGACGAGGTGACAAGTTCAGTGGAAGGAAGTCCCCACTGCTGGGACAGCCACTCCACAGAGCACACTTCTGAAGACTTGGCGCCCTTGTGGACCCCAGGCAACCAGGGGACTGCATGCTCAAAACCTGGTGGGGTCTGGTCATGGTTACACCCAGGAGAATTTCCTCTCACCTTCCAGGAATGCTTGGATTGAATGGGGACAAAGCAGCTCCACTGAACACCTTAAAACCTTAAGACATGGCCTGTTCCATGAATTCCTCCCTATTTCTCATGAGTGAAAAGTAGGCCTTCCATGAAGCCCTTTGGTCCTCTGCCCCTGCCCAGCAGATAAGCAGACACAAATGAGGGAGGGGCCTTCAGGAACAAGGAGAGGGGGCAGGGAGAGAGGGGACTTTAAAGAGAGCCCTGTGACGTTGTAGGAAGGTTAGGCTTCCAGCTGCAGGAGACAGCTAACATGAGAAGGTGGAGCCTCACCTGGGGACATGGCACTCAAGTCCCCTAGGCGGCCTCCGCACCCTCCACGTGCTCCTCATGAGCTTTTGAGCACACAAGGGGTCCTGGCTGTTCCTTTAGGTTTCCTGGAGGCCCAGGAGGGCCTGTGCTGCCTCGGCCTTTCCCACTTCTCCAGTGTGCTGGACATGGGATCACAGTCCATTTGAGCAGTGGCCAGAGCAAGCGACCAGAAGGCATGGGCTCATGGAGCCTGGCCTCTGCTCTCCAGCCCATGGTGGGCTGCCCTGGTGGCTGGGCACTTCTTTGGGCTTCCATGTGGTCAGTTGTAGTCAACAGGACACTGGCAAACACGGGCAGAGCTGCGGGCCCCCTCGTAGCTGAGGAGGGCCTGCTGATGGCCAGCGTGTGTCCTTCCAGCTGGGTCTGGGGCAGCTGTGCTGTGCTGTGCTCTGCTCTGCTGGTGTGGTCTGAAAGATGAGACCCAAGGCTCTAGGTTTGCTTGGAAGATTCTGGTAAATGCTGCTATCATTGACTTTATGTAAAGACCCGACATACTTTAAAAAGAGAAAAAGAACTAGCCAAGAGACTTTCCACCTGAGTTGAAGAGTCAAGTCAGGGAGCAGCTTGGAGTGATGCCACAGGTGGGGAGCCCACGATGCCCTGCTGTGGAGGTCAGGTCCCTGGAGATACAGCCAGCTGGCAGCACTTGATGAAGATGTGGCGGGTCTGCCTCTTCACTTGACGATGAGGGAGACCCTTTAGAAAAAAAAAATAGACAACAACCCCCAAATCTTCATTCCATGTGGTGACGTGGACTCACCTTGGTGCACAGACAGGGCCCCTGAATGATGCATCAAAATCCCACCAATCCCAAGTGACTGATGCCAAACACATCCTGAAAGCATCTCCGAATAATATGGAATGACTTCTAAAGGAGATACCAATGGTTTGGCTAAAAACCTTCATCTTCACTCTTCTTCAGGAAAACCTGAAACTGCTGAATTAGCCCATTTTGCATTGCTATAAAGGAATACCTGAGGCTGGGTAATTTACAAAGAAAAGAGGTTGGGAGGCCGAAGCAGGCGGATCACGAGGTCAGGATTTTGAGACCAGCCTGGCCAACATGGTGAAACCTTGTCTGTACTGAAAAAAAAAAAAAATTAGCTGGGCATGGTGGCAGACACCTGTAATCTCAGCTACTTGGGAGGCTGAGGCTTGAACTGGGAGGCAGAGGTTGCAGTAAGCTGAGATCTCACCACAGCACTCCAGCCTGGGTGACAGAGCAGGACTCTGTCAGAAAAAAAAAGAAAAGAAAAGAGGTTTATTTGGCTGACAGTTCTGCAGGCTGAACAGGAAGCACAATGCCAGCATCTGCTGCTGGTGAGGCTTCAGGAAGCTTTCAGTCATGGTGGAAGGTGAAGAGGGAGCTAGCATGTCACATGGCAAGAACAGACGCAAGAGAGAGAGGGGAGATGTCAGGCTCTTTTAAACAATCAGATCTGGCATGAACTCATGGAGTGAGAACTCACTATTACTGCAAGGACAGAACCGAGCCATTCATGAGGGATCCGCCTCCAAGACCCAAACCACTCCCTCCAGGCCCACCTTTAACACTGGGGATCACATTTCAACATGAGATGTGCAGGGAGCAAACATCCAGATCAGGCCGGGCGCGGTGGCTCACACCTGTAATCCCAGTATTTTGGGAGGCCGAGGTGGGTGGATCACCTGAGGTTGGGAGTTCAAGACCAGCTTGGCCAACATGGTGAAGCCCCGTCTCTACTAAAAACAAAAATTAGCCGGGCGTGGTAACTGGCGCCTGTAATCCTAGCTACTCGGGAGGCTGAGGCAGGAGAATCACTTGAACCCAGGAGGCAGAGGTTGCAGTGAGCCGAGATCACGCCACTGCACTCCGGCCTGGGTGACAGAGCAAAACTCCATATCAAAACAAAACAAAACAAAAAAACACCATAAAACATCCAGATCATACCAACTGCTCTCCCCAGCACCTATGGCACAGAAGGAGAGAGGGCAGGAACGAAGGAACGAAGGCATGGAGAGAAGTCTTGGAAACCAGAACATGTGCATGGGACAGGATGTGGTGACAGCCCGCAGAGACCTCTGACTGAACCATGCTGGAGATAAGCTTTCGTGCTCACTTTAGAGAAGATTGCAGCTTGGAATCAGACAGAAAGAAGGCACTGGAAAATGGAGACCAAGACAATCTGTCAGAAAATGATTTGAAGAAACAATCAATGCTGTTAGCTTAGACAATTCTTTAAGGAGGCTTGAGGGAGAAAAGCCAGATAAAAGCCACGTGAAGAAAATCAAACAAATGAAGCGCTTCCAGTTGAAATGAAGAGTCTGCAAATTGAGCCAGCATCTTTGCAGTCTGCAAGGCCACAGCTTGCAAGTGAGACTCAGAGGCTTCAGGCGAAACTCCCCATCCTGCCTGCCCTACAATAAGAACATCAGGAGAAACTCGCAGAAAAGTCATCAAGGAGGAAATTTACTGCTAAGAAATGGAGAAGACACTTTCCAGTGTGCCTGAAAGCTTCAGCCACACACCCGAGAAGTGCAACTCTGCAGGAAGATGCCCAAGACCTTGGGAAGGACCTGGAGGGAACCCCCTCCTCCTACGCAAACCACTCAAGAAAGGTGGCTGGCAGCTCTTTCCACAGAGAAAAAGCTCATTAAACTAAGAAATGAAAGTGACGACAGCAGAGAGAAGTTGGGGGAAGCAGAGTTTAAGTTCTAGCATTTCCTGAAGGGCGCTTTGTCCCTGCACAGCCCTGGATGACCGGGGATCCGGGCGTCTTCAGGTGCCCAGGGAGGAGGTGGGTCAAGCTATGGGGGTTCTCAGACCCAGAGCCACATGCAGGCATAACTCAGCACTTACAGCAGCTGACCCCACAGCAGAGGATGTTTGCCTGTTTTTTCTCTTTAAAGTAATTTTGAGCCAGGCGCGATGGTTCACGCCTGTAATCCCAGCACTTTGGGAGGCCGAGGCGGGCAGATCACCTGAGGTCAGGAGTTCGAGACCAGTCTGGTCAACATGGTGAAACTCCATTTCTACTAAAAATACAAAAATTAGCTGGCCGTGGTGGCGGGCACCTGTAATCCCAGCTACTTGGGAGGCCGAGGCACAAGAATCGCTTCAACCTGGGAGTCAGAGGTTGCAGCGAGGCAAGATCGCACTACTGCACTCCAGCCTGTGTGACAGAGCAAGACTCTGTCTCAAAAAAACAAAACTATATTTCCTAAAATAGTGTTCTTTATATATTTGATAACTTTTTGAAAAAAAAGTTCCAGTTGGAGAAACAGAGAAAAAGTAATTTCCTGGAGGAACATAGCAAATACAAGCATACCTTGGATATATTCCAGATTCAGTTCCAGACTATGGCACTAAAGCAAGGCACACAATGTTTTCAGTTTCCCGATGCATAGAATAGTTACATTTACAGTGTACCATAGTCTATCAAGTGCACAAGAGTATTGATCACATTGTGTCTAAAAAACCTAATGTACGTTAATTTAAACATATGTGGCTGGGTGCAATGGTTCATGCCTATAATCCCAACACTTTGGGAGGCCAAGGTAGGCAGATCACTGAGGTCAGGAGATGGAGACTAGCCTGGCCAACATGATGAAACCCCATCTCTACTAAAAATACAAAAATTAACAAGGTGTGGTGGTGTACGCCTGTAGTCCCAGCTACTTGGGAGGCTGAAGCAGGAGAATCGCTTGAACCCAGCAGGTGGAGGTTGCAGTGAGCTGAGATGGTGCCACTGAACTCCAACCTGGGTGACAGAGCAAGACTCTGTCTCAAAACAAAAAATAAAAATATGTTATTGCTAAAAAATGCTAATAATCATCTGAGCCTTCAGTGAGTCCTAATCTTACTGTTGGAGGGTCTTGCCTTGATGCTGATGGCTGCTAACTGATCAGGGTGGTAACTGCTGAAGGTTGGGGAGGCTGTGGCAATGTTTAAACACAGCAGTGAGGCTTGCTGCATCGATTGGTGCTTCCTTTCATGGAAGATTTCCCTGTAGTATGCCGTGCCGTTCGGTAGCATTTTACCCACGGTAGAACTGCTTTCAAATTTAGAGTCACTCCTCTCAAACCCTGCCTTTATCAACTAAGTTTAAGGAATATTCCAAATCCCTTGTTGTCATTTCAACAATGTCCATGGCGTCTTCACCAGGGGGAGATTTTGTCTCAAGAAACCACTTTCTCTGCTCATCCGTAAGAAGCAACTCCTTATCCATTCAAGTTTTATCATGAGATCACTCATGGCTTCAGGCTCCACCTCTCATTCTAGTTCTCTCTCTTTTTATCTTTTTCAACTTTTATTTTAGATTTAGGGACCACATATGCAGATTTGCTACTTGGGTACATGGCATGATGCTGAGGTTTGGGGCATGACTGATCCCGTCACCCTGGCACTGAGCATAGTACCCAACATTTTTCAACCCTTGTCCCCTTCCCTCTTTCCCCCGTCTAGTAGTTCCCAGTGTCCATTACTATCTTTATGTCCACGAGTACCCGATAGTTAGCTCACACTTGTAAGTGAGAACGTGCAGTATTCGGTTTTCTGTTCCCACGTTTATTTGCTTAGGATCTAGTTCTCTTGCTGTTTCCACCACATCTGCAGTTACTTCATCCCCTGAGCCCCTCAAAGTCATCCACGAGGGGAGGAATTAACTTTTTCCAAACTCTTGTCAATGTTGATATTTTGACCTCCTCCCATAAATCATGAATGTTCCTAATAGCATCTAGAATGGTGAATCCTTTCCAGAAGGTTTCCAATGTATTTTGCCCAGATCCATCAGAGAATTCACTATCTATGGCAGCTATGATACCTACAGCCTATGAAAAGGATTTCTTGGCCGGGCGCGGTGGCTCAAGCCTGTAATCCCAGCACTTTGGGAGGCCGAGACGGGTGGATCACGAGGTCAGGAGATCGAGACCATCCTGGCTAACACGGCGAAACCCCGTCTCTACTAAAAATACAAAAAATTAGCCGGGCGAGGTGGCGGGCGCCTGTGGTCCCAGCTACTCAGGAGGCTGAGGCGGGAGAATGGCCAGAACCCAGGAGGCAGAGGTTGCAGTGAGCTGAGATCCGGCCACTGCACTCCAGCCTGGGCGACAGACCAAGACTCCGTCCCAAAAAAAAAAAAAAAAAAAAAAAAAAAAAAAAGAAAAGGATTTCTTAAATAATTCCACTTGAAAGTTGAAATTACTCCTTGATCTTGGACTGTAGAATGGATGTTGTGTTAGCAGATATGAAAACAACACTAATCTCCTGTACATCTCCATCAAAGCTCTTGGAGCATTTCCATCAAAGACTAGGTACATTGTCAATGAGCAGTAATGTTTTGAAAGGAATCTTTTTTTCTGAGCAGTAGGTCTTAACAGTGGACTTAAAACAGTTAATAAACTATGCTGTAAACAGAGGTGCTGTCATCCAGGCTTGAGAGTTTCATTCACAGAGCACAGATGAGTAGATTTCAGCATAATTCTTAATGACCCTAGCATTTTTGGAATGGTAAACGAACGCTGGTTTCAACTTAAAGTTACCAGCTGCATTATCTCCTAACAAGGCAGGCAGCCTGTCCTCCAAAGTTTTGCAGCCAGGCATTGACTTGCCCTTTTTCGCTATGAAAGTCCTAGATGTTATCTTCTTCTAATAGAAGGCTGTTTCATTTACATTGAAAACCTGTTTTTTGGTGGAGCCGCCTTCATCAAGGATGTTAGTTGGATCTTCTGGATGACTTGCTGCAGCTTCTTCACCAGCACTTGCGGCTTCTCCTTGCACTTTTATGTTCTGGCTTCTTTCCTTCAACCTTGATAGGGTGTGGATTTGTGTCCCCACTCAAATCTCATGTCAAATTGGAGGAGGGCCTGGTGGGAGGTGATTGGATCATGGGGGCGGATTTTCCCTCTGCTGTTCTCATGATAGTGAGTGAGTTCTCATGAGACCTGATGGTTTAAAAGTGTGTGGCACTTCCCCCCGGCTCTCTCTCTCCTGCCACCATGTGAAGAAGGTCCTTGCTTCCGGTTCGCTTTCTGCCATGATTGTCAGTTTCCTGAGGCCTCCCAGCCACGCTCCCTGTTAATCCTGTGGAACTGTGAGTCAATCAAACCTCTTTTCTTCATAAATTACCCAGCCTCAGGTAGTTCTTTACAGTAGTGTGAAGACGGACTAATACAAACCTTATGAACCAACCTCTACTAGCTTCAAGCTTTTCTTCTGCAGCTTCCTCACCCCTCTCAGCCTTCATAGAGAGTTAGGGCCTTGCTCTGGATTAGGCTGTGGCTTAAGGGAAGGTTGCAGCTGGTTTGAGTTTCTATCCAGGCTACTAAAACTTGCTCCCTTTTGGTAATAAGTCTGCTTTGCTTTCTTATTATTCGTGTGTTCACTGGAGTAACACTTTTAAATTCCTTCAAGAACTTCTTTTTCTCTGCCTTCACAACTGGGCCGTATGGCATAAGAGGCCAAACTTCCAGCCATTCTCAGCTTTCAGTGTGCCTTCCTCACTAGCTTCATCACATCTAGCTGTTGAAGTCAAGTGAGAGACTGACTTTTCCTTTCACTTGAACACTCAGAGGCCATTGTAAGGTTGTTAATTTGCCTGATTTCAATATTTGTCGTGTCTCAGGGAATAAGAAGAACCAAGGAGAGGGAGAAAGAGAAGAAGAGGGAGAGAGAGACAGGGGAATGGCTGGTCAGTGGAGCAGTGAGAACACATGCCATTTATGGATTAAATTCACCATCTCATGTGGGCACGGTTCATGGTGCCCCAAAACAATTACAGTAGTAACATCAAATAACACCAAAGGTTGCTGATCACAGATCAACATAGCAGATATAATAATAAGGAAAAAGTTTGAAATACTGCCAGAATTACCAAAATGTGGCACGAGACATAGGGTTAGCAGGTGCTGTTGGAAGGATGGTACCGATAGGCCTGCTTGACACAGCATTGCCACAAACCTTCAATTTGTAAAAACTGCACCGTATCCGAGGTCCAATAAAGTAAGGAGTGCCTGTGATTGCGGCACAGACATGAGAACCCAGGCTTCTTATTCCCAGCCCAGCAAGGGTGGCTTTGCGCTGTGAGTTTCCTGGGAAGAAGGCTTTTCGGCTCCCATCTGTGATTCTAAAAGACTTAATCAGCTTCCTGGCAATTTCCAAGGTGAGAAGAGCCTGTTGTTTCTACCTGTTTGCAGACTGGCCTGCTGTTACCTTGGCAACAGCTGTCACCAGGAGCCTCAGCTCCCTCTGGCATGTCACATCCTTTATGGCCAACATCAGCGTGCCTGGGTCAAGGGTAAAGTGGTATGGGCCTCCCAGATCCAGTGTGGGGGACCTTCCGCTAAGAACTGCTTATTTATAACCCAAAGGAAATTTGCCCTAAAAACAGGATTTCCGTGCTCATCTAGCTGATTTTCTTTTTATATTCTACAGGGGTTAGTAGAGAGGCTTTTGCCATTTGAAGAGGTTGCTTTTCTTTCTTACCAGTCAGTACTAGCTTGAGATTTTAAAACTGAGATATTGGCTGGGTGAGGTGGCTCACGCCTATAATCCCAGCACTTTGGGAGGCCAAGGCGGGTGGATCACCTGAGGTCAGGAGACCAGCCTGGCCAACATGGTGAAACCTTGTCTCTGCTAAAAATACAAAAATTAGCCAGGCGTGGTGGCACATGCCTGTAGTCCCAGCTACTCCAGAGGCTGAGACAGGAGAATCGCTTGAACCCAGGAGCTGGAGGTTGCAGTGAGCCGAGATCGCGCCACTGCACTCCAGCCTGTGCAACAGAGCAAGACTCTGTTTCAAAAAAAGAAAAGAAACAAACAAACAAACAAACAGATGTTCAGATCCAGTGGGAAACCCACCCCACCTCATTATATAGACAAGGACAGTAAAACTCAGAGAGGAGAACTGACTTGCTCAAAGTCCACGGAATGTATTGGTGCAATGCAGGACTTGGACTTGGCTGAAGTCCTGGTTGCCTTTAGGGTTGGCGTTACTGCAGGTTTGGCTTCATGTCAGTAACATCACATAGAAACCATCATTGCAGTGGATGGGCACAGGCTTGCTTCTGGACTTTATTAGTGATGGAGACATATTCTGGGGCTGCCTGAGTCATCTTCCGGGAACCCCATTTTCCTGGCACCCAGTACTCCCTTTCCATACCTCCCAACCGCCTACCAGGGGTTGGAAGTCTGGAGTCTACAGGGGTCAGGCAGGGGACAAAACCAAGTGACATGGACTGGCTAGGGACTGTTGAGCTCGTTCCTCTAGCCACTAGGTCCACGCCCCATGTCTGCCTGTCCTTGCTTAGCCTGTGCGATGCCTGAGGCTAGAAGTCTGAGGTCTGAGATCTGCTGTCTCTTAGCCCTGTCAAGTTCGAGGTTCTTCCTTCTTACAGGAACCTCCTTCATTTTCACCAGTGCTATAGGAACCCCTGAGGTCTGGCTGTGCCTCCCAACCCATCCTGGGCCTGGTCCATCTGTTCAGCAGCCTCTGTTACAAGGGCACAGCCCCTGTCCCCTCAGAACCTCCTAACTGCAGGTGAGGTCACCTGGGAGCCAGGGAAGACCCGAGGCGGACAAACCTGGGTCATCCCTCCATCTAATCACCGACAGAGCAGAGCACTCTCATGCTAAAGCAGAAGGTCCCGGGCAAGCCTGGATGAGTGGTCACTCTAACTCTAGTCTTAGAATGAAGACATGTAAACAGTAGTTCAGGGACCAAAAGCCAGCCTGCCATGTCTTTTGTATAGCCAGCTGCCTAAAAATGGTTGCTACATTTTTAAATAGTTGAAAAAAAATCAAAACAAGTATAATGTTTCATAACATGTGAAAATTATATGGAATGTAAATTCCAGGACCGATAAAGTTTTATTGAATCACTGCCATGTCTGCGACCGATAAAGTTTTATTGAATCACTACCATGTCCGCTCACTTTCGTGTTTCAACAGCAGTGTTGAGGAGTTGCAACCGAGACCACAAACCTGCCAACCACAAACCCACTGACCTAAAAGATTTCCTTCCCAGCCCTCAGCAAAAACATGTGCCAACCCCTAAAAATTCTCTGTGCTCTAAAAAGTGAACTTGCAGTCTGAAAGTGAAGACCTTTTATTTGGCACTGGGTAGAAACCTCAGCTCCTTCTCTGAAGCCATAAACTCATTCCTCACTTTGGAGATGGGAGGCTGCAAAGAAACGTGATTTGAAAGGAAATTGCAAATCCATCTTGTTAATGTCTTCAGTATATTGTAGCCATTATACAGATAGGCAAACAAGAACCACGCAAGCTGAATAAAACCGTCTGTGGCCAAATGGGGCTCACGAGTCTCTAGCATGCGGACTCTGGACTTCGTGACTTTCTCTGTCTTCTCCTGACCCCAGGGTTCTGCCAGCTGGAGCCAATGCCTCTTCCTGCCTCACCTTCCCCAGCTCTCTAGCATCCTGCTCAGGCCACACACACCGCCTGACTGGCCTGCCTTTGAGAGCAACTGTGGCCTGGAGAGAGGCGTGGCCTTGGGGCTGCAGGTTTAAGTTCTGCACCCGCTGCAGCTTACTAACTAGAATGGGGCTTTGGGCTCCAGCAGGTACCCATGGGGGTGGCTTCCTGGCCCAGCAATTTCCCCTCCTAGCCATCATAGGTGGAGGCAGGCTGGGTCTGGATTTCCCCTTCCAGTGAAGTTGGGATCCAGGTTCATGGAGTCTGGAACTTGGTGGAGCCCCCACCAGGCGGGTGCCCTGAGAGCAGGGCAGGAACTTCTTGCTCCGCTGATTCACCCACAGCCTCTGTGTTTCCTGCTTCTTGTGAGTGGTTGCTCAGCACTTTGGTCCTGTGAGCTGGGACAGTATCTTTTCATACATTTTCTGGGTTTTTTGTGGGCTTTTTTTGCTAAAGGTAGCTAAAGCTGATGTCTGTTTCTTGCTACTCTGACAACACTAACACAATAACAGTTGGATACATACTTGTATCAATTTCCTATTGCTGCTGTCACAAGTTACCACAAATTTCGTGGTTTTAAGCCACCAATTTGTTATTTCTCAAGACACATTTACTATCTTATAGTTTTGGAGGTCAGAAGTCCGCAGCAGGTCTCCCTGGGCAGCAACGGGGGCATCAGCAGGCCATCTTCCTTCCGGAAACTGTGGGGAAGCTGGTTCCTTGCCTTTTCCCACTTCTGAGGTTGCCCTGGTCCTTAGCTCATGGCCCTCCCTCCGTCTTCAAAGCTGTTTCTTAGAGCCATAATCATCCCCCTCACCCTACCCCATGCCACTCCCCAAATCCGGGCAGATTCTCTGGTTGCTCTGGCAAGTGAGAGGCAGCCAAGGAAGGCAGGTGGTGGCCAGGCTGGGCCTCAGGAGGCCAGCAGCTTCCACTAGCCCCTCTCATGCTCTCTGGGAGCCCTGAGCCACCCCAGGAGGAGGCCAGTCATCTTCACTGTCAGGGACATCATTTTCAAACAAATGATAGATGTGTATCAGGGCCCGTGCCTGGACGTTTTTTCCTATGCATGCATAGTGTGGCCTCTCTGGGGGAGGCTGGAAGGAAAAGGAGCTTGGTAGTGAGGGAGTCGGCAGAGGGTGAGCTAATGAACTCTGTCCTCCTCACTAAAATGAGCCTGCTATGGCTTCTGAGCAGCAGGGAGCTAATGGCTGTGGCTGGGCAGAAGGTCGCTGGGGAGGGTGGGCCTGGTGGATAGGAAGGGAGTGAAGCCGACAGCAGCAGGGAAGCTTCAGGAGGTGCTGCCCGGGATTTGGAGACATCTGTAGGGAGGAGGCTGGGGACAGCTGTGCGTGTTCCCGAGAGTCTGCGATTCTGAGATTCTGTGATGTTAAACACTGTGTCTCCACAGTGCTGTGATCTGGTGATTTGCAGAACCTCTCACCCAGCAATTCTCAAATCCCCTGATTCATGTGGTGCTGACCCAGCCCATTTGGTTCCTGCCAACCCCTGGCTGGCCCACAACTTCCCCAAGAAGCTGAGGAAAGGCTCCATTTTTATTTATTTTCTTTTTCTATTCAGTCAGGCAGGTGTTGGGGGAGCCCTGCCTTCCACCCAGGATGCCCAGATGGGGAGGATCCAGGTCGGGAAGGTCTGGAAGTAGGTTGGAGTAACTGGGAGTGTTAGCCCGTGTGGGTGACCGTGCGTGTCCATGTGTGCTTGTGCGTGTCCATGTGTGCCTGTGTGTGTCCATGTGTGCTTGCATGGGCCCATGTGTGCCCCAAGTGTGCCCACATGTGCCTGTGTATGCCTGTGTTGTGCCTATGTGAGTCCGTGTGCCTGTGTGTGCCCCGAGTGTGCCCATGTGTGCCTGTGTATGCCCGTGTGTGTGCCCATGTGAGCCTGTGTGTGCCTGCATGTGCCCATGTGCCCATGTGTGCCCACATGTGCCCGTGTACCCACGTGCTGAGTGAACTGCCAACTCCTGCGGAGGCGGAGAGGAGAGCTCCACCTTGAGGAGAGGAGCTGGCAGTGCTGCCTGGCCTGGGGCTGTCAGCCAGTTCTTCAGCCTCATACCCTGGAATGGTTTGCCTGAGACTGTGGTCTCACATTAGGACCCTCTAGAGACCGAGCACGTGGGGTGGAAACTTGGAGTGCCTTTCCTTAAGCCACAAGCCATAAGCCATAGTTACCCACTGAGTGTCATCATCTCCACAGTTGACAAAAGGCCTGAGGGATATGAGAGACAAGCAGGGTGGCCATGGATTAGTAAGACAGGGAGCGGTGGGTGAGGGAGGGGGCATGCCAGGGAGCAGGGCCACTAATGACAGAGCTGAGGGCAAGGACAGGGCCAAAGGCAAGGCCAAGGACAGGGCCAAGGGCAGAGCCAAGGACAAAGCCAAGGACATAGTCAAGGGCAAGGACAGGGCCAAAGGCAAGGCCAAGGACAGGGCCAAGGGTAGAGCCAAGGACAAGGCCAAGGACATAGTCAAGGACAGGGACAGGGACAGGGACAGAGCCAAGGGCAGGGACAAGACCAAAGGCAAAGCCAAGGACAGGACCAAGGGCCTAGTCAAGGACAATACCAAGGGCAGGGTGCATTTAAAAGGGGAAGAAACATTCAGCAGAATCTGAGGGCTTTTGAAGGTAAATTGTAAAGGGACTCAGGTAGACCTGGCTTAATTCTGCCCCATCCCTGATGCTGTGTTACCTCTGGCAGTCCTCACCCTCTGTAGGGCTCCATGTCCCCACCTAGAAGTGAGAAAGCTGAATCAGGGGACTTCTGAAGGCCCTGTTGACTCTCCTGGTCCCCGATCCCCCGAGGTGGGATTTCCTCCTCTCCTTCTCTGCCACCCTCTCAGCACCAGCTCCCAGGAGGAAGGCCTGCCACACCAGGGCATTGTGAGGTCCAGACAGGAAACAGGCAGAGCCTTCGCCCTGTGCCTGGGACACTTGCTGTCAGCTGCTGGGGCTCCTTCCAGGCCTTGGGTGACCCTCTCTGCCCTGCCAGCCTCCTTGCAAGGGGAGGCTACTTCCAAGATGGTCCTAGGAGAGGAGGAGGCAGTGTGGGAGGGGCACCAGGCTCACCTCCACTCAGAGCCCCCTTCTGGCTGCTCCTTGGCCCAACTTGGGGCGTTGGCAAGCTCTTCTGAGAAGGAGATACTGTGGGTGACAACCATGACCATTGTTGGTTATGAGAGGTGGGGGTATGAGGCAGCCTCCATCAATCCATCGATCCATCCATCCATCCATCCACCCACCCACCCACCCATCCATCCATCCATCCATCCATCCACCCATCCATCCACCCATCCATCCATCCACCCATCCATC
>NW_016803808.1:1850577-1897497 GCF_001698545.2 Rhinopithecus bieti | reverse complement strand
CCACCCACCCTCCATCAATGCATTCGTCCATCCATCCGTCCATCCATCCACCCACCCACCCTCCATCAATGCATTCGTCCATCCATCCATCCATCCATCCACCCATGCATTCAGCATTTATTAGTGCCTATGGTGTCTATAGAGAGCACAGCACCCTCCGTGGATGACTCTACACCCTTGCCCTGCTCTGCTCTTCTTGTTTGAGTCATGGTTATCTGTTCACTGTGTCCTCCATTAGAATATTCACTCATACAGGCTTTGTCTTTTTTGATAAATGCCTAAAGTCAGGCCTGGCTTTTTTTTTTTTTAATGACTAACACATAAGTGTGCATTTTTAAGCCTGGATTTAATAGATGCTCAAAAGTATTTCTTCCATGTACAAATTTAACCCTCCTCCCCACAGCACCCCTGGGAATTAGACTCAATTATAGATAAGGAACCAGGCTCGGAGAGGCGAAGTGCTTGCTCGCGTTTCACAGTCATGGTGCGGTGGGAGGAAAAGCCAGGTTTGCAGAGCCGGGCCTCACCCTTTCCCCTGCTCCACACTTCATGGCCAGGGCCGGGAGGGCAGAGTCACCTCCAGCTGGGTGTGAGGGGGGCTTCCTGGAGCAGGGGCCATGGGCAGGTGGTTGAAGGGTGCTGCTCCCCAGCTGGGAAGGAGTGGGAAGGACAGCCAGGCTGAGGGGACATTTCTGGCCAAGGCCCTGGGGGCAGGATAGTGTACCTGGCCTCCAGGAGGGAGGCGGGAGGCAGTGCAAGATCCAGCCAAGCCCTGCCAGCCTTCCCTGGAGTCAGGAGCTTCCTCAGTCCGCACTGTTATGCAGAGTCTGACTTGTCCCTGTGAAAATAACCAACAGTAAGACCTGTCCCCAAACACCTTGGGTTTAAAATGCTTTATCCCAGGCTGCTGCGCCCAGGAGCACCTCTACTGTGCAAAGGGGAGCCCCTCCCCACCCCCTGCAGGCCCAGAGGAAGGGCTGGTTCAGCCAGGCCTGGGGGTCGGCAGGTCTGGGCTCCCCGCTTGCTCTATCCCCATCTGCCATGTAGACTGAACTTTCCCCCTTCTCTCCCTGGAGCTCAGAGTCCCTGTGGATCATTGGCATGGCTTCTGCAGCCCTTCGTTGCCAGAGAACTCTAGTGGTCCCACCCAAAGCTGACACCTCTGTGGCATTTCACAGCATCCGAGGCATTTTTCACATTTGACACCGGTCCTCTGATCACCTCAATGGTTCCATGAAAGGGGCTGGGTGAGGTTAGAGAGCTCCCTACCTCAGGTGAGGAAACGGAGGTTTGAGGGAGAGAAAGTCATTGCCCCAAGTGGCTGGGTTGGTCCGTGGCAGGTCCTTGTCTGGAACCCTCACTTGTCCCATGGCAGCGAGGCCTCGTCCCACAGCAGAGAGCAGGCAGAATGGCGACATGTTCCGTTTCCTGAGTCCCCGACCAGGGCCCATCTCTGAGGTCCTCTTGTGCCCCCCTCCCAGAGGGACTCATTCTGGCCAAGGAAGAGAAAGGAAAAAGGTTACCCCCAGAATACATTGGAAATGATGTCCCCCTTTCTCTTATCTAAACCCCACCTTCCTGATTGGGCCAACTCACTCAGAGGCGGTCTGAAGGCTTCTGGACAGAAGTGGCTGAAGCCAGCCCTCAGGTCCACTCTGTCTGGCACTGGGGAAGAACACGGAGTGTGACTTACAATCTGGCCTCATTTTCGGGAGACACTTTGCTTTTTTTCTTTGAGACAGAGTCTTGCCCTGTCACCCAAGCTGGGGTACCGTGGTGCAATCTCGGCTCACTGCAATTCTCCTGCCTCAGCTCCCCAAGTAGCTGGGACTACAGGTGCATGCCACCACGCCCGGCTAATTTTTTTGTATTTTAGTAGAGACCGGGTTTCACCATCTTGGCCAGGCTGGTCTTGAACTCCTGAGCTCAGGCAATCCACCTGCCTTGGGATCCCAAGAGATTTTTCTTTTTAACCCGGTGAAGAAGATTGTGCCTGGAGCCAGGTATGGGGGCATGCTGGGTGTGGGGTTGGCATCTTGGTTTGGGGACTTTTTGGACACTAGGAAAGCAAGCTTGGTCTCTTCTGGGGCCAGGTGGGAACTTGCTGTCCCTGCCTAGGTGAGCTCAGGCGCTGTCCCCACAGCAACCCTGCAAAGCCCCATTTTTCCTGGAGGAGAAAACTCAAGTACAGAAGGGAAAAGTCAGTTGTCTGAAGATACACAGCTAACACGTGGGAACTGGGATCCCAAGCAGTCCTGTGTAGACGTCCTTCTGCCATCCCCACTCCTGCTGCCGCAGCCACTGCCTTTAAGGACCACAGAGATGAGCCCTGGGACCGGAGTCACGGGCAGGAGAGTGGATCTCGGGGACTGGAACTGCAGACTCTGACCTCAGTCCAGGTCCAGGCTCTCAGGATGACGTGTTCTCCCGGGGGAAGTGGGACAGCCTCCACATGAGCTCCTTCCTTCCTGCTCCGAGTGCTCCTCAGCCTTTTGGTAGAAGTCGGAGTCCTCGGGAAGCTTTCTTGGGGCCAGGCCAGTTGCCTCTGCAGTGGCTTCTGCGGGTAGGGATGGGATGAGCACACCCTGCCTTCGGGGATGGCCTCCAGGGATGACCCCTGAGCCTCCCTTACGGCTGAATTATGTCTCCCAATTGCCACGTTGACATTAACCCCACAGAACTCAGAATGTGACCGTATTTGGAAACAGGGTCGTTGCAGATGTGATTTGTGAAGATGAGGCCACTCTGGAGTAGGGTGGGCCCTAACCCACGATGAGCAGTGTCCTTATTTTTATAGGACATTTGGACACAGACCCAGGCCATGTGAGCACGAAGGCAGAGACTGGGAGATGCATCTAGAAGCCAAGGAACGTGGGAGATGGCCAGCAAACCGCCAGACACGGAGGGAGAGGCCTGGAGCAGTCTCTTACAGCCCCAGCAGGAACCAACCCTGCTCACACGTTGCTGTTGGACTTCTGGCCTCCAGAACTGGGAGACAACACGTTTTGGTGGTTTAAGCCACCAAAGACATTCATGCAGCCCCTGTGGAGGTCAAGGGATTTGTTCTAGAGCTCTGGGCAAGTCACTTTGCTTTTTGAGGCTCCCTAGACTGTAAAGTGGGGAGTGGTAGCTCTCCACAGCTGTCAAGATCAAATGATAAAGAAGGCTGGAGAGAAGGGAAGGGCGGGAATTGGAGGCAGAGACGCTGACCTCCATTTCTGCCCTGCTTCTGCCACTCCAAAGCTCATGACCACTTGCCCATTACTTAGTAATAGTATTTACCTCCCAGATGGTTTGGGCCCGGCGGTGTTTATTTGATAGAAATCACCTGGAGAGCTGCAGCGCCCCCAGAGTTTTGCAGTGCTTGTTCATCACAGAGCGCAGCGGAGGGTCAGAGCGTGAGGGAGGAATGTCAAGGGCAGTGTGGTGGGTGCAGGAGCTGGAGGGGGCGTGGGGTTTGGTGGGTGGCCTTCGACCTTCTCCAATGGAGATGCAGTGGCTTCTGCAGTGGCTTCTGCGGGTAGGGATGGGATGAGCCAATGGGGTCTGGGGACAGCGAAGCAGGGAGAGGCGGACTGGAGTTGAGTGTGCTCTGGTTTGGAAGCGAGACCTTGACTTGTGGTGGCCTACCCTGTTTGGGTGACATCTGTGTTCAGAGCTAAGCCCCAGGGGCACACGACAAGGAAGACAGATGGGGGTGGTGGCGCTTGGGAGCCTCAGTGAGATTCTGTCTGGTGCTGGGCTGGAGCTGTCATTGGCTGCTTCCCATGGAAAAGAAGCTGATCTGTGTGATGCGAGCTTGGTAAGATACCGAGGAACAAGGGGCGGGAATGCTGCAGAGCACAGTGGCGAGGGGGAGCCCCTGACTGGCTGAGTTTTGGGGAACTGATCCGGATTTTCAAAGCCATAAGATCAGCCCAGTGGCCAACAGTAGGCCGGTGTGTCCTGGCTTTCCCTCCCCAACCCTTTCTTCTCACACCTCTTGGCGATTTGGTTTTCTTCCTTTCTCTAAGGCCTGTCCTTGAAGGATGGAAATGTCCATAGGTTGGGGGTCTACGGTGTGTCAGGTCTGGGGACAGAGATGGGACCCCCCCCACAGACACCCAACGCAAGATTCTTTCAACATCTCCAAGAGGTGCTGTCATGACCCCCGTGTGCCCGGGAGGAAAGAGAGGCTGGCGGACTTGGGGGACCACCCGAGTCTTGCGGGAAGAGCGGGGCGCTGACCACCCATCTGAGGACCAGGTGTGGAGTGGCCTAAGGCAAGGGGGAGGCTCCAGGATGACAGTCACTTGTCATTTCTCCGGCAGAGGCTCGGGGCTCGTGGCCTCTGCTTCTCGGCCTCTGCGTCACAGCCACTGCCACAAGCAGGACACTTCAGAGGCCCGGGCCCCGCCTCTGTGCCCACCTGCCACTTTCAAGAGAAATCTAGAGTGAAAGGAAGAGAGTTTCTATTTTTGATGAGACTCAGTGAAACGGAGGCTTTTTAAATAATTAAAATCCAGAATACATTATTTATTCAGGTCAGATATGAAGCTGCCTTTCCTTTTATGACCCTGGCAAATCATTCACCCTATCTGGACCTCAGTGCTCTCTTTTGTAAAATGGGTGCAGCACCAGGCAGGGGGTCGGGCTCTAAGGGCTTCCAGGGTCTAGAGCAGCCCAAAGACCCAGCCAAAGCAGGCCTCCTCCAGGAAGCCCTCCCACCTTCCCTTTGTGCTTCTGTAGCATTCCTCCATCCCCTGTCAAAGATCTCACCACCTCCGTGGATTCACGTTTACACACCCATCTTCCCACCAGACTCTGAGCTCCTTGAGTTCTGGGACCGAGTTGGATGAATTTCCATATCCCCAGGCCCAGCACAGGGTGGGGCGTACAGTCTCAGTGATTGTCAAATGAATGAATGAATGAATGAATGAATGCATGCATGAATGAGGCTCCAGTGTTTGAGCGAATGTGGCTCCTTCACCCTGCAGGGAGGCCTGGGTTCAGGAAGCTTCCCCTAAGTGTAGCCGGCCACGCATCCCTGGTAATTCTGAGACGATTTTCCCTCTGAGGACTCAGCTGGGGACAGAAGACATAGGTTACCATGGCAACAGATTTTTTTTTTTCCTGCCAGAGCAAACATTTCTACAGAAACCTCAAGAGATGCCAGCCAGTGCGGGGGCACTGCCTCTTTCTCCCACGCCCTCCCTGGCCTCTGAGCCCAGAGCTGGCCCTTCTCACAGGGTTTCTCAAAGCTGCCCACTGTAAGGCTGTGCCTGAGACCTGGGTCAGCCTCAGCCTCACATCCTCCCTGGGAAGGTGGGGGCATCCCCACCCGTGCAGGCCCCACATGCCTGTTCACAGCCCAGGCTGTCAGCAGTGGGGGAGCCAGGCCCAGAGAGGGGAGCCGTAGGGTGCCCACTCCCAGCCCAGGCAGGCTTCCTCTGCCATCCGCCAGTGCCCCCTCAAACCCAGGTGACAGCTGCTTCTTCCCCCTCCCCCATTCACACGGCCCAGGGAGGCTACCAGGGGGCCACTTGGAGGAGCTGGGTAGGGTGCTGGTCCTCTGGAGAGGGACAAGATCTCTGAACTCAGATCCTGCCAGCTCAGACCCATGGCCCTTGGGTCCTGCTGCATCCTGTCTGGGACCCTGGGGTGGGAGGCCCCAGGAACAAAACTCAGAGAGGCCTTGTGATTTTCCCCAGGACACACAGCGAGTGAGGGAGGAGGCAGGTTTCTCTGGAGACAAGGCCCAGCCTCTGCCTCCTGTCCTGCCAGGCTAGAGTCCACCTTCCACTGCCTGGAAACAGGGGACAGATGGCCCCTTCTGGAAGCACAGGGGGGTGCAGAGTGCCTCGTGAGCACTGAAGGTGTTGAGGGCCCGGCTCATGCCCCGCACTGCCCGTGTGTGGACTGCAGCACGGAAACAGCGCTCAGAGAGCCTCCATGGCCTTGCCCCAGCTCGCAAGTGGTGGCGCAGGACGCCTATGTCAGTGCTGTCGGGCTCTGTGACACTGTGCTATCTGTCCGCACCCCTGGACTGTCTTATTGAAGGCAGGCAAGGAGGAGGGAACGGGGCAGGTGGAGGGGTGAGCGACTGGTGGAACCACAGCCCAGGCCAGGGTCGGGGCAGGGAGCAGGGGAGGGCCTTTGACACCAGGCAACTCCTTCCCGGAGGCCATAGACACATGGAAGGGTGAGGCCATGAGAAGCAGCTGAGCTCAGTGGCCCAAAGCAGGGACTCTGGGACCTGCCCGATGGGAGTCAAATCCCAGCTCCACCCCTTCCCAGGGTGCGTTTGCACTTGGGACAGCTGTTTATTCTTCCTGATCACAGCTTTCTCACTTGTAAAATGGGGAGAGCATTCAGTGGCTCCACCTGGCGGGTTATGAGGATGAACGAGTCGGATGCATGTGAGGGCTGCTCTGGGGGAGGCCGCCGCTCTTCTGTGATTTGAATCCCATGCAGTCCCTGGGCTCCTCCGCCGCTCTTGCCTCTTTGTACCCCAGTACTTGGCCCTAAGCAGGCATTCCCAGGAGCTGCTGGAACAGGCTGAGTCCTGGCACTTATCCGAGCTGTCTTGTTTGTACGCACTCCTCTCCCACCCACTCGCTGGTGAGCTCTGCGAGAGTGTGCTCCTCTCCATCCCTGGAGCGCCGCAGCGTGCTGGTGCATAGTAGGCGTCTGTCCATATCGGTCTAGTTGAATTTCTTGAGAGTCATTGGACCTTCTCAGCAGCTCTGGAGGTAGGTCGATCGGGGTTCCTCATCCCATTTTACAGATGTGAAGACCCAGGTTGGGATTCACTGGGCAGGTTGCTCACCGTCCCAGAGCTGGTCGACAGGGACCGGCATCGTGATTTACTCTTTAACTCCCAATCCTGTGTGATTTCCGTTCCACTAGACTGCAAAGGAGGGACCAGTGGAAAAGAAAGAGCAGGTCAGGTGATGCCAGGAGGTGGGGAGAATCAGCCTGACCCTCCTCAGCTGTTTTCCCCAAACCAGCCACGATCCTTAGCTCCCCGCCTCTGCTCGCCCTCCCTGATGGCTTTGCCTTGGCTGTGAGCTCAGCACAGTTGCCGGTGGGGGACAGGAGTGGGAGTGAGTGGCACTGATTGGGGGAGGCAGAGGCCCCATAGTCTGTCTGTGCTCCCAGCCAAGACCACAAGTTCATGACCCCACACCCAGGCCTGCAACACAAGCAGCTGCTCCTGTCATTCCAGAGGCCCTCAGCCCCACCCCCACCTCAAGAGTCTCCTCCTGTGCTGGAGCCTCCAGCACTGCCCAGTCCCTCCCGAGATCTGTGGATCTGTGGGCTCACCCGCCCACACGGAGCTCGCCTGCAGTGCTGCCTCTCCGGCTCTCATCTCCATGGCAACGCCCACCACCCCCACTCATGGCCGCTGTGCTCTGTGCACCTGAGGCCTGACCCTGCTTTCCAGCTGCCCATTTGAGTGTGGGGGGACACCCACGCACCTGCTCAGGCCAAGGCTCAGTGCCCACTCATGTGCCTGCCCCCACCCACAGGTCAGAGTGGCAGCGTGTGGGCGTACACAGATGTGTGTGGGGGCCTGGGTGTTGAACATACTAACACCTCTTTCGAGTCCTTGAGCTTCTGTGAGGGTCTCTGGGACTTGGGGGCCGCCAGCAATGACTAAATGTGTGTGGTGTCTGTGTCCCCAGTATGGGTTTGCTTTTGTCGGTGTGCCTGTGCCTCTTGGGGCCTGTGGTGCTGCCTGAGTGTCTGTCTGTATCCCTGGCAGAGTGGCAGAGGTGCAGGGGCACCTCCCTGTGTTTGTCAGAGAGGCGGGATGGCAGCCCCTTTTTTTCCACTTCCCCAACGACGGGAATATGACCTGGCTTCAGCACACTCTAGGGACATCCAGGCCCAGCAGTGGTCAAGGGAGACAACTCAGGAGCCATCTTTGCTGGGTTTTTCTCAGGGCAAATAGCTCACCAAGGGCACAACGAGCTTTGACCCTGGGATCCACAGCATTTTCTCCCGAGGCGCCACCCTGATTCCATTTTCCTAATCAACGAAGGGGAGCCACAGAGGGCCATGGGCAGGATGCCAGGATGGGGGAAGTGTTGTCTCATTCTGTTAACAGCTGGCCGTGCCCCCTTACGCAGGACGCAGCTTCCCTGCCTGGTAGTGATTCCTTATGAACTCCAGTTCTGACTGTCCAGAAGTCCATCAAATGGTGATTGGCTAAATACTCAGTTCTCTTGACACGAGGCGCTTCCTCTCATCCTCATAATGGCCTCAGCCTCGTGGGCTGTCTCATTCTCCCCAGCTGAGAAGGAGGGAGCCGAAGTGCTGAGGAGCGAGGCCGCAGGGGATGCTGTGGAGACAGGATTCAGCTCCCAAGCCTTTGCTCTTCTCCTGCCTGCTCCCTCCAACACTGCCCACCTGGCTCTCGGGCCAGATTGGGCCCTCTGTGCTGGCTGCCACTGTCCAGCCAACCCCTCCCAATCGCCCTTAGCCACCAAGGCCAGGTGTTGGGGCAGGGAGGTGTGACCCGTGGCGAGGGGCACCTGCTGCTCTGCTGGGAGGCCCCTCCTTGCCCTTTGCTACCGATAGGGCTCGAGATCAAGGAGGAAAGTATCAGAAGGGAAAAGCAAAAGGCAGGCAAAGCTGTCCGGCTTCTCCTGACTGGTGGGGAATGATGCACTGAGTTCTGAGATCAAGGGCTTCATTAGGGATCAGGCCAGGCATGGAGGACCAAGGTCCTCAGTGCTGGATTCAAGGAGGAGGGAAAGAGGAGGGGAGCCCCGGCTGACAGGTACAGGGACTGGGGTTCAGAGGCCGGCTGTCCGGTTCCACGAGGAACACAAGATGTGTGCATTCATGCATGCGTACACACAAAAAGGGGAATTCGTCCAAGTCCAATTCACTCACAAATACCCTCTGCAATGTCAGAACAATAACTGAGGCACGACCTTACATCAAGAGCTCAAGGTAGGAGGGACCGATCCTTCCCCAGGGGATGGAGGAGCCATGGACCAGGGAGGTCAGAAGAGGAGGGAGCATGCGAGCTACTTGTGGATGTGGTGGGGGGCCTGATGGGTCCCCACACCAGGGCAGAGAGCTGCAGGCTGAAGGACGGCACAAAGGCATGGGGCTGACAGGGTTGAGTCAGGTGGGTGAGAGGGGACCTGGCTCTGAAGCCCAAGCAGAGCCTCCCAGATCTCGGGGACCTGCCTGACTCGGCAGGGTTGGGGGCCTGAGCCTCTGCATTTCTAATAAGCTCTTGGGTGATGCTGATGCGCTGGTCTGGGGACCACACTTTGAGCTGCAAGGGTGTGGGCTGAGATGTCAGACTGTCTGAGTTTGAACTTGGATCTGTCCCCTATTGTCTGTGCTAGTGGGCAAGTGATGAGCTCCTCCTCCTGCCCAAGTTCCCTCACTTATAATATGGGGATAATCATCATCATAATGCCTCCTTCAAGGGGGTGATTGTGAGGACGAAGGGGCAAATATGGTTGACCTTTGAACAACAGGGGGGATTAGGGGACACTGCCCCCCCACCATGGAGTTGAATATCCATGTAAAGGCCGGTGCGGTGGCTCACACCTGTAATCCCAGCACTTCGGATGGCCAAGGTGAGAGGATCACTTGAGCCCAGGAGTTGAAGACCAGCCTGGGCAACATAGGAAGACCCTGTCTTTACAAACATTAGAATAAAACCACTCTGGTATGGTTGCCTGCGCCTGTAGCTCCAGCTTCTCAGGAGGTTGAGGTGAGAGAATTGCTGGAGCCCAGGAGGTCGAGGCTACAGGGGGCCATGATTACGCCACTGCACTACAGCCTAGGTGACAGAGGGAGACCCTGTCTCAAAAAAAAAAAAAAAAAGAAAATACATATATAACCTAGGCTCCCCACAAAGTTAACTACTAATAGCCTACTGTTGACTACAAGCCTTACTGATAACATAAACAGTTGATAATACATATTTTATACAGTATATATATTATATATACACCATATTCTAACAATACAGTAAGCTGGAGAGGAGAAAATGTTATTAAGAATATCAGGAAGAGAAAACATGCCCACCCTTCATTAAGGGGAAGTACATTCATCTTTGTTGTCTTCATATTGAGTAGGCTGGGGAGGAAGAGGAGGGGTTGGTCTTGCTGTCTCAGGGGTGGCAGAGGCAGAAGAGGTAGAGGAGGTGGGAGGGGAGGCAGGAAGGGCGGGCATATGGTATAACTTTAATGGAGAAAAATCTGTGCATGAGTGGACCCATATTGTTCAAGGGTCAACTGTGTATGTAAAAGCACTCAGATCAGGGCTTGAGAAATGTGTCATTCTGAAATGCTAGGCAATGCTAGGCTGAAAAATGCCTGCTTTTTTGCTGAGGAATGGGTCACTTGAGTTTTAAGGAGGGGAGTGATGCAAGCAAAGTCTCCTTTAAAAGAATGTCTGTGGACAGTGCTGGGAACCGAGTGGGAGATGGGGGACAGGCCTGAGAGGTATGAAGGAGTCAGGGCCCTGCTCCAGGAGCGGGAGGAAGCGGCAAGCCTGGGCCACTGGGGCAGGGCTGGTGGAGGACAGACGCTGCTGGCTCAGCTCTAACTGGAGTGGGCCCAAGGCTGGCCCGCCGCTCTGCACCCTATAGCGAACCTTCTGGGCTGGGGAGGGAGCCCCCGCCTGCTGGGCTGCTGCTTCATGGTCACTGTGCTGACATGCCCAGCCTGGGGTCAGATTTCTGCAGCTACACTGGGCCCTGCACCATTTCCCAGTCCTCAGCCTCCTTGGCCTGCAGGCCTCAGGTCGGTCCAGCTCAACTCTCCTGCCAGGAGCTTCCTGGACTTCCTCAGAAGAGAAGAAAGCTTCCTCTGATGTGCACTGGTGTGTGAGAGTGTGCACATGTGGGTGTGTAGAGGCAGGTGTGTGTGTGTATGAGGGTGTGCACACACATAACAGTACACACCCTTACACGTGCACACACAAGGCCCCCGTGTGCCCCAGCTGCCAGCCCATATTCACTCTTCGAGGAGAGGCTGTGGAGTGTTCAGATTTAATTTCTAGGAAATTACTTCCCCGTCTGCCTGTGGACTTTGAATTGAGAGATTCCAGTTCACCAGACAAGCCCAGCATGTGACCCCCTGCAAGGCAACAGCCCCCGTGTCCTTCTTTAGGGGGTGCACTTACTCATATGCCCTCCTGCCCCCTCTAGGTTCCCAACAGAGGTAGGGACAGTCAGGGAGGGCCACCTACTCCTGGCGGGCCACTGTGGGCACTGTCCTTCACTCAGAGAATGCTTCTTTTGCTGCTTCCACTGGGGTGAGGTCCTTCACCACCCAGGACCTCCCCAGTCCCTCGAATGATTTCCTAAATGAGGAACTGCTTGGGAGGAGGAGTTCAAGCCAAACGTTCTACTCCTGGGATTTCTGAACCATCTGTTAGAGGGTCACTCCTCAGTCTACAGAGGATAGGGAAAATGCCCACTTCACGCCAACCCCAGAACCATGGGCTGGAAGGATGCGTCCAACCACCTCTGTTCAGGAAGTTCACCTACCTACCGTGCGGTCGCCCAGCCTCTGCTAAAACTCCTGCCTGTTGGCTGCCTCTTCCCAGGAAACCCCGCCCACTCGCAGATACCTGCTAGAAAAAGCTTGCCAAATTTGGATTCAGGCATCTTTCATTTGTTTGTCCTAGTTTGGACCTTGGTTCTCCACACCCTATATGACAAATGTGTTTTTCTGCCAAATCTTCTTCCCTTCCTCTGCCAAAATGTCTCTGATTCTTTCAGCCATTGAGTGTAGAGCCTGATTTCACTGTCCAGGGGACTTCCTTAGGCATCCTACTGTTTGCCAAGGTCACACCAAAACTGTCACCCTGCAAATGTGGTCTTCCCCCCAATTTGGGGCTTGATTCTTCTGCAGCCTATTGACTCTATTGAACTTTGTCAACTGGAGACCAAGACTGCAGATTTGTCGGCTGGCTTCACTGGGACCTTCTCAGCTACAATGAACACAGACGGCAACCCAGGCCGAGGGGATTGTATTCTCATGATGTGGACTCTCTGAATAAGGGGGCAGAAATGTGACTGGGCTTCAGGAACAAATGAAGCAGGGTTCTAGTTGCCTCTCTTTTCTCTTGCTTCTCTCTGCACCTTCTCCCTGAGTCTCTCTCCCAACCAGCCTCCTCCACTTCGGGGTCACAAGACAAAACACAGCCACAGTGTCTCCCTAGCTGATGTGCTATGCTCAAGCCACCTGGAGATGCCTGGAATCTGCCCCAATTCCAAAATCATCAGGAAGTTTCTCTGGCCCAGTTCAGGTCTCTCGCCCACCTTGCACCGATGGGCCACCTGCTGTGGTTGCGGCTGCTGAGTAAAACTGTGAGAAACATGCTCACCTGTCCAGACCCAAAGAATGGACTCAGGCACAAAGAATAGCGAAAGTGAGACTTTTAATAGAGGTCTTGCAAGATCGGGTGGCTGGTAGGCACACCTGGGGCAGCTACAGCAGGTAATTTATCTCCCAGCATGCAAGTCCCTCCCCCAGTTCCTCATGGCTGAGTACTGTGGGATGACAATCTTCCCGGACGTTGCCTAAGTGTCATTATTCCCCTTATAAGGTTACACCCTGTCCTCTTCCCCTCTTAAGTTTCAATTTCCCAATAATGGAACTTTCTTCCCTTTTATGGGCTGACCCCTCTTCTACATTCTGTTCGTGTATCGTGACCTTGTAGGAGCGTGAGCCGTGCTGTTTGTTACATTCACAGGCTGGCTGCCAGTGCTTAGATTTATCATGCCTTGAAAATGGACCATTTAAAATGTTTTCTGACAAAACCCTACACAGATAGGGGTAGATAAGAAAAAGTTTCCAGGGAAGCATTGCTGGGCAATCTTGAATCTTGACTACCTTGTCCAAACAATGTATTACCCTTTCCAGTTCTGTGTCTTTTGCCAATTTGTTGAGTGGTCTGCATGCTACACCTTCATCCTGGCTATCAGCAAAAATGTTGAACAGAACAGAGTTGAGGAGAGATCTTCTACCCACCACTCAACGTTTCCTACCAGGGGCACATGTGTCTGCTAAGTAAACCATTTGATAATGATTAGTCAGACTACAGAGCCCTGCTTAACTGGCGATAATACCGCCATACTGACACATGGCAGTGTGGAAATGACGTGGCACTATGGAAAATGCTTAGCATGTAGCAACTCACAAAAGTGGCATACAAAATTAAATCATGAATATACAGGGGAAAAAAGGCTAGAAATAATATTTTTAAAAGACAGGTAACATGAACTACATTTGGTTAGCACAGCAGGCAGAATTCCGAAAGAGGACTGCTTATGGGTTTCAGCCAGCCTGGATGAGATAACCTTGACTCCAGCTGGCAGGATGAGCTGCCCATGCAGAGATCTGTCTCTTACAGCACCTGCAGGGATTCCCTGGGAATAACTGCTCGCAAGTCCAGGAGGAGGCGTAGGTAGAGTTAACATGGCCATGGATGTGTACAAGGTGCTAGGAATGGAATAGAGTGAGTTTGGTTATTAATTCCTCAATTCCCTTCCAAAGCACCAAAGGCAAGGCAGCCAGTGTGGTAAAGGGAGTATTTTCCATCCTGTCTGCAGCCCTGTGCTGCTCGGCCAAATTTCACTGACCCCTTCCCGGAGCTGTTTCATTCTCCTCATGTCCAGGGCCCTCGTGAGCCCACAGGGTCTGTCTGTGTGACTTAGAGAAGGATGCCCCTTCTGGACAGACGCAACACCATGGCCACACAATGTGGTGGGCGGCAGGCATGCTGGAATCTAGCCCTTGCTCACCTTTTAGCTGGATGTCCTTGCACAGTGGACAACACGCATAACCGTATGCCTGATCCTGGCACAAAGCATCGCCCTTTAGTCCCAGTTCTTCCCCAGGTGATTTCCTCCAGGCCTTAGTCTTCCCTGGACAAGGCCTTAGGCTTTAACAGTGGGGAAGGCTTTCTGTTGCTGCAGCCCCTAGGCAGCTGCTCTCTGGGGTGAGGGCCCAGCAAGTCTGTGACCATAGGACTGAGGGTATCCCTTCCCCTATGCCCACCTTAGTCACCTCCCACCTGGCACTAGTGGGTCCTCACCAATTTTGTTTGAATTGAGCCTAGTTCATTCTGGAGGTTGAGACTAAACTTCCTTACTGAGCAGGTGTCTTGGAGACTCCTGAAGGCCACAGGGTTATTTTTGCCCCAAGAACGCAGTAAGATCCTAAAATTGAAGTGATTTTTCTTGCCCTCCTAGATTGACTAAAAGGCCTGGTGGAGACAGGCTGAGGAGTCGGGCACTGACCTCCGAATGTTCTATTAGTTGGGTTTTCACATTCAGAGTATACTGTGGAGATAATCACATTCTAGTTTTCTGGAAACTTCCTAGGTTTACTCCCTGGTGCATTGCTCCTTCAAGTGATAATTCTAGAAACTCATTCCTTTGCCTTTGGCAATAATAACCCAGATCCCAGGACTCCAAATGGAAAAGAACAGCCTGCATTTCCAGACTTCTGGTGTGGAGCGGGAAGCCAGACAGAATCATTCTGGCTATAAGCTGCAGCGGTGCTGTCTGTGCCAGAACAAATGCATCAAGTCCTAATGATGACTCGAAGCGTGATTAGGATTCAGGTGACCTCATCATCACAATCCTCTCTGAGCTATAAAACTGGAAAAAAAAATAAGGCAGATTGTGCTTGGGACTAGGGAGCCCCTGAGATGAGTTACAGCCGGCATTTCCAATGTCTGGGAGCCCCCAGGAAGCACCCTTTGGAGAAAGCGTAAGTCAGGTTCCCTAAAAGAAACTAAAGATGTGTTCCATTCTACTGTGCAAACCAAATTAATGCTGCATACTGAAGGCCTTCCTTGCCAAGATACAGTTGGATTTCTATTAGTCATTGAGGGCCATTTTCCTGGATGCAAATGGCCTTGCTGAGCTGGTGCAATGTCTGACTGGAGGTTTTGGGGAGCAGTCAGCCCTGTGCATGTGTATTTAACAATCATCAGAGCTTTCTCTTTTTGGCTTCGAGGCTAAGCTTATTATCCAAGGAACAAACGGAATATGAAGGCTGCCTCAGTGCCGCCAGAGCCCATTAGGAAATGTGCTATGAAGCAAAGGCGGCGCGTTGACAGGGCTGCAGAGAAAGAACTTGGAAGCAGAGGCAGGAAAGGGAGGGTGGCTTCCGTCCCAGCATCCCTGAAATGGCTCACTGTGAGTTCAGCAAGCCACACTCACACCATGCACCTTCCCCGTGCCTGAGCTCATCTGCAAACAGATTACCTTGCAGACAGAACCTCCAAAGGGCCCTGTCATCCTATGGCGCGTCGTCATTCTCACTTAGAAGCAGAGGACTCGGGGCCTTTTATCTAACACCCAACCAACGTAAACGTCTGTTTTCTGTTTTTCTCCCCTCTACTCTTTAGACAATAAACAAGAACCATCTGACATTTTTCTTAGTTTGTATATTTCAAACTCAATCCAACTTAAGTATCCTACCTGACCCTCCCCAACCCTCCTTCCCTCCCATGTTCTCTTTCCCTTTGGAGTCCTTACAAACTCTCCCTCTACTTCAGTGGTTCAGAGAAGACTGAGAGCTGGGCCTGGGTCTTGAAACCTTCCTGGTGGTTTTCTACTACACTCACGTCCTCAGGCACCTGATGGGGTAGAGCCCACCTTTTCGATGTCCCCTCCTCTCCACCACGGCTGCCTACTCAGACCACTTGCACTTTGTACCTGGAACATGACAGTAGCCTCCTAACTGTCCCTGACCACAAGCCACACCCTCTGCCATCTTTCCTCTATTTGCTGCCAGAATGATGTTTCGGAAATACACAACAGACCTTGTTGCTATCTTCCTCCCTTCCTCCCTCCCTCCCTCCCTCCCTCCCTCCCTCTGCCCCTGCTTTCCTCCCGCCTCTACCCTCCTCTACTTTCTAAGCATCTGCTGCTATACCAGGCATTGTTCTAGGTTTACAGATCTACAGCGTGGGACAAGAAGACATCATAGCCTCTGCCTTTTGGAGACCATAGAAACATTTGCTCTGGGGAAATGCTAAGTAACAACCTACACCATTAATTCTTTAAAAACGACTGTGACTCAGTGCCAGGAAGAAGACTTTGTAAAAGGTAATGTGAAAATGTTTTCCCTGCTCGGAATCTTCCAGTGGGATGATAATGATGTGTTGATGCAGGCTCATTATTGTAACAAATGTACAACTCTAGTGGGGGCAGGGGCTCTATGGGAACTCTCTGTACCTTCTGCTCAATTTTGCTGTGAACCTAAAACTGCTCTTTAAGAAAGGTCTTCTTTGTTTTAAGTCTCCCAGTGACTCAGCATATAAAACCCATGGCAGAGGGCTGGGCTGAGCTTTTCCCACTCCCACTGTGTTCCCTAAGGTCCGTCTCCCCAGACCCCTCCTTGTTTGAGTACCCAGTGCTCCCGTGCCCCAGTTCCTTCAACAGCCCCTCTCTACTTCCTGCAACTTCTTTTCCTTCCCTTGGCCACCCTCTCCTTTGAGAAACTCAGATGTCACCTCCTCCAAGAAGCCCTCCCTGATATTACCAGGCTGGATTAGCCCTCCCTGATATTACCAGGCTGTCTCCCCTCTGTGCTCCCAGACCTCCCTCTGCCTGCCACTGTCATTGCATCACCTTGTAACTGTACATATCTGCCACTGCCACCAACTCCCACTGAACTGAGAATGCCCTTAAATAGGGACAAACAGGATCTTTTAGCATAGTAACTGAAACACATGTAGGCTTCAGTAAATGAATGGATGCAAAATAAAGCTAACATTATCTGGTTAGTGAGAACGCTGAGAAAATTCTAGGGAAAGGAAAAAATAGATATCCTTGAGTTTTTACTAAAGTTCCAGAGATTGCAAGAATGAGCTTCCTGCCTACCTTTGCCTCTAACAGCAATGCTGCAGTTGAACCTGACAACCTGTTACCATGATGTAGAGAAGCCAGTGCAACAGAAGAGAGGACATGTTTAATCTCGTCTTTGCGACTTGTCTCTTGTATCACTGAAAATCGTATTTGTGGGAAGCTGAGGCGGGCGGATCACGAGGTCAGGAGATTGAGACCATCCTGGCTAACATGATGAAACCCCGTCTCTACTAAAAAATACAAAGAAAAAAATTAGCTGGGCGTGGTGGTGGGCACGTGTAGTCCCAGCTACTCGGGAGGCTGAGGCAGGAGAATGGCATGAACCTGGGAGGCGGAGCTTGCAGTAGCCGAGATCGTGCCACTGCACTCCAGCTTGGGCGAAAAGAGCGAGACTCTGTCTCCAAAAAAAAAAAAAAAAACCGTATTTGTGATAAGTAAATAAGAGTCATTAAACATCAAATGCAATTTAAATGCTCCATAAGGCACGCTCCTTGGTTTCGAAACCTCTGTGGATGTAAAGAACCCCCTAGAATAGGAGTTGGATAGTCCTGGGCTCCTGGCTGAGTCCCACCCTCAGTCCTTAAGGTGGAGGTCACATTGTGCTCCCTCACAGGTGGTCCGGTGAGACCATGTGGGTGGAAGCACTTTGTAAACATAGGTGCTCAACAAATGCTAAATATCACTCATGAGATTGCATTCTAAAGCAAATAAACAAGCATACCTCTTTTGTCTAAATAGCTGTGTGTGGCCTTGGAGTTCTGGCTAGGGAGTCACCCAACCCCTGGTGTTGCCCCTTGTGGCAACGTCTGAGATGCTGGATACCAAGTTGGCCTTTTGTAAGGACAGCAGGGTGGGGTCTGTTCTGTAAAGAGCTACAGGCAGCTGAGGACTCAGAACGGTGGACACTGTTTCAGAGACCAGAGAGGTAAAGTGAGGAGACTCCCTTCCTTCTTTCTTTCTTTTCCAGAACCTACATTGACCAGAGACTTTGCAGCCAGCTCACCCCTCCAACTCCCTGCCCTGGAGTCCCTGACCCGGGAACTTCTGCATCAGGCTGCTCAAACCTGAACTTGACAAAATTTCAAAGCACCAATTCTTTATGTTGACATGACAATGGACAAAGTGCTGAACCTGGAACCTAGATCACTCGATGTTGCCTGTAGCTAAGTCCACTTCTGTCACTCACCCTGCGTTTCCCTGCTAGGAGCAAGAGAGAGAAAGCCAGCCAGAAGGCATGGGTGTGGGCTCAGATCTGGCTCCTCCTGTCGCCACTGTGAAAGTTGATCATACAAAGGTCACTGTGGTCATAGGCAAGCAGAGTTAGGAGATCGGGAAAAAGCACGTTGCTCCAAGAATAGAACTGTCTCCAACCCTGGCTGCTGGAACACGTGTTGCAACCTGAAACCAGTTTGATCTAATAGCTACTGAAACGACCTGTGGGAATCCAAGACTGGTTCCACCCGCCCACCAATCAGAGCTTGCTGGATCCCCAAAACGCTTCCAGCACGAATGAACTTGCTTTCCTAACAATCCGTTAACATTTCTCATTTTTATGAAACCTCCTACCTTCTCTTTGCTCTTTGGACATACTGAAGACCGCCCAGTCTGTGTGTATGTCCCAAACTGAAATTCTTGCTTTCCAGATAAAACGTTTTAAACTTAGAGATGTGTCTGTATATTTTATTTGACTTTGACAGCACCAGAGGCTCCGGCACAAATCTCCTCCTTCCTTCAAGCCCTTTTCTCCACAGTCCCGCAGGTCTACCCTGAAAGAAGTCTGATGATGACCCAGAGACACAATGTCACTGGGGGGTAAATTCAGGATTACTTGACAGAATGGCCCACCCGAGGTCTCAGAGGCTGCTGGAGGAACATGAAATGGTCTTCACCAAGTGAAGCATTGTTGGTCTTGGCCTGTGTCTGGCTGGAGAATGTTAAAATTCTGGGGACACAACAGAAAAGGCACAGTTGTGGGGACCAGGCCAATGTCAGCGTGAACACTGGCTCCAGCCTCCTCCCATGAACTAGCTCTGCGGCCACAGGCAGGTCTGTGTTTCCTGGTCTGTGACCTGGAGTCAGCAACATTGCCTACTTCCCAAGGCTATTTCCAGAGAAGTGAGGGAATGGGTGTGGAACGCCTGCCGTCTGCGGAGCCCTGCATGAAACGTCTCTGTCTTTCTGGCCAGCCCTGAGCCAGGCAAGGGACTAGAAGCGTGGGGGGTGGCTGAGGGAGGCTTTCGGCAGCTTCACCCCAGCCCTGCCCCTCCCCGCCTGCTGAAACACAATCTATGGTTATCGCCTTCCTGGAGATGTTAGCCGCCCCCTCCAGAGGTGGTTCCAAATCCATTTCTCATTTGGCTGATTTAGGAGAGGCTGCAAATCGGTCGCTATGGTTTCTTTATTTTCTCCTGACAGCTTAGGAATCATTTTTCCAATTATTCCCAGGAGAGGAAAAAGAAGTGGAGGAAGCCAGTGTTTGGAATGAGGAGAAGCTCACGGATCTGAAATTGCAACCTCTTCTGCAGGAGACCCGGAGCAGCTACAGGACCCATTGCCTGTCTGTAGGACCCCCGCCTAGTCCCCTCCAGCCAGCCCTGCATGGCTGTGGACCCACTGCAGAAATGCCTCCCACTTAACGCTCCAGCCTCTCTTCTATTCGGGCAGGCCACAGCTGCAGACTTTGTGCCTGCCATAGCAACCCCAAGCCCTCAAATAAACCCTCCCTCCCAGGCAGCCTCTCTAGGGAGGAGACAGACGGTGACCAAAAGCAATCAGTTAAACACACAAACAGGACTTAGAGGGTGGAAAGTGACAGGAAGAGAAATATGTCAGGAAAATGAGTGGGGTGAAATTTTACATGGAGCCATGGGGAAGGCTGCTGAGGAGGACCTGCAGGAGTGGGGGGCTCCCAGACAGGAACTGTGGCCCACTGCACGGATATGAGCAAGTTTGGAAGGGAATGAGTCGCCCCAAGCCTCAGCCTCGGCCAGCCATTCTCAGGTCCAGGCAGGAAAGATGCCAGCTGTCCCATGTCAGCTGAGGTGTTCACACACAGCGGTGTCCCCTCAGCAGGGAGACTGCAGAGGGGATTGAAGCCCTGGGCAGGGGGCTAAAGTAGGCCAATCTGCGTTCTGCAAGTGTCCCTGGCCCTGCAGCTTGTTGGCTGTGCAGCGTCTCAGGCACTCCCTGAAGGTCAAAGAGTCTTGGCCAAGATTTCGGCTCACCCCAGTCCAGCTTCTGCTCCTGGCCAGGAAAGGCGTTTCCTAACCACACGTCCACGGAGCAGGGAGGTACATCTCCACCCACTCCCATTCCTTCTCCACAGCTTGCCACGGGGCAGTGCTGGGTTTAGTTCCTCTCCTTATTTGGAGCTGGGGTGTGGACAGGTGTGCAGCTGGACAGGCAGCAGCCAAGGTAGAGAATGCAAGTCAGCCACGGGTGGCATGTCGGGAAGCACCAGAAGGTGCAAAAGTTTGGCATCTAGGGCCTCCCTGGACCGACTGAAATTTGGTCTAAATGTGCTCTTGTACCCACGTGGGAGGGCTCAGTGCAGCCTGGGTCTGGATTTACTGGAGATGGGATTTCAGGGAGCAGAGGACGATTCTGGATGGGTGACCTAGCCGTAAGTGAGAATATTTACTGGGCCCAGGAATGGGCAGAGCATGGTTCTGGGGATGGCTGGCTTGGGGGCAACATAGACATGTAAACAGTTGTCTGTGTGAGTGGAGGGGGCAGAAGTTGATAAGATCAGGGAGTGACGGGCAGGAGGGTCTGGGAGCTCATTTCTCATAGTTAGGTGTTTTCATGGTAGCTTTGTACTGCTGCCAGCAGAACCCCTTGTTTGGATGAACTTGTAGTGGGGTGATATTTTAATCTCCCATATTCTGTTTGCCAGAGCTGCCCTAACAAAGTACCACAAACTAGGTGGCTTGAAGCAATAGAAATTCACTGCCTTGCAGTTCTGCAGGCCAAAAGTCTCTGATCAAGGTGCGAGCAGGGATGGTTCCTGCTGGGGCTGTGACGGAGACTCTATTCCAGGCCTCCCCAGCTCCGGCTGGTTTTCTGGCCACCTTTGGCATTCCTGGGCTTCTACATGTATCACCTCAATCTCTGCCTTCGTGTCCACATGGCAGTCCCCCTGTGTGCGTGTCTGTGTCCACATTTCCCCTTTTTATCAGGATACATTCATACTGGATCAGGGCCCACCCTGATAAGACATCATCTTAACTTAGCACATCTGCAATCACCCTAATTCCAAATAAGGGTCCTTTGGAGGCACCGGGGCTTAGGACTTTGTATTTGTTTGCCGGGACTGCCATAACAAAGTACTGCAGACCCAGGGGCTTAAAAAATAGAAATGGATTTATCCCAGTTCTGGAGGCTGGAAGTCCATGACCAAGGGGTTCGCAGGGCTGGTTTCTTCCGAGGTTTCTCTCCTTGGCTTGCAGAGGAACATCTCTTCCCCGTGTCTTCACCTGGCCTTTCCTCCAGGTGTGGCTGTGTCCGTATCTTCCCTTCTTGTAAGGACTCCAGGCAGATGGGATTACAGCCCACCCACGTGACCTCATTTTAACTTAATTACACTACTTTTTAAAGGCCCTTTCTCCAAATGCAGTCACATTCTGAGGTACAGGGGTTAGGGCTTCAACATATGGCTTTTGGAGAAACACAGTTCAGGTCATAAGACTTCAACATATCTTTTTGAGGGAAACAGTTCAACTCATAACACATACTGTGAAGCAGTTTTACCTCTTGCTACAAACATTTCCTCAGTTCCCATTCTGTGCTGGGCACTGTGCTAGAGGTGGAGGGAGCCATAGCATCACCCTTCCAGGAGCCCCGTCTGCAATGGGTGGCAGACCAGTTGTGACTGTAGCTTGTGTGACAGCTGCCAAACTTGAGGCCCAAGGGTAAGGGGCTGGGAGAGCTGAGAGGGGCCACACTCAGTGGGGAAGTGAGGCAGGAAAATGTAACTGGACAAGGCTGACTGGGAGGTGGCCAGACCAGCAGGAGGGTGGGGGCGTTTCAGGCAGGGGAGCCACACTTGCAGAGGCTCAGAAGCACCAGGGAGCCTGGCACATTCTGGAAACTGCAGGTAGGCGTGTGGCAAGAGCACAGGGAGATGAGTCCCCAGCAGGGCCCAGCTGTGGGGAACTACGTCCACCTGGCTACTGGGATTGAACGGCTGGGATTGAACGGCTAACCTCAGAGAGTGTGAGCTGGTCAGATTTGATCAATGAGTGTCTGAATGAATGAACGAAGTGAACCATTAGTCAGGCTCATATACATGCTAGATGTTACCGAGAGTTCAGAACAAAATAAAAGTAACAACCAATCACCCAGAGGGCCAGAAAGGCAAAGTACTGTGCCCAAAGTCACCTTGCTAGGATGTGGCAGAGGCAAATACGAAGCTACTTCATCAGACCCTGGAGCCAGTGCTCCACGCTGTGCTACCTCCATCTCCCTGTGTTCCACCCTCATTCTCAAAGGGGAGCCACTTCCCAAAAGAAGCCTGCGAAGGCCTCATCCCGGAATCCCAGTGGCTTCCCTGCCCCCGGGGAAGGGTTAGGGATTAGGGGCACGGGAGGCTCTTTCTCCCAAAGCAGTGCCACCCGGTGCCTTTCCTGACCGCGTCGTTACGGAGCCCTGGGAAACTGATACCCCACCAAAGTCTTGGCTCTTCAGCCCCTCTTGCTTCTGGGCCCCTCATCTGCTTGTGGCTGCCCTGCTCCCAGGGGCTCTGGGAACACTCTCCTGGGCTGAGCTCTCCTGTCCCATGTCCCATGTTCCATACCCCACCTCATGGAGGAGAGGATCCCTTAGGCCCCACTCACCAGCCCGGACAGCCCTAAGCAGTGGCCTCGAGGCAGAGTCCCTCACAACCCCAGATGCCATTTCCTCTGTGAAATCTTCCTTCACCCTCTTCTCTGCCTGCTCTCCAGCTGCTGCCTCTGAACCTTCCGGGCGTCTGCGAGGCCCTCCTGTCCTCGATCCTCAGCACCGTGACCCAGTTCTGTGATGCGTGTCTCTGGGCGCTCCTGCAGTTAGGGCTCAGGGCTCCCGTCCCTCCCCTTGCTCCGTTTCCGTGTTCGGGAAGGAAAGAATGAATGGAAGTTGTGAGAAACTAGCCTGGGCTCACATGTCCAGCGGCTGGCATTGACTAAACAGTCCTGTGCCAGGCACCTCACTTGCCTTGCCTTTTTTTTGCAGCATAAATCCGCCCCTTATTGCCTCCAAAAAGATATTTTCTACAGCTTTACCCAGGTATAACTGATATTTAATGAAGTAGTACAATTTGATGAGTTTGACATGTCTACACCTGTGAAACTGCCTCCGGAAGCCATGTGCCCCTCTGTCGCCCGTCCCTCCTACTCCTGCGCACCCTCCCTCTCCAGGCAGACTCTGATCTGCCTCTGTCACTGTGACGAGTGTGCATTTTCTAGAAACTTATCTAAATGGAATCGTGCAGCACACACTCTTCTTCCATCTAGTATAAGCAGGTGATGTGGAACTTTCTAAGAAATGGTCAAACTGTTTTCCAAGGGGGCTAGGCTGTTTTCTGTTCCTGCCAGAGAGGAGTGGGGAGGTAGGGGGGCGTCTGCCCCCCGCCCCCCCACCGCCATTACTGATCGTCACTGTAGCTGTGGGCGTGTGGTGGCATCTCACTGTGGCTTTCATTTGCATTTTCTGGTGGCGAATGACTCCGAGGTTTGGTTCTCACAGCCTGCCCGTAAGGTAGGAGGTGTTGGCCTGGTTCCCAGGGAGGAGGCTTAGGAGCAGAACCATGAGGTAACCTGCCCGAGGCCACCCTGTCCCTGAATGGGAGAACAGAAGTTGTCCCTGTTGCTCACCTTCTTCTTTCCTGAGCTGGCAGATCCCCTGTGACCCCATCAACTCTGAGCCCCACCAGGTGTCCAGTTAGGGCAAAGGGATTATCTGAGGGAGGAAGAGGCAGCCGCGGGCTTGCTCCCCCAAGGCTCTTTCTCTTCAAAAGCAACAAAGGCGCCTGGCCCTCAGCACGGAGCCTGGCCAGGGCCTTCTTTTCTATCAGCCTCAGTTCACTAGATGCCCACAGCGCGCTCCTCTTCTATCAGCAGGAGCAGAGTCCCCCCGCTCCCCGCGAGCTCCTCCAGCCTGGCTCCCTCATCCCTGGAGAGGATCCCAGTCTCCTCAGAACTCTGAATCTCCTCAGAACTCACCCTCCCACGTCTGTCTCTGCTGTGGAGACTCCTGAGGCTGTGGACAAGTGGCTGGAGGCGTCCCCCTCGGAGGGGCAGGTGGCAGGAACGCCTCTGGGGCGGGGCAGCCACCTGGGGAAGAAAAGGGAGGGCCACGGGGCCCTTGGGTACCTGTCCCGCCCCCAACACAGGGCCAGCTTTCCTCTCAGCACACAGGGCTATGTCCCTGCACGGATCAACCAGACCCCAGAGCAGGGGAGTTGACGGCTCTGAGATAAGCTCGTGCCCCCCACCCCAGTCATGGGGTCAAATCTAACTTTAGGGGTTTCTCAGCCAAAATGCCCTTTGCCACCAGGACTGTCCCAACAAAGGCCTGTCCCTCTTCCCTTGGCTACTCTTTCTCTTGGTCTTGGTCCTTATTGCACCCTCAGCAGCACAGGCAGGCTGTGTGTGTGTGTGTGTGTGTGTGTGTGTGTGTGTGTGTGTGTCTGCACTTGCACACGTGGTGTGGAGTCATTGGACCTGAGTTCTGCGATTGAATCTGTTCCCCTGCGAGGCTCTGTCCCATCAATGAACTCTCTGCGATTTGGTTGACTTTTCTGCACAACGGCCATGATGCAGCCTGGACGCTGGGAGTGATGAGTCAGTTAAAGGGGAAGTGTCCTGTCAAGAGCCTCTGCCTGAGCTTGCACCAAGCAGGTACCTCCACAGGTTTTCTCCCCACTGTGCCCCTTACTTTTGCCCTGGCCTGAGGCCTGAGTCAAGGGAGGGAATGGAAGGTCTGTGGGTTGGTTCCAGGCAGCGGCAGAGCCCTGACCAGATGAGGGTTCTGAGCCTGGGGTCCATCCCGACAGTGGGGGACCTGCAATGCTGGGCCAGGAGCCCCGAACTTCAGGCTGCCAAAGGTAGAGTAACTCAGCAGGGGCGAGTTCCCACGGCCCGTGTCCCCTTCCGTCTCCTCACCTCCAATAGCAAAGGGAGGGGTCAGTGGCTGCCTGCCTTCAATAAATCTGAGAAGGAGCCCGGCCAGCTTCCAGACGTAGAAAACAGCTGACTTGCTTTCGGAGTTTTGTAGCTGTGCTGACTAAAAGCAGCATCACCCTCACCACACCCCAGTGCAGAGAAGTGAACCAGCGCTGAGTCACAAAGCACAGCCCCAAACCCGCCCTGGGCCACAGCCCGCCCACCGCCCCCCCCAGCTTCCTGAGATTGGGTCGTGGGAGCAGAGACCTGAGAGATGAGGAGGTGCACTGAGGTCTGGGAGGAGCATGCTAAGCCCATGAGATGGCAAGAGCAAAGTCCCCCAGCAAGGGACAAGAGACAGGCCAAGGCAGCCATGCCTGAGACTGAGCCTGGAGGATGATGGGCAGCAGGGACTGTCGGGAGCCTTGCTGACCAGACATGAGTTTGGTTCTAAGAGCCACGGAAAACCACCGGAAGGTTTCAGGCTGGGGAAGGGCGGGATCTTCCTGCTTTAGAAAGGCGCTGCTGGCCAGGCGCCGTGGCTCATGCCTGTAATCCCAGCACTTTGGGAGGCCGAGGCGGTTAGGAGTTCGAGACCAGCCTCATCAACATGGTGAAACCCCATCTCTATTAAAAATACCCCCAAAATTAGCTGGGTGTGGTGGCACGTGCCTGTAATCCCAGCTACTCAAGAGGCTGAGGCACGAGAATTGCTTGAACCCAGGAGGCAGAGGTTACAGTGAGCTGAGATCACACCACTGCACTACAGCCTGGGTGACAGAGCAAGACTGTCTCAAAAAAAAGAAAGGCACTGCTGGCTGTGCGGTGGAAAGCAGTTTGCGGGAGGGCAAGAGTGGAAGAGGCCATTGCAGTCAGTCAGGCCAGACGAGATGTTGCTCTGGCCGGGCCACGACAGTGGAGGCAGGAGGAACGTAGGGTGCAGGATGCATTCTGGCTGCAGAGCAGGGTTTCTTGGGGTGCTGCTACTGACATTTTGGACTGGAAGACACTTTACTGTGAGATCTGGCCTGTACACTGTAGGGTGTTTAGAAGCATCCCTGGCCTCAATCCACTAGACACCTATAGCACCACTCACCCCCAATTAAGACAATAAAACATGTCTTCAGACATTGCCAAATGTCCCCTTGGGGCCACAGTCACTCTGGGCTGAGAACCACTGCTGCAGAGAGAACCACTGCTGCAGAGCGAACCACTGCTGCAGAGCCTGCAGAACTTGGGGCTAGATTGTGCGTGGATTTGGAGTGAAAGAGAGAAAACAAGCACCACCAGGGGTTTCTCATCTCAGCAATTAAGCGAGGCAGTTACTGAGTTCAGGAAGCCTTGGAGCCAGTGGCCGTTGTCAGGTTGAACACTGGAAACCAACACTGGAAACCAGCACTGGAAACCAGAGTCTGGAGCTCAGGGAGGGTCTGGGTTGAAGGGAGAGATGGGAATGTTGCTGGGGTGCAGCTTTCCAGGGATAGAGTATGGACAGAGAAGAGCCAAAGAGACAGCTCCAATGTCACAGCCTCAGAAAGAGTGGAAACTAGGCCACTGGGCCTCACAGAAGCCAGGGGAGACACCTGCAGGAGCTGTCCACTGGGTCAAATGCCGGGAAGTCTGAGTAGCATGTGGACAGTGAGCTGGGTGAGGAAGGAGGGAAAAGTTAAGCCCCTTCCCAGCTGCAGGCTTCCTACCTGCAGCCAGCTCAGGACGGCAGAGGCAAGAAGCCTTCATTTTACTCAAATTCTGGACGGGACATTTAACCTTCCTGCAGTGAGACAGTTTTTATTAACTAAGAGCAACCAGAAAAGTTATAGGATTGCCTGAGTTTGCAGCAGTGGCCAGGGAAGAGGTGATTCCACTGACTAAATCGGGACAGAGGAAGGAGTTGCTTTGTGATTTGATCCTAAAAGTGCTGCGAATTCAACGCATTGGCCACATTTGTCTGAAGGAACAGGGCCAGGGTGGAGAGAGCTGCTGCTGGAGGACCTGTGATGGCCTGGAGCCCAGCCCAGCTTGTCACCTGTAGGTGGGACTTCCCAGACCCATCCAACGCAAAGCTCCACCATAGAGAGGAGACAGCCGTGAACTTGAGCACAGGTAAAACAAAGCAGAATTAGTGAGTGCTACCATCAACCTACGTGCGGAACACTGGGGAGAATAGAGAAGGAAGCCACGAGTCTGACAGGGCTGAGGAAGGGTGGAAACCAAGGAGGGCTCCTCTGAGGAGGTGACACTTAAACTGGGCCTTGAAGGCAGAATTTCAACAAGCAGAGAAAGGAAATCATTTTTCATGAGTTTTAGCATACTCCCTCCAGTAACTCTCCTCTCCCCCAACTCAAGTGGACTATTGTGAAGTGGACAGAACAAAGCTAGGCCCTTTCTTATCTAGATTTTTCCATTTCACATGCAGAAGGGAAAAAAAAAATCACCTCTGATTCTTCTCTTTGGGATGTTTCGTTCTAAAAAAGGAATTCATTCAACATTTATTTATTAAGCACCAACTACATACCAGGCACGATTAGCATTATGTGTTTTAACTCACTCATCCTCCGTAGTCCGTGGAGGGACATATCAATATTATTCGCATTTTACAGATGAAGCAACTGATGGACAGAGAGATTAAGTAACTTGCCCAAAGTCTTACAGCAAGTACCCGGCAGAGCTGGGATTTGGGCCCACCTGTAATAGTTGGGCTCCAGAGTCTGAGAGCTGCACCATTACTCTCCGTGGCCCTTCTTTCATGGAAAACTCAGGGCAATTGGCCATTTGCAAAAGAGGAAGAATATGCACCTGCCGCTCCTTTGATCATCTATGAACAGGTGCAATACTTCCGCAGGTCTGAGGCCGTTCATTTCATGCCACCACAACTGGCTTCATGGCTCCAGTTTGTGGTCAAAGCTTTTGCTCCCACCACTTCTGGGGCTAAACTGTGGGAAAAGCGAAAGCCAATGTAGCAGGCCTGGGGCAAGGGCTGATCTCTCCTGGAAACCAGGAGACAGCTTGGAGAGCCTGGACTCCAGACAGGTCTCTATCACAGGCCAATTGGACTTCCCTTGCAGGACCTATGGGAAACTGCAGGATGAATGGGCTAAAACTCCCAACGGTCACTCCAATGCTAAGAGTCATATGGTTGGTCCTCTCAGCCTCCCTTGACTTCTCTCTTGTCCACATGCCAGCCACCCGTGCCCTGCCATGCAATCAGGCATCCAGCTCCTGCTGACCTTCCTGTCTCCCCTCCATCACCTTATTTCAGGTCCTCAGCATTTCTCACCCAAGCAGTTGCAATAACTTCCTAACCAGTTTCACAGTCTCCAGGCCTGCCACCCCCTAAACCATCTTCCAACTCCCAATTCATTTCTTAAAGTGAAGCTTTATTGTATGACTTCCCCTCTCAAGAACCTTTGGTGGCTCCCCAATATCCTGCTGAAATAAGTATAAACTGCTCAACTTGGGAATCAGGCTTGCATTTATCCATCCCAGGCCACCAGCCTCCTGTCTTACTGATCCCCTGCACCTCCTTTGATCTGTCCTTACCCATCCCCTTGCTGCCCCTGCCCCCCACGATCAGCCCCACAGCTTTCTCTCCACCTCTCCATGTCTGAATCTGTTATGATCCAGCTCAAGAAAGACTTCTTGGACCACCCTAGATGAAAGCAATCACTTGCTTTGAATTTCTGAGGCTCCTTTCATCAGGTATATGCTGCCTTGTTTGATTCCCCAGACACCCATGAGTTGCCTAAGGCCACCCTGGTGTTCTTCTCCCTGCCCTGCATAGGCTGGGCACAGAGGCAGTGAGAACAGTGTGACACAGGCTTTGAGACCACCAAGTTCTAGCTCTGTCACTTGCAAACAGCTTTACCTGGAGTAAGTCTTGAAATATCTCCTATAACGTTTCCTCTTCTGTTAAGTAGGAATAGAAAACTACTTCCCAGGCTCTATGAGAATTAAATGGGGGCGATGCATGTAAATGCTCAACAAATGACTAGGAGGAGAAGGGAACGCCCAAGGGAGATAACCTCCCTTCTGTTCTTTCACATTTGCATATATAGTTTCACAGGGTTTTTTTTCCTCCTAGGAAAATTAGATCCTGACACATATTCAAGGAACCCACTGTAGCTGTTTCTCCAAGAACAGAGAGCTTGGGGATGTCCCATCTTCAGCCCATCAAGTCCCAAGTGCTTAGTCACCTGCTCAGCCCAGACATGAGGGATGCCATCAAAGAAAAGCAAACAATAACATACCCGTGACAAAGCCATTTACTAAATTAATAGAGGCAAGGAGCATAAAACCCTGAAAGAGCGATTAAACCTTGCATTTGCTCCAAGCCTATTCCTTTTCCACATCTGCATTTGCCAGGTCATCTGCTCCTGACAGTCTTATCCTTTTTGTGCCATGAACCCCTTTGTTAGTTTGGTGACTGCCAATAACAAATCAAATAAAATAATACATAGAATTACTGTCTTAATCTGTTTTCTGTTGCTATAACAGAATATCACAGACTGGGTAATTTATTTTTTTACAGAAAGGTTATTTAGCTCACAGTTCTGGAGGCTGAGAAGTCCAAGAGCATGGCACCAGCCTCTGGCGAGGGCCTTTGTGCTACATGACGATGCATCCCAGCATGGGACATGGTGAGAGAGCAAGAGTGAGAGAGCCAGAGAGAGCTCCATGTTATAACAAAATCACTCCTGTGATAATGAAACTACTCCTGTGATAGTGACATTGACCCATTCGTAAAGGTAAAGCCCTCATGAATCCATTAATCCATTCAAGAAGGCAAAGGGATTAGGTTTCTAAAGCCCTAACTTCTGGGGGACACATTCAAAACATAGCAATTATGAAATAAACCAGCTACTATATATTGAAAGACAGTGGCTCATGCCCTTAATCCCAGCACTTTGGGAACCTGAGGCAGGAGGATCACTTAAGCCCAGGAATTCAAGGTTGCAGTGAGCTGTGATCACACTGCACTCCTGCTGACAACAAAGTGAGACCCTGTCTCCGTACATACATACATACATACATACATAAAATATATTTCTAAAACGCTGAGGAGTCTGAGAGAATTGAAATTAAGTAGGCAGGGTTTATCCTCAAGCCTGATGTGACTTCTGTCTGAGTTGTAGAATAAGGGGCCACATTTAAAACTAAGTAAGAATTAACAGGCAGCTTCATAAACATTTCAGACTCCCATGACCCTTGAAGTGAAGTGAATTGACTCTATGGGGGTAGGGGAGGGGTCTGTGAAGATGCTGTGACCATCAGGCACATCTTCACCAGGGCTAGGGACATGAGCAGCCTTGGCCAAGGGGGTACATCCCGGTGCCAGGCCCTGGGACGGAGACGCAAACCCACTGTGACACCTTTCACTCCAACAGACCTGCTGCGTGCTGTGCTGTGCAGGGCCAGCTTCATGGCCACGTGACCCGCAGAGCTGCACAGAGCCCCACACTGACAAGGCTCCTGCAATTGGTTTGATGTTGTCATCATGTTAAAACTTTTTTTTTTTTTTTTTTTGAGATGGGATCTCACTGTTGCCCAGGCTGGAGTGCAGAGGTGCAATCATGGCTCACTGCAGCCTTCACCTCTCCAGCTCAAGCCACCCTCCCTTCTCAGCCTCCCAGGTAGCTGGGACTACAAGTGCATGCCAACACACCCAGCTAATTTTTAAATTTTTTGTAGAAATGGAGTCTCACTCACTATATTGCCCAGGCTGGTCTCAAACTCCTGGACTCAAGTGATCCTCCCACCTTAGCCTCCCAAAGCACTGAGATTACAGGCCTGAGCCACTGAGCCCTGCCAAAATTCCTAATAATTTTTGAACAAGGGTCCACACATTTCATTTAGCACTGGGCCTTCCAAACTATGTAGCCTGGTCCTGATGCCATGACAGGAGGTTTGCCTTGTGGGTCGTAGGAGGAACACTCTGCCTTCTGGAACCCCTGAAACTGGGGGGGTGCGCAGATTAACATGAGGACGGGTCCTTTGGGTCACTGGCTGAGCCTCCCCAGGTGGGAGTTCCAAACCAAGGACCTAGGACTAGGACTAGGACTAAAATGGTAATTAGTACGAGAGCTGTGCTGATTATTAATTTGAGGTTGTTGGTTTGGAAAGCTCATGGTAAGGGCAACAGTAGGGCGATTTCTAGATCACAGAGGAGGAATGTAATGGCTCCTAGGAAAAACTTTATCGAAAAGGGGGATTGCCTGGATTATCTGGCACTGCCCCGGGAAAAGCTTGGGAGCAGATGGCTCCCCCACCCCGACTCAGAGTAGATGACAACTCCTCGGGCTGCCCAGACTGAGGGAAACGTCACTTAAGAGTGCCCAGGCCTCTCTGCTTGGATTCTATGCTTAGCAGCCATGGGAGCCAGGCTCCAGGAGGGTGCCCAGGGATCCCATTTCCTGGCCCTCACAGCCTGCTCCTGGAGTGTGGACTCAACTCAGTAAATACAGCCACAGTGAGGGTATGTCACTTCTGAGGTTAGGTTATAAAGGACACTGCAGCTTCTGCTTTGGTGGCACTGTCACTTGCTCGCTCCCAAATCACTTACTGTGTGAAGTCAACTGCCCTGGAGACACCTCTATGGAGTCTGGAGGTGGCTGGGGGTTCCCTGGGGGCCCCAGACAACAGCCATCCTGGAACTGAGGACACCAGCCACGAGCCATGGGAGTTCCCCATCTTAGAAATGGATCCTCCAGCCTTCCGGGATTTCAGAGATGCGGATCTATCCAACAACTTGACTACAGCCTCCCAGGAGGCCCTGAGCCAGAGGCACCCAGCTAAGCTGGGCTTCCGACCCTCAGAAACTGTGTAAGATCATAAAGCTGTTGTAAGCTGCTAGGTTTTGGGGTAATCATTAAGGATCCGTAGGTAATGCATCAACCTCCAATTTCTTACTTCCCCACACCCACCTCCAGCGGTCCTGAGCACCTAGAAGAAGAGCCGGGACATGATCCACGTGGTCACTCCAGCATGGCCAAGCACAGGCAAGCATCTGCAGAGACTTCTGGAAGGAATTGTGGAGAAGCGTCTTCGAAGGATGCTAGAGGCCTCCAGGTGAAGACAGAACCAGAGGCTAGGATTTGCTTCAGTAATGGTGATTGGATCACTGTTTTCTTCTTCAGGTGCTCTGGTCAGGGAAAAGATAAATTTGACACCTGTTATATCCGCTTATCAGCTTAATTCTCTCCAAGTAAATATTATGAAGTTGTAATATGATCTTGTGGCCCCTGTTCAAGAATTTTGGCTCATGCCTGTAATCTCAACACTTTGGAAGGCCAAGGTGGCAGGATCACTTGAACGAGACCCTGTCACTATAAAAAATTTTTAAATTAGGTGGGTGTGATGGTGTGCACCTATAGTCCCAGCTACTCTGGAGGCTGAGGTGGGAGGATTGCTTGAGCCCAGGAGGTCGAGGCTTATCTAATATTTACAAAGCACTTGAGTACCATGGTACCATAATACTAACTACCATGCACCTAATCCTTATAAAAGCCCTGGGAGATGGAATTGCCAATCTCATTTTTGGATGAAGAAACTGAAAGCAGAGGTCAAGGAAGTTGCCTGGGTTGCAAAGCTAGTGACTGGTACAAAAGGAATGCACACCCAATGAGCCCTAATTCCCAGTTCTAGGCCTTTCCATGGCACTGTGCTGCTTCCCACAGTGGGTGTGGGGAGGAAAGAGGATGGCAGTAGCAGGGGGAGGCACCACTTCTCTAAGGTGGTGGGAAGGGAGAGACGTTTCTGGATTCGTGAGGACACCTATTGGCTTTCTCCTTGGATCCTTTCCCCTTCTGCTGCAAAATAAAGGCAGGACACTCACAGGGGGCCGAGAGTCGGAGCAGCCACCGGCGCCAATGGTGCTGCCTGCAGAAGAGGCTGAACTGGGCTAAAGGCCCTGATGAGGTGGCCCAGGGAGTGACCTTGAAGATGGCAGTCAGCAGAAGTGGGGGATGGGGAGGACTGTGGTGGGGAAAAGAGGGACCCTTGTTCTCAGGCGCTCCAGGAGGGATTAACAGGACCATGGGGTGCAGTGACAGGAAGGCAGGGTCGCAGGCAGCATAGTCGCCGGCTTAAAGGCAGGGTCACAGGCAGCGTAGCTGTCAGCTTTCTGAAAATCAGAGCTGCCTGTAGACAGGTTCCCCTGGAGGCAGGAGTTCCTGTAGCAGGTGTGGACTCCAGCTTGCACAACCTCCTGTCGGGATTGCGGAGGGGTCACCCTCCAGTGGGACAGGCTTCCAACGTTTTTCAAACACTTTCTCAACATTTTATGAAACCATTTTATTACAAAGCCTCACATGATCATGATTAGGCTTTTAGTATCCGTAATTAAGAAAACGTGCAAGAATGAAAAGCCACTATAAATTTCACATTGCCTTTCCAAGGATATATTTTATTGAATATGACAGCATCTGCAGATGTGTTTAAAATGGTCATAAGTACAGGGCAAGGCTTGGACTGGGGCCAATCCTCCGTCGGGCAGAGAATCACGGGGCAAAGGGCCTGGTGGTAAACATGTCCCCCACTAGACCAGCAGCCGGGCGGCTCGGGGCTGCAGCTCTGCTGAGTCCCTGAGCAGATCCAGACCAGCTTCAGTTCCTGTCCCAGTGCCAGAGGACCCCTCCTACAGCAGCCTGCCCCAGGAAAAGAGCTCTTCCTGCAGGAAGTTCACGGTTCCCAGGCAGCCCCCAACAAAGCTAGGTCCCTGCAGATGACCCCTCTCAGCCTGCCCACCTAGAAAGGGAGCCCACAGCCCCTGGACTGGTCACCCCTGCCATCATCTGACCTGCTGAGGGATGTGATGAGAACAAGTGTTTTACACTGAGGCCTTGTCACATGCCAGGCACCTTGTCAAGCCTTTGCATGCAGTAGCTGATTTACACCTCCATTACCTGAGTAGGATTATTCACCTCATTTTACCGATGTGGAAACTGAGGCACAAAGAGGTCACATTAACTGCCAAGGCAATATAACTAGTAAATAGCAAAGACAAGGTTTTTATTCAGACACAGATAACTCTCGAGCCTGTGCTGTTCGCCTCTATCCAGGAATAAACTAAGAACTTTGGGGTGTTTTATGCTGCAAGTATTGAAAAGCATAAAACTCCCCAACCCAACGGAGATTCCCTGTGGCTGCTGTGAGGAAGAACCACAAACTAAATGGCTTAGAACAACACAAACGTGTCCCCTCACACACTGGAGGCTAGAAATCTGACATACAAACATCAACAGGCCTGTGATCCTACTGAAGGCTCCGGGGGAGGACCCTTCCTGACTTTCATAACTTATGGTGTCATCAGCAGCCACTGGCATTCCCTGGCTTGCAGGTGCCTCCCTCCAGTCTCTGCCTCCCTGTGTGGCTCTCTCCCTGTGTGTGGTGTCTCTGTCTCTTCTCCTCTTCATATGACATCAATCTTCTTTGGAGTTAGGGCCTGCTCTACTCCAGTATGACTCCATCTTAACTAATCACATCTGCAATGACCCTATTTCCAAATAAGGTCATACTCTGAGCTTCTGGGAAGAACATGAAGTTTGGGGGGACACTATGCAATCCAATGCACCCAATAATATCATTCAAGATAAAAACAATCATCAACTTTATAAGAAGTGTAAGAAAAGTCCAGAAGGTTTCTAACTTTTTTCTTATGATGACTTTGATTTTAAAACAATTTTGGCTGTGTGCGGTGGTTCATGCCTGTAATCTCAGCATTTGGGAGGCCGAAGCAGGAGGATCACTTGAGGCCAGGAGTCTGAGACTAGCTGGGGCAACATGGCAAAACCCTGTCTCTACTGAATATAGAAAAATTAGCTGGGCATGGTGGTGTGCACCTGTAGTCCCAGCTACTTGGGAGGCTGAGACAAGACGATCCCTTGAACCCAGGAGGCAGAGGATGCAGTGAGCCGGGATCTAGCAAATACACTCCAGTCTGGGTGACAGAACTCCATCTCAAAAAAAACCCAAACAATTTTTATCAGGAAAAAAAAAATGTTTTCAATGTTGTTGCTGGCCTTGCTGGTGCCCTAAGTGCATGCTCACTCTGCCTCTTGGAAGCCATCATGGGGGAATGATGACACTCCAGGAAACCGTGTCCTCTCAGTGAGCAGCCCCAGGCAGGTGGCGGTAAAGCAGTTTCCACAACCCCTTTTCCTGGGACCCTGCTCATCCCAACACCACCCCACCTCATTGAGGACTGCTGGCCTGGCTTTCTCACTGTTCGCGTGTTGCCAGCAAACGCCACTCTCTCAGACCCCACCTGTGGCTGCAGGTGATGTGCCAGTCACAGACCCCTGGCCCCAGCTGGACATCTGGAACTTAGGACCAAGACATGTCAGCTCAGTCTTAACCAATAACTTGAGTAGAGAAGCTGCATTTCTTTTCTTTTCTTTTCTTTTTTTTTTTTTTTTTTTGAGACAGAGCTTTGCTCTAGTCACCCAGGCTGGAGTGCAGTGGTGAGATCTCGGCTCACTGCAAGCTCCACCTCCCGGATTCAAGTGATTCCCCTGCCTCAGCCTCCCGAGCAGCTGGGACTACAGGCGCCTGCCACCATGCCTGGTTAATTTTTTGTGTTTTTAGTAGAGACAGGGTTTCACCATGTTGGCCAGGCTGGTCTTGAACTCTTGAAATCAGGTGATCCATCCGCCTCAGCCTCCCAAAGCGTTGGGATTACGAGAAGCTAAATTTTGGGAGCATTTGTGACTACATGTCATGCCACATGGACAGAGAAGGAGGAAAATCTCATCTCTAGTAAAAGAAAAATGCAGATTCACAAAGAGGAGCCAGGACGAGACACAGGTGGAGCCGAACCATGAGTTCCCATCGCTCCTGAAAGCCAGCTCAGTTCTTACCCTCAGATTCTGGGAGATACCCCCAAATCCTTACAAGAATTCCCCTTTGCAGCTTGAAGATGGATTTCTGGAACCTGTAACTAAAATAGTCCCAACAACTGACCCCACCCATAAACCCAAGGACAGGTGCAGGCCAGAGGCAGAGCTGAGTGCTTCCTGCAAGTGGTGTCTCGGAGGTTCCTGAGATGGCCCCAAGTGAAGTACAGCAAAGGAAACCTCAGGACAAGACATGTCCCGATCCATCACTGGAGCCTGAGGTCCTCTTTCTGGTGAAACGTGTGAGGCAGGTGCTACTCTTCTCCTTCCTGTATGGATGAGAAGGGTTCAAAGGGTTAAGTAACATGATTGAGGTAACACCAAGGTGAGTACATTTGCCTTCGTCCATCTGCATTGCCATAGAGGATATACCTGAGACTGGGTGACTTATAAAGAAAAGAGGTTTCTTTGGCTCATGGTTCTGCAGACTATACAACAAGCGTGGTGCCAGCATCTGCCTCTGGTGAGGGCTTCAGGCTGCTTCCACTCATGGCAGAAGGCAAAGGGAAGCCGGTGTGTGTAAGGATCACATGGGGAGAGGGAAAGCCAGAGAGAGGAGGGGGATGTGCCAGGCTCTTTAAACAACCAGCTTTTGAGGGAACTAATAGAGTGAGAATCTACTCATTATAACAAGGACAAGGACAGTACCAAGACTTTCATGAGGGATTTGTCCCCATGACGCAAACACCTCCCATAAGCCCCCACCTCCAATATCGGGGATCAAATTTCAACATGAGGTTTCAGGAGACAAATATCCAAACCATAGCAGCATTACAGCCAGAATTCCAGGTGTGGCTGACCCCAGCTGGTGTATCTGTTGTTGTTTACACACGTTACACCCATGAGTCGTCATCTATACCACCTACTACCAGTGGACAATGACCTCGTAGTGCATGTACCCTCAGTGCTCCATCCAGCCACTGCAGAGACAGGTGAGCTTGAAAAGGGGCCACCATGGCCACAAATCAGAAAATGTGGGATCAGAAATGGAACTGCGGGATACAATTCTTTGGCATAGAAAGGGTCAGGCAAAATTATGACACAGTGCATTAATAATTAGTGCTTAATCATGAGCTCTACATAGCAGTTCATTACCCAAGGACACTCCCCATTATAACTGTAGCAGATGGGTCAGGGCAGGCAGCCCTGCCAGCCTCTTTTGAGGCTCACCAGTGACTTTGAGGCTCCCCTTCCAGGGCTAAGGTCACTAACCTCCAACAGACCTGGTGACCAGTAGCCGGTGTAAGAGGTCCCCAAGAACAGGGGTGATCTGACTCACCCTGGAGAAATTTAAGACATGCTGGGAAGGCAGCGCCCTTGCTTAAAAATAACTCCTCAGCTTTCAGCAGTGGCGGTACCATAGCCAATGAGGTTTACCTGAGGCATGATTATTGCTAATTGAAATTTTCCCAATAGCTTGCCATGACAACTTGAAATATAGTTGGCATCGAGAATTTTTGAGACTCTCCACAGAGGCTGAACAACCAAAAAAACAAAAATTTAACTGCTTCTCAGCTTCACTTTGGCACAGTGCCAGAGAGACCTCTATTAAGTTGTGCACATTTGTGCAGCTCCCCACCCCCAACTTCAAATACAAATGCCCATCAGGGAGCTAAAAACTTAAGCATTCGTTAGTTGTAGGAGTCCCCACTAGGATGTGAGTGTTGAGGGTGTAGGGGCAGGAACCATACATGAGTCTTTGTTGTATTTGCTATGCTATGTGACAGGTGGGTGGATGGATAGATGGGTGGATGGGTGGATAGGTGGGTGGGTGAATGGATGGATGGATGGGTGGGTGGATGGGTGGGTGGATGAGTGGGTGGATGGATAGGTGGATGGATGGGTGGATGGATGGGTGGATAGATGGGTGGGTGGGTGCATGGATGAGTGGATGAATGGTTGGATGGATGGATGGGTGGGTGGATGGATGAGTGGATGGGTGGGTGGGTGGATGGATCAATGAGTGGGTGGATGATTTGATGGGTGGGTGGATGGGTGGATGGATGGATGGATGGATGGGTGGGTGGATGGATAGATGGATGGATGGGTGGATGGATGGGTAGATAGATGGGTGGGTGGGTGCATGGATGAGTGGATGAATGGTTGGATGGATGCATGGGTGGGTGGATGGATGAGTGGATGGGTGGGTGGGTGGATGGATGAGTGGATGGATGGATGGATGGATGGATGGATGGATGGATGGATGGATGGGTGCATGGATGAGTGGATGGACGGATGGATGGGTGGGTGGAGAGACAGGAGTGAAAATTACACAACAGAGGGAGAGGAAAATCACAGTCTATCCTTGCTTGTTTCCAGCAAAGAAGAACGTAGCTCCTGACTGACTGCCACATTTGTGTCTGAGCAGCGAGTCCCAGGGACCTTCTCAGTGGTGCCGATGGCCTCTCCAGGCAAACAGCGCAGCCCTGGCCGGCATCCAGAAGGAACTCCAGGCTGCCTCTGCTTGCCGGACGCACACCCTCACCTGGGGAAAGACCCCAGACAGAGCCTGCAGGGCCTACAAATAGCAGAGTCCCTGGCTCTGAGCACAGGCAAGGGAGAGGGGATGGGCAACAGGACTTGGGCGCCCAGTCACTCCCCTCCCTTGCGCGATGGAAGGGCAGGCGCCACACCTCTAGGAGGAAGGCAGATGTGAGAGGGCTGAGCCCTTCCGGGGGCTCAGAAGATCAAAGGCAATGACGTCTTAAGAGAATTAGAAACCAGAAACAGGGCCGGGCACGGTAGCTCACGCCTGTAATCCCAGCACCTCCGGTGGCTGAGGGGGTCGAATCACGACAGAGCGAGACTCCGTCTCAAAAAAAAAAAAAGAAAGAAAGAAAAAAAAGACACCGGAAACAGGATGAGCTGGGTCTGCAGAAGCAGCGTGTGGGACCCACTCCCCGCAAGGGCTTTGTAGATAGGAATCCAGCACTGACTTCCCTCTTATCAACAGGACCGAGGCATGAGAACATGAGGGTCAGCCTGGGCTCCCTGACCGCAGTCCCCCAAAAGGGAGTCTGGACAGCGAGTCTTGCCTCTGCTGCTCCTCTGCGGCCTCCTGATGCCTGGCAGGGAGAGGAGCCACCATGTGAGGGTTTCTGAAATTAAACTGTTCTCAGAGGCGCAGCCGTCAGGAAGGGACAGCAAGAGCCAGCTGACAGGAGCATGAATCTTTCCAACGCAATCAGTCTAGGATGGGAAAAGAAAGACCAATTTCCAACCTTGCCAGACTGCTGGGGATGGGCTGAGCATGCGGACTCCACTCACCAGCCGCTGACCTTGGCCAAGCACCTCGTTGTCTCTGAGTCTTGGTTTCCTTTTTTATAAAACAATAAAAGTCCTGATCTCACAAGGCTGATGTGACAGCCAGAAATAGTGATGGTGTGTGACAGGCCTGCAACCCTTCCAGTTCCTCTCCCTCACCAGCAAGCCAGACGCCTGTTTTATTCAGGTTTTCAGGCAGCCACATGCTTCAGGAGAAGCAGGACTCCCTCGGAGCCTAGTAGAGTGTCTTGATTGGTCTAAGTCAGTCAGGGTGACCTGGTGATTAGTTTATGAACAGGCGTGTAACTTCATTCTGACTAACAGGACACGAGGGGAAATCTCTGGGTGAATTTGGGGAAAGTTTCCCTTACTCTTAAAAAAAGAGCCATAAAGAAGGGACTTTCTCTCTTTCTGACCTTTGGGTGTGGCTGGGTGAGAACATGATACTTAGAACTGCTGCAGCCATATTGTGACATAAAGGGATAATAACCAACATAAAAGCCAAGAGGCTAACGGTGGCAGAGTGTCGAGGTGAAAAGAAGCCAAGCCCTTGGTGACAGCCTTGAGCGGTTGAATTAATTTCCCTTGGGATGTCCCCACCTTGAGACATCTCATTAAGTGAGAGAAAGCTGTCCCAAGGTCAGAGACATGGGATAGTGGGGGCCAGGGGCAAAGGCTCTGGAGCTTGACGGCCCAATCCACCACCACTACCACTGAGGACTTTTGGCTTGTTTATTTTCTCTCTCTTCTCAGTTTCCTCATCTGTGAAATGGGGATGGTGATAATAACTGTATCTGGTTTATGAGATCATCGTGAGGACTGAAGGGGTTAATGTGTAGAAAGTATTCAAATCGCATCTGGCATGTTATAAATATTATGTGAGGGTCAGCTATGACTATTACAAGCCATTTTGAGCTTTTTCTCTTATTTATATCTCAAAGTATCCTCTTAAAGTCTGCATGGAATAGGTGCTCGGTCAGTAGTAGCTGTGTGTTCACAAGTTTCTGGGCTGAACGACTGTGTGCGCCACTGTATGTGCACAGAGATGGCACTAATGCAAATGTCCCAAGGAGCTTCTCGAGTGGACATCACTGCACTCCTGCACCCCACCCCCAAGGGCAGCTCCTGCAGGAGCGGAATAAGCAGAAAGGAGAAGGCATTCCAAAGTGACTGGGGGGGACTAGGGGGTGTGGGGCGTACTAGAGGGAGTGGGAGGTACTTGGGGTGTAGGGGTACTAGACGGGGTGGGGGGCACTAGGGGAGTGGGAGGTACTGGGGAAGTAGGGGCTACTAGAGGAAGTGGCGGGTTTGGGGAGTGGGATGTAACGGGGAGTGAGGGGTACTGGGGGGCACTAGAGGGAGTGGGGGGCACTAGAGGGAGTGTGAGGTACTAGGGGGAGTGGGAGGTACTGGGGGAGTGAGGGGCACTAGAAGGAGTGGTGGGTACTAGGAGGAGTGTGGGGTACTAGAGGAAGTGGGGGGCACTAGGGGATGGGGGGGGGCTACTGGGGGAGTCAGGGTCTAAGAGGGAGGTGGGGGGCACTAGGGAGTGGGGGTACTGGAGGAGTTTGGGGTACTAGAGGGAGTGGGGGGCACTAGGGGGAGTGGGGAGTACTAGAGGGAGCAGGGGGACTAGAGTGAGTAGAGCACTAGGGGGAGTGGGGGATACTGGGGGAGTTGGGGGTACTAGAGGAAGTGAGGGGTACTGGGGAGTGGGGTTACTAGAGGGTGTGGGGAGTACTAAAGGGAGTAGGGCACTGGGCGAGTGGGGTACTAGAGGAAGTAGGGGTACTAGGGAGAGTAGGGCACTCGGGGAGTAGGGGGACATTTGGACAGAGGCCGAATGCGTAACACCTGTTCCAGAAAGAGCCAATACACTGACTCAGCTGAAGAAGAGCTTGCGGGTGGAAGAGCAAGGAGAGAGTCCCAGAATTGCAGGCAAGGCTGAGAATGGCCGGCCTCGAATGATGAAGCGTTAGGATTCCGTCTTACAGGGCAGCAACACCAAAGGTTTCTGAGCAGGGCAGCCTCGGCAGTGTGGCTCAGGGGAAGAGCAGCTCACCACCTGCGTTCATGTGCTCAGGCTGCCATAATACAATACCACAGGCTGGGAGCTTAGACAACAGAAATCTGTTTCCAAACCAGTCCTATTGGATTAGGTAACTGAGGTCACCCTTATAACCTCCATTAACCTTAGTTACCTCCATATAGGCTCTATCTCCAAATACAGTCACAAATAAGATCTTCAATGCATGCATTTGGGAGACAGTTTGGTCCACAGCACCATCACTCTTTGGGATGAGCTCTGGAGGTGGGTGTGGGAATCAGACACCAAATAGGAAGCTGCTGTCTTAGCCCAGGTGCAGAAAGAAGGAGGGGCCTTCTGAAGGCAGAAGGCAGCAGTAGACACAGAAAGGAAGGTGAGCATAAGAACTGCTGAGAGGGAGGAATCTCTTCACACAGTTCAGCACAGTAACTGCTGTGTGACCTAGCAATTCCACTCCCAAGTATCTACCCAAAACATCAGGGACCCACACAGGTACTTGTACACTCACGTTCATAGCAGCATTATTGACCATAGCAAAACAACCTGAACGTCCTTCAGTAGATGAATGTATACACGAAACGTGGCATATTCACGCGATGGAATATTATTCAGCCATAAAAAGGCATGGAATTCTGACACATGCTAGAATGTAAATAAACCTTGAAAATGTAGGTACAGAAAGGGGTGATCCCCTTTCTCCCCATCATAAAGGGTCACAGCCAACACCCCTATGACAAAAAACAGGTTAACAAGAGAAAATCTTAACAAAGGTATTATGTGCACACATGTGCAACAGTGTTTACAAAACATGAACTCGAAGAGAGACCAGATGGTTGAGGCTTAATGCCCTCTTCATAACAGAGAGGGGCGCGGGGAAATGACTAGGCCCAATGCTCAGACAATGGTTAGTAATTGATTCTCTTTCAGCGCTAGATGGGACAAGTCACAGGAAGGTGAGAGGCAGAGCTGCACAGGAACAAATGTTGTCTTACTATGCACATAAAGATCCCCAGGTGATCTCTGGGGTGAGCTTCCTTCCTTGAAGACAAGGACTCAATGTTTTCATTTCTACATCCTCAGAGCTAGGTTCAGGTCCTGGCATGGGTGAACCTCTGCAGTTGCTTGATGGATTCATATAATCCAACTAAATTCATACAAGGGCTGGCCCAGCAAGTGTTCCAATAGAGTCAGTAGGGGACATGCTAGATGAGCATAAGGAAGGTAAAGAAAGTTTCTCCAGAAAAGATAACAGTGACACTGTAGTTTCTTGGAAGAGGTGCCATTTGCCCCAGGCCTTGAAATATGACAGTCATGTGGGATAAAATTATGATACAACATCCCCTATATAGGGGTCAGGTTTCCTCCCCTAAACTCCTTCTGCAGTTTTGCCCCCTCAAGCTTGATGATACGTGTTTCTGAAATTGCAGGGAACTGTTCAGTATTAGAGCAAATCCATCCCACACTACTTGGCAGTGCACCCAGAAAACAAAGACCACCTTGGTGGAGGGGAGGCCTAGGAAGAGGGAATGGACAGGGACATGGGGCCCCTAAACAAGGCAAGAGTAAGCATCTGGAAACATGGACCTGCTCACATCACCCCTCTCTTCTCTCCCCTGTGCCTGTGCCTGAGTCATAAACCCTTGGCCTAGCATTTGAGGTTCTTCACCATCTGACTCGTTTTGGCGTCTCCATTCCAGCACCACCCTGCCCCAAACCACAAAGCCCCATCAGACCACTTCCCTGCTTTGGCAAACACGCTAAGCTCTTCTGTGTCTCTGCACTTCATCACGTTATTCCTTTAGCTTAGAGTGCTTTTCCCCACCTTCTTTACACCTGAAAATCCTACTTGTTCTTCAAGTTCCTCCTCTGTAGTCTTGTTTTGATGCCAAATCCATTCCTCTCTCCTCTGGGCTTCCCCAGGCTTTCTTTACCTCCATTATGACATCTGACATCTATCATTTGATCTGCCATATGAGGCTTAGTTGGTTCCCTGTCTCTCCTCACTAGATCCTGAGAACCTTCAGGGAAGGATAATGTTTTCTTCATCTTTTAGTCCCCAGCACAGTACCTGGTACATAGTGGGTGCTCAGTGAAACTTTGCCGACACATTGAATACAGCTCCCCCAGACGCACAATATGGGAAACAAGGCCTTTGAGAATGCTGCTGGGGGTGTGATTGTAAAAGAATCACACAGGGGGTCTTGGAGTAAAATCATTAAGTCTGAAGATAGATAGATAGAATATCTTTGAAAGGGTACTCTAGAAAATCAGTAACAGTAGTTGCTGCTGGGAAGGAGAGCTAGTGACCAGGATAAGAGGGAAGTTAATTTTCACTCAATACTCATTTAAATTTTTACCATGTGAGTAGATTTGTAGTATATTTTGAATTTTCTTTGAAGACAATTATGTGAATAATGTATAAAGTAATATGTGAATAATGGCAATTTTTTTCTTTCTAGTGTTTACAAGTTTTATTTTAATATTTTTATTATACTAAGACTCCATGAAATTTAAAATAGAAATAGTGATAGAGGTCATATTATCTGTTTTCTCATTTTTAAATAAATATTCTTATCATTTCTTTTGGTTAGTATTTTACTTACATCTTTAAACATCCTTTTACTTTTGACTTTCCTCTGTTCTTATGTTATTAATAAATCTCTTCTAACCACCTTTTTCAGCCATTCCAATGATCTTTGTCTTTTATCCAGATAATTTAGTCTGTTTACATTTACTGGGAAATAATTGACATATTTGAATCATTCCTACCATCTTATTTTGTGCTTTCTAATCATCCCACTTTTTCTGTTTTTTTTTTTTTTTTTTTTTTTTTTTCACTTTCTTACCTTCTTTTGTATTGTATTGATTAATTTTCTTATTCCATTTTTTCCCCTTTCTGGTTTGGAAGTTTACACACCAATTATTACCCTTTTGGTACTTATCTAGATATCTTGATATGCATAATTTCTGAAATAGAATCTAAAATTAATTGGCTAGGCACAGTGGCTCATGCCTGTAATCCCAGCACTTTGGGAGGCTGAGGCGGGTGGATCACCTGGGGTCAGGAGTTTGAGACCAGCCTCAGTAACATGGCAAAACCCTGCCTCTACCAAAAATACAAAAATTAGCCGGGTGTGGTGGTGCACGCCTGTAATCCCAGCTACTTCAGAGACTGAGGTAGGAGGATTGCTTGAACCTGGGAGGCAGAGGTTGCAGTGAGCTAAGATCATGCCACTGCACTCCAGCCTGGGAGACAGAGCAAGACTCCATCTCAAAATAATAATAATAATAATAATAATAATAATAATAATAATAATAAATTAATTTAATTTAAGTAATAAACATTTTTGTCATCTTCCCAAACAACAAAATAACCTCAGAATGCTTATAATTTTCTTATTCAGCCTAAATACTATTGCTGGGCAGTATATTAGGCCTATGGTTTTAGCTTTTAAAACTTCACACATTGGATACTATAGTAACAATTATTATTATTATTTTGAGACAGGGTCTGTCTCCCAGTTTGGAATGCAGTGGCGCAATCATTGCTCACTGCAACCTCAGGCTCAAGCAATGCTTCCATCTCAGCCTCTCGAGTAGCTGGCGCTACAAGTGTGCAACACCATGCCTGGCTAATTTTTGTATTTTTTGTAGAGACGGGGTTTTGCCATGTTGCCCAGGATGGTCTCAAACTCCTGGGCTAAAGCGATCCACCCACCTTGGCCTCCCAAAGTGCTGGGATTACAGGCATGAGCAACCATGCCCTGCCTGGTATTATAATTATAATTTTTAGTCAATATTTGTTTATATTTGCCCAAAAGTTTATCATTTTCCTTGTTTTTCACTTCCGCTTGTATCTCAGATCTTCTTTCTGGGATCGTTTTCCCTCTCTTGAAGTACATGCCTAGTTTAGAAGTCCTTTTAATGAGAGTCGTAATGAGCTATTTCCTTTATTAACTGAAATGTAATTATTTTCCTTCTTTCTCAAAAGTTAGGTTCACTGGGCATCATTTCCAGGCTGGCAGTTATTTTCTCTCTGCACTTTAAGATGCACTTTGTTGTCTTCTGGCTTCCACTGTTGCTACTGATATGTCAGCTCTCCATCTAATCATCACTTCTTCGTAGGTCATCTGTCTGCTTTGAAGATCTTGCCTTTGACATTCTGAAACTTTGTGATGATATGTCCAAGAGTGTATTTATTTTTATTTCTCTTCATGATTGGATCTAAGGATTTGTGTCTTTCATTTACTCCCGGGAAAGTTCTCAGCCCATTATTTCTTTGCCTCTCTTGCCTTCCCTCTATTCTTTCCTGGAACTCCTATTAAACGTGTATTAGACCTGCTGGCTTCATCACTCAAATCTTACTTTCCTTTTCATACTTTTTCCTTTCATTTTTCTCCTCTGGGCTACATTATATCTCTCGTGCTATTCTGTAGAACTCAGATCTATTCTCCTGCTCATAAATTTTCTCCTTACCTGAATCTAACTGCTGACTTCTGTTGAGTTTCTAACTTCAATTCTTATTTTTTTTTATTTCTAGAAGTTCTATTTGGTTATTTTTAATATTTTTTGGTAATTATTTATTTATTTTTATTTCTTTAAACATATCAATCATAGGTATAAGCTGAACAAAAGATCAAAAATTTAAAAATAAATACATAAATAAATAAAGATAAACTCAAAACAAAATGGACCAGGCACAGTGGCTCATGCCTGTAATCTCAGCACTTTGGGAGGCCAAGGGGAGCAGACTGCTTAAATCCAGGAGTTCGAGACCAGTCTTGGAGACATGGCAAAAACCCGCCTCTACAAAAATACAAAAATTAGCCAGGCATGGTAGTGTGCACCTGTATGTAGTCCCAGCTACTCGGGAGGCTGAGGTAGGAGGATCACTTGATCCAGGAGACAGAAGTTGCAATGAGCTGAGATTATATCACTGCACTCCAGCCTGAGTGACAGAGCAAGACCCTCTCTCTCTAAAAAAAATAAAAAATAAAAAATCCTCAACCCTACCTGTTTTGTATTCCAGGTCTGATATTTCCAATATGTGCAGTCTTAAGGGTCTGGTTCTGGAATTGATTTTTCTGCTTACTTGTTTGGCATGTGTCTTGTGATTTTTAGCTGACAGCTCATGTTCCTTAGAACTTTATCTGTGGAAATCCACTGAGGCCTGGCTTTAAGTGCTTCTCCCTCAGATAGGATTCCTGTTTGCTCCTGCCAGGCGTTGGAATTCATGCTATCTGTGTGGCCTGAAAAACCCAAAGCCAAACATTGACTTAAATCAGCAACAGGATTTTTGTTTAAAAGGCAGCTAGAAGGAAAAACAAAAAAAAAGTGGCAGTAGGTTGCTAGAATTCTGGCCCCAAACCTGAGTGAGATTTGGGGCTTATGCTACATATTTTCAGTGGACAATTTTTCTTCTTTTCCCCTAAAGCCAGAGTCCAGGCACAGGCAGGCAAGAATCCCAAACACCTTTCTTGGAAGTGGTGGTGGTGGCTTTATGTCGGGGGTGGGTCTCCAATGTGACCTTCTACCTCGAACGAGTCGCTGGGATCCCACCTGTGTGACTCAGTGTCTGTCCAGGCAAACCCCAGCCTCAGTGACCACTTTTCTCTCTGGATTTCTGTTTTCTTGACTTTCTGGCCTCCAGTGACATTTCCCACCTTTCCGCCAACTTGGCCCTGCTTTTTCAAGGTTTTCCCCCCAATTCGATCTAGGATTTGTGTA
>NW_016803808.1:1823328-1849878 GCF_001698545.2 Rhinopithecus bieti | reverse complement strand
ATAATAATAATAATAAATTAATTTAATTTAAGTAATAAACATTTTGTCATCTTCCCAAACAACAAAATAACCTCAGAATGCTTATAATTTTCTTATTCAGCCTAAATACTATTGCTGGGCAGTATATTAGGCCTATGGTTTTAGCTTTTAAAACTTCACACATTGGATACTATAGTAACAATTATTATTATTATTTTGAGACAGGGTCTGTCTCCCAGTTTGGAATGCAGTGGCGCAATCATTGCTCACTGCAACCTCAGGCTCAAGCAATGCTTCCATCTCAGCCTCTCGAGTAGCTGGCGCTACAAGTGTGCAACACCATGCCTGGCTAATTTTGTATTTTTTGTAGAGACGGGGTTTTGCCATGTTGCCCAGGATGGTCTCAAACTCCTGGGCTAAAGCGATCCACCCACCTTGGCCTCCCAAAGTGCTGGGATTACAGGCATGAGCAACCATGCCCTGCCTGGTATTATAATTATAATTTTAGTCAATATTTGTTTATATTTGCCCAAAAGTTTATCATTTTCCTTGTTTTCACTTCCGCTTGTATCTCAGATCTTCTTTCTGGGATCGTTTTCCCTCTCTTGAAGTACATGCCTAGTTTAGAAGTCCTTTTAATGAGAGTCGTAATGAGCTATTTCCTTTATTAACTGAAATGTAATTATTTTCCTTCTTTCTCAAAAGTTAGGTTCACTGGGCATCATTTCCAGGCTGGCAGTTATTTTCTCTCTGCACTTTAAGATGCACTTTGTTGTCTTCTGGCTTCCACTGTTGCTACTGATATGTCAGCTCTCCATCTAATCATCACTTCTTCGTAGGTCATCTGTCTGCTTTGAAGATCTTGCCTTTGACATTCTGAAACTTTGTGATGATATGTCCAAGAGTGTATTTATTTTATTTCTCTTCATGATTGGATCTAAGGATTTGTGTCTTTCATTTACTCCCGGGAAAGTTCTCAGCCCATTATTTCTTTGCCTCTCTTGCCTTCCCTCTATTCTTTCCTGGAACTCCTATTAAACGTGTATTAGACCTGCTGGCTTCATCACTCAAATCTTACTTTCCTTTTCATACTTTTCCTTTCATTTTCTCCTCTGGGCTACATTATATCTCTCGTGCTATTCTGTAGAACTCAGATCTATTCTCCTGCTCATAAATTTTCTCCTTACCTGAATCTAACTGCTGACTTCTGTTGAGTTTCTAACTTCAATTCTTATTTTTTTTTATTTCTAGAAGTTCTATTTGGTTATTTTAATATTTTTTGGTAATTATTTATTTATTTTATTTCTTTAAACATATCAATCATAGGTATAAGCTGAACAAAAGATCAAAATTTAAAATAAATACATAAATAAATAAAGATAAACTCAAAACAAAATGGACCAGGCACAGTGGCTCATGCCTGTAATCTCAGCACTTTGGGAGGCCAAGGGGAGCAGACTGCTTAAATCCAGGAGTTCGAGACCAGTCTTGGAGACATGGCAAAACCCGCCTCTACAAAATACAAAATTAGCCAGGCATGGTAGTGTGCACCTGTATGTAGTCCCAGCTACTCGGGAGGCTGAGGTAGGAGGATCACTTGATCCAGGAGACAGAAGTTGCAATGAGCTGAGATTATATCACTGCACTCCAGCCTGAGTGACAGAGCAAGACCCTCTCTCTCTAAAAAAAATAAAAAATAAAAAATCCTCAACCCTACCTGTTTTGTATTCCAGGTCTGATATTTCCAATATGTGCAGTCTTAAGGGTCTGGTTCTGGAATTGATTTTCTGCTTACTTGTTTGGCATGTGTCTTGTGATTTTAGCTGACAGCTCATGTTCCTTAGAACTTTATCTGTGGAAATCCACTGAGGCCTGGCTTTAAGTGCTTCTCCCTCAGATAGGATTCCTGTTTGCTCCTGCCAGGCGTTGGAATTCATGCTATCTGTGTGGCCTGAAAACCCAAAGCCAAACATTGACTTAAATCAGCAACAGGATTTTGTTTAAAAGGCAGCTAGAAGGAAAACAAAAAAAAAGTGGCAGTAGGTTGCTAGAATTCTGGCCCCAAACCTGAGTGAGATTTGGGGCTTATGCTACATATTTTCAGTGGACAATTTTCTTCTTTTCCCCTAAAGCCAGAGTCCAGGCACAGGCAGGCAAGAATCCCAAACACCTTTCTTGGAAGTGGTGGTGGTGGCTTTATGTCGGGGTGGGTCTCCAATGTGACCTTCTACCTCGAACGAGTCGCTGGGATCCCACCTGTGTGACTCAGTGTCTGTCCAGGCAAACCCCAGCCTCAGTGACCACTTTTCTCTCTGGATTTCTGTTTTCTTGACTTTCTGGCCTCCAGTGACATTTCCCACCTTTCCGCCAACTTGGCCCTGCTTTTTCAAGGTTTTCCCCCCAATTCGATCTAGGATTTGTGTATATTCTGGCATCAGACTCCCATGTTTCCCTTTAGAAATAAATGGGGGTTTCAACTGAGCACCGTGGCTCACACCTGTAATCCCAGCACTTCGAGAGGCCGAGGGGGGAGGATCACCTGAGCTCAGGAGTTCAAGACCACCCTGGTCAACATGGTGAAACCCCATCTCTACTAAAAGTACAAAAATAGCCGGGTGTGGTGGTGTGCACCTGTAGTCCCAGTGACCTGGAAGGCTGAGGCAGGAGAATTGCTTGAATCCGGGAGGCAGAGGTTGCAGTGAGCTGAGATCGCACCACCACACTCCAGCCGGGGAGACAGAGCGAGACTCTGTCTCAAAATAAATAAATAAATAAATAAATTAAATAAATAAATAAATAACAAGAAAGAAAGAAATGGTTTCTAAATCAGGTTGGAAGGGTCTGAGGTGAAAGCCACTAATCCTAAGACTCAGGAGCAAGAGTGTATGCCCGGGGGTGGACACTGGCTGGAAGAGCTTCTCCTGAACACATATCCAGGTGGCTGCTTAGCCTGATCTCTGTGCTCTTCTCCAGCCAGGGCAAGGCCTTGGAGAGCCCTAGGAGCCCCAGGGCAGTAGGAGGAGAATTATCTGGAGTTTCAGGGGCACTCACATAAGGAAGACACTCAGAGCCAAGTACCTAAGAGAATGCTGCCTCCATGAAAACAAAGAGGGGGTCAGAATAGGTTACTGTCCAGGCAGAACAGAAGCAGATCTTGGGAGCCAGGGTTGTTAAGTGGAGGATTGGAGAGGAAGGGGATCAAAGAAGGGGCCGCTCAGAAGCAACATGTCAGGAGTATAAGACAGTGGCCCTTACCTGTATCAAGAGTGCGCACTGGTGGCTGTGAGTAATTCTGTGGGAGGCAGTGCATGGGAGGGCCAGCCTTGTTTAAATGGCCGTGGTCAGACTAGAACCGAGATTATCATGCAAGCTGGTTCCATTAGCAGATCCAAGGTGCCACAGAACTGGAATGGGGGTAGGATTAGCCAATCCTTAACTGGAACCAAAATAGGGGATGGAGCCCAAATAAAAAAGACTTGGTTTCGTGAGAGCCCAGAGCCCAAGAGAACAACTCTGACATTGAAGTGCAAGAGTGGATACACCGGGAACTGTAAGGGGAGCTGGGAGCAGGGGGCCGCCCCGCCCTCCTGTGAGCTGCAGCTGACAGAGCCGTGTAGCATGAAGGGGTCACTGCAAGGGTCCCCAACAGCCACGGAGCCTGCAGGAGAGGCGTGCCTTGTCCAGGAGCCTTCTTAGGCTCACAGAAGACAATGTACTGAGAGGTCCCGCAGCAGCACCCCTGGCCATTCCCCAGCCCTGGACTCAAGACTTGCAAGCATCAAAGTCACAGAGAGGAAGCTTCTGGCAGACTGTCCGCCCTGCAAGAAGTCTCAGAGGTTCATTTCTTTGCAAAGCAAAGAAGGAAGAATGTGACTGTAAGCCTGCTGTGCACCTTTCATTCTCCCCCATCATCCATCGATACATTTATAATGGATAGAAAAAGGCTAAACTATGATTGACTCTGAAAGGAGAAAATGAAATTTCCTTAAATCCACCTGTATTACCAGCACTGGAAAGATCAAGCCACGTGCAGTCAAGGAAATATTCCACTAACTTTGCTGGGAGGAAGGGAAGAAGACGATGAAGGGGGATGCCCAGCAACACCTCTTGCAGGTTGGGAATCATTCAGCAATACTAGAACATTTCAGAGGTGATGGAATTTTAGTGCCAGGCTCTTTCTGAGTCATCCAGGTCAATACCTTTGACTGCCATATGGGAAAAGTGAAGCCCAGAGAAGTGAAGTTTCTCAGTGACTCAAAGTTGCTTGGGGGCATCTAGCCCAACCCTTTCATTTCACAGGTGAGGAAACTGAGGATGCAAAGATTTGCCTCAGACAGCTCAGCAGCCTGGGGCACAGCATGGCCAGGCCTCCTAATCTGATTCTCTTTCTTCTTTGTGTCCCATTCCAGAATGACCGATCTTCTGTATGACTGAGACATCAGCCCACAAGTGCCTGTGTCTCCTTCTCCATGATGTCCAGACAGCATCACAACCAGTGACATCCAAGACTGTCACAAGCAAGAATAACAACCCCCTCAGTTTCCTGGTGAACTTTTCCATGTTTTCAAAACTCTGCATTGATGCAATGGTTTCACGACATCAGGATTATATGTTTTCAAGAGCCACTCTTACAAAACATGTGATTTTAAGAGGAACGTTGGTTGTAAGCATTAACAATTACCCCCGATCCAATTAGGAAGCAGAGCTTGGCTCCAGGACAAGCCAAGATTGCTAAACCTTCATGACAGATTTGCATAAACACCCTCCTTTTAAATGAAGATGAAAAAGAAAGTCCAGGCTTCAGATGACAGGCTTTGCTGCAACATAAGCCTCACAGAATCTCAGCTCTGATTTAATTGTTTCTCTTCCAGCTATACCAGCTCTTTGCAGAGATCAAGAGGCAGATTTTTGGAGCCAGAGCTGGTTCTTAATGGGTCTCAAGCCTCAGGTTCAGTCTCAGACCCTGACAGACGCTGTGTGTGCCCCTGGTCCATAATCCGGCCAGGGGTTTCTGGGCAAGGAGGAGCAGGAGGAAACAGCCCATTGCCAGAGACCCAGGCAGTGTCCTCCCAGACTCAAGGAAAGGAGCACTTGGGGCTAGAAAGACACCAGGGTGGATGATGACCAAATGGCTAATCTGAGCCTATCCGGGAAAGACCCAAATGGAGTTGGCAAAAGACTGGAACAAGAACACGTTCTTTGGTTTTATGCTGAACTGGGTTCAGATTATTGGCCAAGGCCTGTTTATTGGCCTGTGACCATGGACAAGTTGCTTAACCTCCCTGAGGCCTTATTCAGTTCATCTGTGAATTAGCACTAGCAATGGACACCGCAGGTCTGCTGGAATGACAGAGACCGTAGAGGTCTTGCCACTGGGAGGGTGGACAGAATGACTTAGGGGATAGTGGGGTGGCTATGTCTCTCCAAGTCTGGAAATTAGTGAACTCAGCTATGGTGACACTAGAATTCTCAGCTTGCTCGGGACTTGACCTGGAGTCTGCCTTCCTCACTGGGGCTCTCTGCTCCAAACACATCTGAGCACAACGTCCTCCCCGGCCAGACTTGGCGCTGCTCTGATGGGGATCAAACATCAGACTCTGTGTAGAAGGCAGCAGTGTATTGGATTGGAAAGAGCCCTGGGACAGATGCAGTGGCTCATGCCTGTAATCCCAGCACTTTGGGAGGCCGAGGTGGGTGGATCACGAGGTCAGGAGTTCGAGAGCAGCTTTCCCAACATGGCGAAACCCCGTCTCTACTAAAATACAAAATTAGTGGGGCATGGTTGAGGGGCCTATAATCCCAGCTACTTAGGAGGCTGAGGCAAGAGAATCACTTGAACCCAGGAGGCGGAGGTTGCAGTGAGCCGATACTGTGCCACTGCACTCCAACCTAGGCAACAGAATGAGACCCTGTCTCAAAAAAAAAAATCCCTAAAGGTGGGGTTGAAGACCAGGGGTGAGCTCTTCTCTGGTCTTCAGAGCTGTCACTACAGCCTGGCATTTCCCATCTTTGGGGCTCACGCTTAGTCTGTCTAGAGCAGTGGTGCTCAGCGCCAGCTGCGCATTAGAATTACTTGAGAAGCTTTAGAAGGATGTCTGTGTCAGGTCTCACCCCCAGAGGTTTTGATTTATCTGGTCTGGGGTGGGGTCCAGACATGGGTATCTCTTCAAAGATTCTCAGGTGATTCTGCAGCCAGCTTAGGGAACCCCAAGACTGTAAGTTCTCCAAAGTTTCTGCCTTGCAGACATCCCCTTCAGTGCTGCTCAGGGGAACCTAAATGGTCAGAGCACAGTCAGGAGGCCCACCTGGGATTCTGCTGTCTTGCTGTGTGACCTTGGAAAGTCATGCCCCGCTCTGGGCATTAGCTTATCCCATCTGCTAATGGGGAGTGGGGGGATTAGGGTCTCTTTCCGCTTTCAAGTTAGGTGAATCTGAATCTTGCAACTCTGTGATCCAGAGACCCAGACACCCCCTACTAGGAAAGATTTACCAGAACTGAGCTCCATGAGGCCCCATCTCTGTTTCCCTTGGGAACCCAAGCCTGGGAGATTTGGTAGACTCTGTACTCTGTGGCTTCCAAGACAGGCTTGAGCAAAGAACTCCAGTTGCTCCTTTCCTTGAGTCTGGGAGGACACTTCCTGGGTCTCTGGCATGGGCTGTTGCATAATAAAGCAGTTTAAGTCATAAACTTCCTTGTGTTCACCTGCATTTCTTTTTTTCTTTCTTTCTTTTTTTTTTTTTTTTTGAGACAAGGTCTGGCTCTGTCGCCCAGGCTGGAGTGCAGTGGCACAATCTCAGTTCACTGGAACCTCCGCCTCCCAAGCTCAAGGGATCCTCCCATCTCAGCCTCCCGAGTAGCTGGGACTACAGGCTGCACCACAACACCTGGCTAATTTTTTGTATTTTTAGTAGAGATGGGGTTTCTCCATGTTGCCCAGGCTGGTCTTGAACTCCTGGGCCAATCTACCTTGGCTTCCCAAAGTGCTGGGATTGTAGGTGTGAGCCACTATGCCTGGCCTTGTCTGCATTTCTTGATGAGGAAATGAAGATCTCTCAATACACATATGAGATAAATAGAAGATAAAGCAAACGCTGCTGGAGGACTGACTGTGGGCCTTTGGACAACTCATTTACCCCTCTGGGCCCCAGTTTCCCTCTTGACACAACAAAGAGAGATTTCCAGCCACCATGAGGAGGAGGCAATGCATGTAAAGTGCTTGGCACATAACACGTGTTCAACTAATACTCACCACTGCAATTTTATGACCAACTGCTATCTTTCAGGGCCAATTAATTGATGGATCTCTTTCTTCTTTTCTTTCATTTACAGCTTTATTAAGATATAACTGATATCAAATAAACTGCACACGTTTAAAGTGTACGATTTGATGAGCTCAGGCATATGTGCACACCCGTGACCCAGTGATTCTTAAACACTGTTCTTAAAGCCCATTACGTTTTTTCAGCATTTGACATTTCCAAGCACATGTTTCTTCTGGAGGTGGCCAGAGTGAACACCCCATCCTAGCGTTAACAGGAAAGTCCTGGTCCCAGGAATGTCTTTGGTCCCAGGCAAGTGGGGACAGCAGGTCACTCGAGGGGCCGAACATGTCTAAGTTGTCACAGAGAAGGAGGTATAAAGTGAGCAGAACCGTGAGGTGTGTGACTCTGGACTATCACTGCCCACTATAGGCCTCGGTCTCCCCATCTGTAAACTGAGCAACCTAGACTAGATAGTCCAGGTCTAACATCTCTTCCAAGTCTGGCATTCTGTAATCCATTGGAAAGGGATTGCAGGGATGGCCACACCTGGGCGTAGGGAGCTGGCTTTCCAAATGAGGACAGTGGCGGGAGCAAAAGGGAGCGAGGATCTAGGCATCGAAAAACGCAGCAGGAACTTGCCAAGCATTAGTAACATAGGGCACTCCTCTTGAAAACACTGAGAAGCACGTACCACTAACTGCTTTACAGATGAAGAAACTGAGGCTCAGAGAGGTTGAGCAACTTGGATGCAGCTGTGTAACTCCACGTGGAAGCCTTGCACTTTGACCCAGACCCGTTTGCCTCCACTAAGCCAGCAGACCTTGCTACAGAAATAATGAGCAACAGTTACTGAGCCCTGCCTTGCAGCAGGCGCCATTCCAAACAGTTACAGGTGTGAACTCGGCTAATCCTCATGAGCAGCCCCGGGAGGCGAGTGGTGTTATTATCCCCACGTTACAGATGAGGAAGCGCGCATGGAGAAGTTAAACAGCTTGGCCAAGGCCACACAGCAAGAGAAAGAGCAGGCTTCAAACTCCAGCAGGCTGGATTCAGAACTTGGCCCTCAACCCCTGGCCGCACTGCTTCCCCGGGCAAATGAGAAAGTCCGCCCAGCTCTGGAGAAGGCGAAGTGGAAAGGCGGTGAGGCAGGGCGGGCCTTTCACCCGACAAGACCCTAGTCCCCTGTGGGGCTCTGCGTGAGGTTTAGAAGAAGTGCTGGAGTAACTCAAAGGTAAATTAGAAATGTTTTCAAAATGTATCATGAGCAGTGCTGCTGGACGCATTCTTAGACGTGTCTCTTAGTGAACATGCAAGGGTGTTCCTACTGAGTGCAGATGTAGGAGTGGAACAGCTGGGGCATAGGCATGCCCGGGTTCCACTTGAGAGGTGCCTGGGGAAAGCTGCCCTGAGAAGCTGGGGTCTGAGTGGAGATGGTGAGGGGGCAGCCAGGCAGACGTCTGGACATCCGTGTGCTCCAGGAAGGGCAAGGTTGCCAGTGTGCCTGCAGGAAATGAAGGGGAGGGGGTTCAGGAGGTGAGCGGGTAAGGTAACTCAAGGTGACTCCAGGTTTTTAGCCTGAGCTTAGCACAGAAAGGACCTTGTCAGGGTGAGCTCAGAGGTACAGCTCCAGACGTGGTGAGTTTGAAATGCCTGTTAGACGCCCAGGTGGGGCTCTTGAGGATACTGTTGGAAAAATGAGCCTGGAGTTCAGGGAAGGAGCTGGGCTGGGGTCTCTGACTACAGATAAAAAAACAAACAAACAAAAAAAACACATGTACATGCAAATGAGAAGAATCTACTTGGTGGGGGAAATGCAGGATGAAGCGGGGAAGGGGGACTAGGGACTGGTATGAATCTGTGCCTTGGGAAGGAGCGTAGACAGCCCCTCTGTGGAGGAAGGAGAGGGTCAGGTGCAGATGCGGGCGAGCGTCAAGACATGCGAGGGGGCAAGGCCGAGTCACCCAGGAGAGCTGAAGGGCATTAGGGACATGCAGGGCTGCTGGGCAACTCAAGGGTTCGGTGGTTGGGAAGTCAGCTGGAATTTGAGTTCAGTGGTGGTTGCTGTCGCTGGTAATGGCAAGGTTAGGTTTTAATAACGGGAATGGAGACTACGGTGGGGTTCCTTCCTTCAACAAATACAGATGAAGCATCTTCTATACATCACACCTCTGCTAGACCCTGGGTTCTAAGTGGGGAACAAAATAGACTTATTAGTTTCTTAAGTTCAGAATTTTCTGTTACATGAATTTCCATTAATCATAGGTTAGTATTGTACTAACAACTGCCATTTTTTGAATGATTGCCACATGTCAGGATCTAAGCTAAGCGAATGTTCATACTTTATCTCATTTAATTTTTATACCAAAAAGTTTTCACTTCTAAAGTTTTATAACTTAGTTGGGCATTTGACTAGGACTACTTAAAGATGATTTCTAGTTCACCTATTTTTTCAGATAGAAGTGGGAGTAGATTAAAAAGTCAATGAAGAAAGCCAGGTACAGTGCCGCACACTGGTAGTACCCTCTGCATCCCGGCTCCTCGAGCCAGGTTCCCGGGTCATCACCCCGAGACTGAGAGCTTCCCTGGTTCTAAGGCTTTGGACTTGCACTGAGCCATGCTGCCAGCATCTCCAGGTCTCCAGCTTGCAGACAGCCTGTCACGGGACTTCTCAGCCTCCATAACTGTGAGGCAATTCCCCTAACAAACCCCTTCTCTTCTATCTATCTATCCATCCATCCATCTACCCAGTCGCATGTCATTTAACAGGGATACAGTCTGAGAAATGGCTCCTTCGGCAATTTTGTTGTTTGGTGAATGTCAGAGCTTACACTCACCTATGGGGCATAGCCTGCTACACACCCAGGCTGTATGGTAGAACCTGTTTCTCCCAGGCTACAAACTTGTACAGCATGTTATTGTACTGAATACTGTGGCAGTTAGAACACAATGAATAGTAAGTATTTGTGTATCTAAACACATCTAAACATAGAAAAGGTACAGTAATGATGCGGTATTTAATTTTGTGGAAGCACTATGATTTTATGGGAGCGGCGTCACATACGCAGTCCGTGGTTGAATGAAAGGTTGGTATGCAATGTATGACTGTATACCCTCTAGGTTCTGTTGCTCGGGAGAACCCTAATACGCCCCTGGATTTTTATTTTTCATTCCTCTTACCATCAGTGAAGTGAGCATCTTTTCATATATTTCAGAGCCACCTATGTTCCCTTTGGGGAGAACTATTTGTTAATAACGAATACCTAATTTCCTGTTGGTTGTTAGTGTTTCTCTTACTTGACTTGTAGGGGCTCTTATGATTATATTTAGCATTTATTCAGTATTTCATCCATTTAGTTACACTTTTCTAAATCTTTTTTTTTTTTTTTTTTTTGGCTGTATATAATAAAAACAAGGCCTTTCATTTTATTGAAAAGTTTAGCCTCAGTTGCTCAATTGTGTAATGAGGATGGAAGCATGTGGGCTTATGGGCCCAGGGGCAGCAGCCTCTTACTCATCTCTGGGTAACAATACGTTTCTCCCGTTGCTCCTCCAATCCTTGCCCCACTCATTTATATTTTGTCCCCTTTTTTTTTGAGACGGAGTTTTGCTCTTGTCACCTAGGCTGGGGAGGCCTCAGAATCAGGGCCAGAGGCTAAAGGCACTTCTCACATGGTGGAGGCAAGAGAAAATGAAAAGATGCAAAAGCAGAAACCCCTGATAAGGAAAACCATCAGATCTTGTGAGACGTATTCACTTTCATGAGAACAGTGTGGGGGAAACCATGACCAGAAGGTGCTTTGGGGTTTGGCCCTTGCTTCTGACTTCATCTGCTACCCTTCGGCCCCTCAGTTTAAATATTATCTCCTTTGAGAGGCCAGCCCTCACCATACTACTACCCAGGTAGGTTTACCCCAAAGACACATTAATCTCTTACTCCTGTCAAAAGACAAAATTACAATGAATTTAGTTAAAGATCTCAATTGGCTTTATTTGTGATTCTAGAATTGAGCAACACAGGATTCCATGAAACAGAGTATGTGTTCTGATGTGCTGTGCTTTTATAGACAGAAAGGACACAGAGGACAAAAAGTAGATTGGTTATTTCAAAGCCACTGTCCTTGTAAGACGGGGACAGGGAGACAGAACAATAGGAAATTAACTTATTTGTTAACTTCAGCCAGGCTACCTTTTTATGTGTAAGGATTAAAATAGAGGCAACTTTATTATCATGTCAGTGGAAGATTGAAACTAGCCTGTTTGGGAAATTGACTGTCACCTCTCTGCTGATTTCTTGAGCGGTCAGATAACAACTTAGTTTCAGTTGGGTGATGCAGGACTTTAGCCTGGGTGACTCCACTTTGATGTTTAGTCTGACTTGTTGGGGCCTCGTACAGGAGTTTAGTCCAAGTCAATGACCTTCCATAATTTTTGTTTAGTGCTCCATGCCCTGTGCCTCCCCTTCACTGCACTTCTTGCAGTTTGTAATATTTTATTTTCTCTTTCCTTGGCTCCCTGGCAAACCCTGCATTAAATGATAAAGTCCATGAGAGCAGAGACAATGTCTGATTGCTGCTTCATTGAATCCCCGGGGCCTAGAATGGCTCCTGACACGCAGTAGGTGTCAGGCCGTCTAATGACTTAGACGAAATGCTCCAGATGGTGAAGATAAATTGAGATCATGGACAGGCAAATCCTGAACATACACAACAGACCATTTGGATATTTCTTTTATCATCATTATTATTGGTCTTATTTTATTTCTTTCAAATCTTTCCACGTCCCTGCCTTAAAAGAACAGTAACTTTGAAATGGCCATGGAAGGATTTGAAAGGAACTAGGTCCTTCCAGACATAATGACTCCTTTAAAGATTGGAGACATTGGTTCTTTTCTTTTCCCTAGGGACTTCATTTGCAAGGGAGCACACCTCTTCAGCACTGAGCAGGAGGCAGCAGCGGCAACCCAGGTTGCTATGGCAATTCCTGGCCGATGGAGCATGGAACCATGTCTGCCTAGAAAGCCAGCCTGCTGGGGTGGGCCGCCCTCCTGTCTGTGGCAGCTTTAGGGTAACACCAGGCCTTGTCCACATACTTTGGGTGTGGTGAGCCAGGGGGCTGCAAGCTCCCAGGGAAGCCAGGCCCCAGGCCTGTGGTTGTCAAGGCTGTGTGTGTGGCTTTCTGACAGACAAGAACAAAACACCTGTGCTTGGCCATGAGCCAACCATGAGCAAATACAGAAGGAAGGTGAAGACCTAAGATCAAATCACTCGCTGAGTACCCAGTTGCCCCCAGGAGATCAGGCAGCGGCAAATGCCCCAGACTGAACCCTACCCCCACCTGCTTTTGTAAATAAAGTTTTACTGGAACACAGCCACATCCATTGATCACATATTGTCTCTGACTGCTTTTGTGCCACCACAGCAGAGACTGCATGGGCCATAAAACCTAAAAGATTTCCTGTCTGGAGCTTTCCAGAAAAAGTTTACTGACCCCTAGTTGTGAAGGGTTTTAAGGTGAGGAAAGGGAAGAGGCCTGAGATAATTTATATGGCCTTCTACCAGGGTTTGTTTTTCATTTGATATTTTTGTGTTTTTTTTTTTGTTTTTTTGTTTTTTTTTTTTTGAGACAGAGTTTTGCTCTTGTTGCCCAGGCTGGAGTGTAATGGCATGATCTCGGCTCACTGCAGCCTCCGCCTCCTGGGTTCAAGCGACTCTCCTGCCTCAGCCTCCTGAGTAGCTGGGATTACAGGCGCCCACCACCATGCCCGGCTAATTTTTTGTATTTTTAGAAGAGACAAGCTTTCACCATGTTGGCCAGGCCGTTCTTGAACTCCTGATCTCAGGTGATCCACCCGCCTCGGCCTCCCAAAGTGCTGGAATTACAGGCATGAGCCATCGTGCCCAGCCTCATTTGTAATTTTTTTTTTTTTTTGAGACGGAGTCTCACTCTGTTACCCAGGCTGGAGAGCAGTGGCGTGATCTCGGCTCACTGCAAACTCCTCCTCTTGGGTTCAGGCCATTCTGCCTCAGCCTCCAGAGTAGCTGGGACTACAGGCACCCGCCACCATGCCCGGCTAACTTTTTGTATTTTTAGTAGAGACAGGATTTCATCGTGTTAGCCAGGATGGTTTCAATCTCTTGACCTCATGATCCGCCCACCTTGGCCTCCCAAAGTGCTGGGATTATGGCCATGAGCCACCACGCCCAGCCCATTTTTAATTTTTTTTAACATTCATCAGATGCTGCTTTGTGGCAAGTTCTTTTTAATGCATGATCCCATTTACTTTTCACAACAGCTCCATTTTACAGACGAGAATAACTACAGTTGCCAGAGTTAGCAAATATTGCATGCAACATTCTTATACTAAAAACTATTTATTGTTTATCTGAAATTCAAATTTTTGTTTGTTTGTTTTAGGCAGAGTCTCGTTCTGTCACCCAGGCTGGAGTGCAGTAGCACAATCTCAGCTCACTGCAATCTCCACCTCCTGGATTCAAGTTATTCTACTGCCTCAGCCTCCTGAGTAGCTGGGATTACAGGTGCCTGCCACCATGCCCGGCTAATTTTTGTATTTTTAGTTGAGACGGGGGATTTGCCATATTGCCCAGGCTGGTCTCGAACTCCTGACCTCAGGTGATCTGCCCACTGTTTGGACAAAGGGAGGCAAGATGGTGCAATTCCGGGTTCTTCACCGTCAACTTTCCCGCGCCCGGGAAAGACACGGGTCGACTGCGCAGGCGCAACCCGACCTCCGACGGAGAGGAACCGGAACCCACCTAGCCACGCCTACCGACCCGCCCCCGACCCGCCTATGTCCCGCCCATTGCCCGCCCACTCCCGGGCCCAGGACATAAAAGCCGCTCCCGGCGGGCGCGCGGAGCGAACTTCCTTGGCCCCTCTTCGTGCGCGGGACCCGGGAACCTCGCCCGAGAACACCGGAGCGAACTTCCTCGGCCCCTCCTCGTATGCGGGACCCAGGAACCTCGTCCGAGAACGCCGGAGCGACTTCGTGGGCCTCCACCGCCGGAGACCGGTGAACCTCGCCCCTCCCCCACATTGACTTGTAAATAAAGTTTTTTTTTGCCTTGCCTACTTGCCTTTTCTCTGGCATTTGCTCTGGGGGTCGCATTAAAGCAAATCACCCACCTCAGCCTCCCAAAGTGCTGGGATTACAGGCGTGAACCATTGCACCTGGCCTGAAATTCAAATTTTACTGAGCATCCTGTATTTGGTCTGGCCTCCCTATTAATAACACAATCAAGGTCACACAACCAGTAAGTGGAAAAGCCATCATTATACTCAGGACTTAGAGCCCTTGGTTAGGCCGGGCAGGGTGGCTCAAGCCTGTAAACTTTGGGAGGCCGAGACGGGCGGATCACAAGGTCAGGAGATCGAGACCATCCTGGCTAACATGGTGAAACCCTATCTCTACTAAAAAATACAAAAAACTAGCCGGGTGAGGTGGTGGGTGCCTGTAGTCCCAGCTACTCAGGAGGCTGAGGCAGGAGAACGGTGTAAACCTGGGAGGCGGAGCTTGCAGTGAGCTGAGATCTGGCCACTGGGCGACAGAGCGAGACTCCGTCTCAAAAAAAAAAAAAAGCCCTTGGTTAAAAGTATTACCATGAGCACAGGCAGGCTGTGAAAAAGTCACTAGCTTAGAGGGCAGAACGAGAATGCAGGGTCTACCGTGAAACAGCTGTGACTGGGGTAGGTCATCCAGCTTTTCCAAGTTTTGGCATGCCTCACCCATGAAATGGGATGATCAGCTCCTGCTCCCATATCTCACTGATTAAAAATAATAATAAATCTCGACCAGGTGTGGTGGCTCACACCTGTAATTCCAGCACTTTGGGAGGCCAAGGTGGGTGGATCACCTGAGGTCAGGTGTTCAAGACCAGCCTGACCAACATGGTGAAACCCTGTCTCTACTAAAAATACAAAATTAGCCAGGTGTGGTGGTGCGTGCCTGTAATCCCAGTTACTTGGGAGGCTGAGGCAGGAGAATCACTTGAATCTGGGAGGTGGAGGTTACGGTGAGCTGAGATCATGCCCTTGCACTCCAGCCTGGGCAACAAGAGTGAAACTCCATCAATAATAATAATAATAAAACCTCTCTAGCTCTCTGAAGGATGACAGTGTATAAGAGAAAATGTCAGGGGGTCCCATGGAGATTTTGGTGAGGAAGTTCCTAGTTATTCAGAAATGGCTCCTATTCTCCAAAAACATCAGGAAATTTTTTTCTGAGAGAATTCTTCCTCTTTCAAGTCCACAGGGCCAACAGCAGCATCTGCCTGGATAACCACACAGATATGGGCTCAGCCCTTCTGCCTTGGCCACTGTCAGATTCCTAAGTCAGAAACCCCTCGAGTAGGAAGGCTGGAGCTCCCTGACCCCAAGGTCACCCCCAGGAGTGGTCCAGGGCCAGAGATGAGGAGATGAGTTGGAGGCCTCGCTTCCCTCTTCACCTCCCTCCCTCTTCCCCTCCCTCTGACCTCTGCAGTGGAAAGCTAATGTGGTTTGACTGTGTCCCCACCCAAAACTCATCTTGAATTGTAGCTCCCGTAATTCCCATGTGTTGTGGGAGGGACCTGGTGGGAGATAACTGAATCAGGAGGGCAGTTTCCCCCATACTGTTCTCATGGAAGTGAGTAAGTCTCACAAGATCCGATGGCCTTCCTTATCAGGGATTTCTCCTTTTGCTTCTTTTCATTTTCTCTTGCTGCCGCCATGTGAGAAGTGCCTTTCACCTCCTGCCATAATTCTGAGGCCTCCCCAGCCATGTGGAACTGTAAGTCCAATTAAACCTATTTTTCGTCCCAGTCTTATGTCTTTATCAGCAGTGTGAAAACGGACTAATATAGAAGCCTTCAGGCTCCACCTTGCCCTCTGCAGCTGGGGCCTCAGAGAACCCTGGTGGGTGCAATGAGTCCCTTGGGATTCTGCTTGGCAAAACCACCAGTGTGGTTTTCCTCCATCATAATCAATCCTAAGCTCCTCAGTGTGGCATCCAAGTCCCTTCAAGACCCTGACCCCACACTGCTTCCCAGGGCCACCTACTGCCACCCTCCCTCTATTCCAGATAATCTCCCCAGAGGAGCTGGGGAGGGGCGTGGACCCTTTCATCTTCCTGTATTTTTCTGGGAAATAATTTTCCGACTTTCTCCATTCATCAAAGGCCTCCCTGGCCCCCAGCATCCAACCCCTGAGTTCCCCTTTCCCGGCCACTCAAACCCTTTCCTCTCCTCTGCATTTTGTGGGCCTTCGGTCATTCTGTCCTATGTGTCTGTCCATCTCCCTCTTTTATTTTTATTTTATTTATTTCATTTTATTTTTTATTTTAATTGAGGCAGAGTCTTGCTCTGTCACCCAGGCTGGAGTGCAATGATGTGATCTCTGCTCACTGCAACCTCCGCCTCCTGGGTTCAAGCAATTCTTTTGCCTCAGCCTTCTGAGTAGCTGGGACTACAGGCACCCACCACCATGCCTGGCTAATTTGTTTCTATTTTTAGTAGAGACAGGGTTTCGCCATGTTGGCCAGACTGGTCTGGAACTCCTGACCTCAGGTGATCCACCGGCCTCGGCCTCCAAAATTGCTGGGATTATAGCCATGAGTCACCACACCCAGCCCATCTTCCTCTTTAAACTGCATGCTACACAAGGTTGTTTTATCCATCTCTGTGTCTACCCAGAAACTAGCATCCAGGGCCTTGTCCACTGAGAGTGCTGAATGGAACCATCCTGCCAAAGCAACACCCTCTCTCAGAAGGGTAGATTTAGCTGAAAACACATCTTCAGGTTAGAATGCCTCCCACAATCTTCAACAAAGCTGGTGGGAGGAGGATGGTCCCTTGGACAGTGGTGCAGAGGGTTGTATGGGATTGGGGGTCTGGGCTGGGGCAGACACTTTGCAAACATTATCTCAGGACTCCTCCTAGCAACCCCATTGTCATTACAGGATTATTACCCCATTTTACAGATGAGCCACTGAGGCCATGGAATAAATTACTCCAAGACAGAAGCCCAAAAATAGGAGAACCCTAGTCTTGCCTGAGGTTCTCTTGCCCGAGACAGCCACTCTCTCCCTCACAAGGCCCTGCAAGGTGGATAAGACCAGAGCTGGTCAAGGCATCCCCCACTCCCACTTATTGTTTTTTGGAGACAGGGTCTAGTTTTGTCACCCAGGCTGGAGTGCAGTGGCATGATCATGGCTCACTACAGCCTTGACCTCCTGGGCTCAAGGGATCCTCCTACCTCAGCTTCCTGAGTAGCTGAGACTACAGGCACGTGCCATCATGCCCAGCTAATTTTTTTCTTCTTTTTCCTTCTTATGTATAGAGACAGGGTTTCACTATGTTACCCAGGCTGGTCTCAAACTCCTGGGTTCAACCGATTCTCCCACCTCAGCTTTCCAAAGTGCACACATTTCCATTTTTATGATAAGGAAACTCAGGTTTACAGAGGTGATCTCTGTGCCTCCTTCCACAGTCAGTGAGGGGTAGAGTGAAGACTTACCAGCACCTGGCACAAGATACTTGTCCCAAAATATTGGTGACAGAGACTTAGTGAATGTATAACGAATCAGCTGTGACTTCTGTGCTCTGCCAACATTCCACATCTTGGGGGCCTCTGGTTCATGCAGCCCTCATTCCAGAGCTCAGTGCCCTCAGAGCCTGTCAGAAATCTAAGGTGCTAAAAGCAACCGTGTCTTCTGGGCTGTGTACCCCAAATCCAACATGCATTTCCCTCAAATCCAGAAAGACTCTGAGCCAGGCCAGAGTTCCACCAAGAGGCAGGGAAAGCAACTGAGTCTCCGAGGCATTAAATAACTCAAAGTCCTGCGCCTGGTAAGGGGCAGAGCCTGTGTTCTTTCTTCATGCTGCAACACTGTAGGTGACCAAATAAAATTAGGTTTAAACCCAGTGCCAGGGCATGCAGGACAGGGTATCATCAAACATTGCCAGTGTTTGTAACAAACAGAAATCTTCCCACAACCATGGCTATCTCCCTCATCTCCTTCCCTGGGCTGGAGAGCATCACCAAATAGCTATGCGGTCATTCTATGGACACCTGCACACATACAAATGATGATTCAGGAGTTCAATTGCCAGCTCGTCCATACTAAATTCCCGTGTTCTGTGCCAAGGATATCACACTGGTGTATTTGGATACCTGTCATTGGCCCCCCTAAAAACCCCCACATGTAAGCCATTCCCCATTCTCTCTCCACAAGAGTGCACATCAGGAAAGGGTGGGCGAGATAGATACATCGCTGGCTTTGTAGTCAAGGGCGCTTGTTCAAGGAGAATAAGAACCTTGCGTACCAGCCTGAGAGGTTAAGTGTGCATGCACTTTTACTTCCATTCTTCCCACAAGTGCTGCTGCTTATTGCACTCCTAGTACACTCCTCAAGCCACCCTTGGAGGAGGTGGAACAGGAAATACTCTCCTGATCTGGAGGTTGGAGAAACAGACTCAACAAGGCAACCCGCTTTTCCCAAAGTCCCTCAACCACTAAGGAACGCAGGCAGGGCAGGCTCAAGGCTCTGGATTCCTGCTCTTCCAGCAGAGTTGCAACCCCTCAAATTCACATGTACCAAACCATGGCTTCCAGAGGCCCCGGAGCAGCTCGGAGGATGGGCCACTTTGGGCCTCCAGGATGTTGCAGAGCTCTTGACAGCCGAACTGTGTTCAGTGAGTCCTAATGAGACTGGTTTAAATAGCACTCCAGAGAGTGTGGAACTCTCTATTGAGTGCCTTACTCAGAAGCACTCCAGCCCTGGAAGGGACATACCAGAGAACCAGAGAGAACACCCTGTACCAAATGTATACCACTTCCCATCAGCCACTTGCGCACATCAAGTGCCGAGACCTTGGGCTTTGGAACCAGGCACATCTGGTTCACACCCAGCTCCCCTGGCCAGCTGCAGGCCCCTTTCTCATCACCCAAGCTCTCCCTGCTTTGAGTGAGGACTGGAGAAGAGGGCATCGCGGAGGCCCCAGCACCGGGGAGCTCTCACCCACGAGCACCTTTATAGACTTTCCCACGACATATGCTTCATATACTCACTGCAGATAAAGTACAAAATAAAGATAAGGGGGAAAACGCCATAAAAGTCTTACCACCCATAATCTTACCACCCAGCTGCCCACTTAACGTATTTGTGAACATCCTGCTAGACTAGTGTGTGCGTGTGCATGTGTGTGTGCTTGTACACTAACATCTCTGTGGAGATCTTAATCCCTCAAAAGGTGCCTTGGTTCTTATGCCCTATTATTCTGTCAGTTATATTCAATTATTCACTATTACAGACAGAGCTATTAGGAGTGAACAATCTTGTAGCTAAAGCTTTGAGCGTTTTCTAATTTCATAGATTTTTCTTAGAAATAAAACTGGCAAATGCGCTTTTGTGACTTTTGATATATATTGTCGTATTTTCTTTTTTAGAGATAAGGTCTCACTCTCTTGTCCAGGCTGGAGTACAGTAACACAATCATGGCTCACTGCAGCCTCAAATTCCTGGGCTCAGTGATCCTCCTGCCTCAGCCTCCCAAGTAGCTGGGACCACAGGTGTACATCACCATGCCCAGCTAATTTTTAATTTTTGTAGAGATGGGGTGTGGTCTCGCTATGTTGCCCATGCTGGTCTCAAACTCCTGAGCTCACAGGATCCACCGACTTTGGCCTCCCGAAGTGCTGGGATCATAGGCATGCGCCACTGTGCCTGGCCCTATATTGCCATATTTATACTCTCGGTTTCATAGTCAAAGCATTGTATTTTCCTGTTATTTTAACATGAATTTTTAATCATTAATGAGGTTAAGTGTCTGTAGGAATGCTTATTGCATATTTACACTTATTATTATTTTTTTGAGATGGACTCTTGCTCTGTTACCCAAGATGGAGGGCAGTGGCATGATCTTGACTCACGGCAACCTCCAATTCCCGGGTTCAAGCGATTCTCCTGCCTCAGCCTCCCGACTAGCTGGGATTACAGGAATACACCACCACACCTGGCTAATTTTTGTATTTTTTTTAGTAGAAATGGGGTTTCACCATGTCGGCCAGGCTGGTCTTGAACTCCTGACTTCAGGTGATCTGCCTGCCTTGGCCTCCCAAAGTGCTGGGATTAGAGGTGTGCGCCACCACGCCCGGCCTATATTTACACTTCTTATATTGGGTCTGTTGTCCATGTTTTCTGTTGGAATATTTTTCCTGATTTATTTTTTAATAAGTATTCTTTTATATTGAGTATACAAACCCATTAGCTATTATATGTGAGGTAAACATTCTCCTACTTTTATTTTTAGTGGTAACAACAATAATATGTCTCTCTGTCCAAGAAGCTATGCCTGAAAGTAGGATTTTACCTACTGTGTTTGGTAAAGGTAAAATTTGAAATAGCTCATGTGGAATCACAAAGCCTGGTGTTGAGACTTCTCCTAGGAGCCAAAGACTGGCCAGGCTGTGTGTGTGTGTGTGCTGTGCATAGTGTGTGTTGTGTGGTGTGTGTGTGTGTTCTTAAGTCACCAGGTCAGATTATCTAGATTTATTTTATTTTATTTTTTGGTACAGATGACGTCTTACTATGTTGCTCAGGCTGGTCTCGAACTCCTGGGCTCAAGAGATCTTCCCGCCTCAGCTTCCCAAACTGCTGCGATTATTGACATGAGCTACAGCTCCTGGCCAAGCTTACCTGGATTTCAAAAGATAAACACAAGGTAAGACAGAACTCACTCAACCAATGCCCACCAGTTATTAGATCTCATCATGTCTGCCTCACACATAAGATTTTTCTGAAATATGTTTTCTTTTGAAGTCATAACGTTCCTGATCACACACTGTAGTCCGGATTTCCTAGTCTGTCATCTCATTTTGGAAACCTTAACTAAAAATATAAAATAAAATCTGTGTTTTACTTAGGAAATCTTTACTTAGGAAAGCATTTTATTACATATATTATTTTTTGATACAACATCTCAGTGAAGTAACCAGGAAATGGACTATTTCTCCCCATTTTATAGATGGGTAAAATGAGGCTCAGGGAATGGAATTATCAATGCAAAGTCATTAAGGGGTGGAGGCTACACTCAAACCCAGACATTCTGACTCCAACTCTGGAAGATTCTTCGTGAGCCCACAGTGGTTTGGGGCGCAGGAGTGGAGCCAGAAACCCTCACTGCTTATAATGAGGTGATTGGTCTGCTCAGCACTGGGGCCTCAATTTCCCTGTCTGCATTATCTCTGCAGCATTAGCTAAAGTAAAACACCCACGTGGGGTCAGGGATCAGGGCGCCGTGTCACTGCAGTAGGCTTGTCCTGTCCTGGCCGGCGCCGCCAGCGTGGTAGGGAGTTGCCCACTCTTGAGCTAATGGCGCCACATCCCCGCAGTTGGCCTCCCAACAGTCACCAGTGGACACCCATCTCCGCAGCACCTCTCAACAGTGACAGTTCTCATCTCTGTCACAAGTGTCTCTGGATGATTTCCTGTCATTTTCTGCGTGAGCGTGTGGGTAAACGCTTCCACTTTCAATCACTTTGGGCTTGTTGACAAGTGGCTTGAATCTTCTTTGTTCATCCATCAAAAAGTTGTCAAACCCTTCCCTGTGCCATGCATTTTGCGGCCTGATGGGGATGGAGAAAAAAAAATAGATGAGAATCCTGGCTCTTCAGGAGCCTTCTGTCTAGTAAAAGACACCTATGAGCAGGGTCCCAGGAGAGGAGGGAGCAATCAAGAAAGCTGAGCTTCCCAGGGGTGATGTTGGACTGAGCACTCCAGAATGAATAGGAGCTGGCCAGAGGGAGAAGAGGGAAAGGCTCAAGGGAATGGCCCAGGCAAAAGCACAGTTTCAAGGGTGGGGCTTGGTGTGATGGTGGGAGGAGCATCCGGCTGAGGGTGAAGCAGGAGCTAGACTGGGGGCTGCAGGTTGTGAAGAGCCCCAGGTGCCAGGCTGGGGAGCTGCTTTTATCTTGTCCTCCCAGTGACTCCTGCATGGGGGGCAGGTCAGGTGTGACTTAGCTGCCGACCTCAAGGCACACATAGGACAAGGGAAGGAAAGAGCTGACCACTGGAGTCCTCCCATGGTACCGGCATCCAAAATGGGTCACTCTGGCTGAGAAATCCCCCTGCTCCTGTAGTCATAGCGGGCAGTGCCAGGGCTCAGGGGTGCTGATGCAGTGGCCCAAACCACCCAACATGGTGGCCGATTCCCGTTTTCCCTGGGCCTTCAAGGCTCGAGCAGGATGGTGTCTACCTCGCAGGCCGAAAGTCTTCCCCTGTGGGGCTAGAAAAGCCTCTCTGCTGCCTTGGGGTTGATTTTTTTCCCTGCTGTCTAATCAGCTTGCCGCTCCACAACTGATTCAAACTATTTCTCAGCCCTAGGTCAGGCTCTTGCCTCACTTTTAGACCACAGCAGACATTGCTCCACACTCAGTGCTAATCCTAATCTTGCTACACCCCTGCATGACTGGCTTCCATAATCACAATAGTAATAGCCATAAGGGTAACCCCTGCCTTTCCTAAGGGCTTCCTCTGTGCCAAGCACCACACTAGAACGGTTCACCGTGCTCGTGGCCACTGTGCTCCCCTGCCTCCTGCTCATTCTCCCTCCACCCTGGGCTACTGTTACCCAGCAATGGGCTTGCTGCCTGAAGTACAAAGAGGCCAATATGATGGCACTCGCTTTTGAGAACAGCAAAAGCTTTATTGTGAGCTGGCTTGCAAGAAGACAGGAGCCAATACCCAAATCTGTCTCCCTGAGCTGGGGTCTGGGGATGGGTTTTATAGGCAGAGAGTAACAGTGAAAGAGACAGGAAGGTGCAAAGAAGCATGATCTGATAGGTTCATGCAAAGAGGCCATGACAGGTCCTTGGCTCTTGGCCAGGTGCAGTGGCTCACGTCTGTAATCCTAGCACTTTGGGAGGCCGAGGCGGGCAGATTACTTGAGGTCAAGAGTTTGAAACTAGCCTGGCCAACATGGTGAAACCCAGTCTGTACTAAAAATACAAAGATTATCCAGGCATGGTGGCAAGTGCCTGTAATCTCAGCTACGTGAGAGGCTGAGGCAGGAGAATCGCTTGAACCTGGGAGGCGGAGGCTGAAGTGAGCCAAGCTTGACCCACTGCACTCCAGCAACAAAGTGAGATTCCGTCTCAAAAAAAAAAGAAAAGAAAAGAAAAAAAGTTCTTGGCTCTTAAGTCTGTGCTGCAACAAAACAGGGCACTGCTGGCTTCCTCATTTGGTCCCCATTCCTGGATTCTAGTACTTAGTTTCCATCTGTTTTCCATTCCATCCGGCTCTGGGGTCATGAGTCGGGCACACTTAGCTCATCTGGACATGCTCAGGTTACCTGCCTTGCAACCTGGGGCTGTTTCAAGAGAAAAACAGCTCATCATTTTGTCACTGATAAAGTTGAGCCAAATGGGACTGCTTCTGCACTTAACCTTCCTTCTACCAATGATGTGCGTTTTGAGGCCCTGTACAATCTAGTGCTTTGTCAACCAAGCCAAAATTCAATTCTGAATCAGTTGAGATACTGAGTTTGGCTGTGTAAGTGTAACAGATATTCAGAGTACCAGTGATTTAAACAAGACGCAAGACTGTCTTTCCCACATAGAAGTCTAAGAAGACATGGCGCCTCTGCACTGCAAAGTCAGCAGGGACCCAGTCTCCTTTTGTCTGATTGCTCTGCCACCCCCAAAGTGTCGCCTTCTCACGGAGTCCATGAAGGAGCCCCACCACCACGTCCCCTTGAGGGCATGCAATCCAGGAGTTGCAGGGTTCACTTGCATTCAGATCCTATTGTGTCCGGAATTGGTGGGTTCTTGGTCTCGCTGACTTCAAGAATGAAGCCGCGGACTGTCACAGTGAGTGTTACAGCTCTTAAAGGCAGCACGTCTAGAGTTGTTCATTCCTCCTGGTGGGTTCATGGTCTCGCTGGCTTCAGGAGTGAAGCTGCAGACCTTCCCCACGAGTGTTATAGCTCATGAAGGTGGCGTGGACCCAAAGAGTAAGCAGCAGCAAGATTTATTGTAAAGAGTGAAAGAACAAAGCTTCCACGGTGTGGAAGGGGACCCAAGCCAGTTTCCACTGCTGGCTCCGGCAGCCTCTTTTTATTCCCTTATCTGACCCCACCCACATCCTGCTGATTGGTCAGTTTTACAGAGAGCTGATTGGTCCATTTTGACAGAGTGCTGATTGGTGCGTTTACAATCCCTAAGCTAGACACAGAGTGCTGATTGGTGCGTTTACAATTGTTTAGCTAGACACAGAGTGCTAGACAGAAAAGTTCTCCAAGTCCCCACTAGATTATCTAGATACAGAGTATTGATTGGTGTATTTACAAACCTTGAGCTAGACACAGGGTGCTGATTGGTGTGTTTACAATCCCTGAGCTAGACAGAGAGTGCTGACTGGTGCATTTACAACCCTTTAGCTAGACAGAGTGCTAGACAGAAAAGTTCTCCAAGTCCCCACTAGATTAGCTAGATACAGAGTACTGATTGGTGTATTTACAAACCTCGAGCTAGACACAGAGTGCTGAGTGGTGCATTTACAATCCTCTAGCTAGACATAAAAGTTCTCCAAGTTCCTACCCGACTCAGGAGCCCAGCTAGCTTCATCTAGTGGATCCCGTGCCAGGGCCGCAGGCGGAGCTGCCCGCCAATCCTGCACCGCGCACCTGCACTCCTCAGCCCTTGGGTGGTCAATGGGACCAGGCACTGTGGAGCAGGCAGGGGGAGGCACCCATCAGGAAGGCTCGGGCTGCGCAGGAGCCCACCGGTTGGGGGGCTTGGGCTTTGTGGGCTGCAGGTTCCAAGCCCTGCCCCGTGGGGAGGCAGCTGAGGCCTGGTGTGAACTCGAGCATGGTGCAGGTGGGCCGGCAGCGCTGGGGGACCCAGTGCACCCTCTGCAGCTGCTGGCCTGGGTGCTAAGCCCCTCACTGCCCAGGGCCAGTGGCGCCGGCCGGCTGCTCTGAGTGCAGGGCCCACCAAGCCCATGCCCACCTGGAACTCATGCTGGCCCACAAACGCTGTGCGCAGCTCCAGTTCCTTCCCATACCTCTCCCTCCACACCTCCCAGCAAGCAGAGGGAGCCAGTTCTGGCCTTGGCCAGCCCAGAGAGGGGCTCCCACAGTGCAGTGGCAGGCTGAAGGTCTCCTCAAGCACAGCCAGAGTGGGTGTTGAGGCCGAGGAGGTGCCAAGAGTGAGCGAGGGCTGTGAGGGCTGCCAGCACACTGTCACTTCTCAATCCCCCCTCTAAACAGGATACCCCAATTGCTGTTGGGAATTTGGTCAATGACACTCTAGCTACTTCCTGCTGGATAGGGGCGATGAGGGGGCCCTGCAGTTGTAGTGTCCTCCAGAGGGAAGCTCTCTAGGCCAGTAAAAGTGCCAGTGGGATGGTCCAGGGGTCCTCAGTAGAAGTTGTTAGTTGAGCTCATTGGGGTTCCATTTGTAAGACCATCTGTAGCTTGATGGCCTCAATTCCAGAGGAAACAAATTTGACAAGAAGGTTAAAAATACAGGGCCCAAAGGCGAGTAACAGCAAGATGGCTGCCACGGGACCTGGAAAGGGGAGAAGCCATGTTGCCCAACTCCAGAGGTTGGTATAAGAGTTTGAAAGGTGTCTGATTTCAGAAGTCTTTCCCTGTAAATGCTGGGTGGCATCTCGTACTATCCCTTACTGGGTAGTATTAAAACAACGCTCTTCCCCTAAGAAGGTGTAGAGTCCTCCTTCCTCAGCAGTGAGGAGGTCTAGGCCTCAACAGTTTTGGAGAGTCACTGCTGCTAAAGAGTCTATTTGGGATTGTAAAGGAAGGATAGATTTCGTTATTTCTTGCAAACTGTCTGAGAAATCCTTTGAGAGTGTGTGGTAGTAGGATAATGAAGTAGATAAACCGACTATTCTGGTTCCCGTAGCAGTAGCCATTCCTAACCCTATAAGTAGGCGCATTAGTTGTATGGCTCTGTGCTGACGGACTTGAGCTTTGAGGGGTACTGAAAAGGTCTGATATCCTGGGGCAATGTTAATGTTGGGACTTAGAAAGACTAAGGTGCAGGTGCCCGTCCAGTTAGTGGGGAGGCAGATATAGGTCGACATTCCACATAAGAATATACCTTGGCTGGGTAGACAGAACTTTACCCTGGTCTTTAAAGGAATAGGGTACACTGTTTTTTCTTTACTATTTCTATCTCTCTTTTTGACTTCTTCATTGTCTCTCTTTCTCTCTGACTCCCTCTTTTTCTCGCTGACTCTTCCGCTCTCTCTGACTTTCTGTCTCTTTCTCTCTTTCCTTTTTTTTTTTTTTTTAA
>NW_016803808.1:1814272-1822967 GCF_001698545.2 Rhinopithecus bieti | reverse complement strand
TGGTCTTGATCTCCTGACCTCGTGATCCGCCCGTCTCGGCCTCCCAAAGTGCTGGGATTACAGGCTTGAGCCACCGCGCCCGGCCCTCTCTTTCCTTTTTGCTGCCTCTGCCAGCTGCTTATGCTGCTGTTCTCCCTTCTCCTTCCCCTTTTGATGGCTTTGGCAGTGTAAGATTGCCACCTTCTTTGGTTTTTACACTGTGTGCAGTAACTCCATGATTTCCTTGTGGTATTTAATGGGGATTCCCTGAGGTTAGGAACTCCCTTTCTTTCCATATTGCAGCATGGGCATGTAGGATTAGATAAGCATACTTGCTATCTGTATACACATTTATTCTTTTTCCCTTTCCCAGTTCTAAAGTTCGGGTAAGTGCTACTAGTTCTGCTAACTGGGCACTGGTCCCTGGGGGAAGAGGCTTACTTTCAAATATGGTTACATCACTAACCATGGCGTAACCTGCCTTTTGTATCCCATTCTCCACAAATGAACTTCCATCAGTATATAGGTTAAGGTCAGGATTAGCTAAGGGGACTTCTAAGAGATCATCTTGGGCAGCATAAATCTGGACTATAATTTGGTGGCAGTCATGCTCAATTGGTTCCCCATCCTCTGGGAGAAAAGTGGCAGGGTTGAGGGCCACGCACATGCATATTTGAAGCACCGGTCCCTCAAGGAGTAGCACCTGGTATCTAAGTAGGCAGTTGTCTGATAGCCATAAACTTCCTTTGGCACCTAGTATGCCATTTACACTATGAGTAGTCCAGACAGTGAGATCCTTTCCTTGTATTATCTTGGTAGCCTCTGAGACTAAGACGGCCACTGCTGCAACTGCCCTTAAACAGTGAGGTCAGCCTTTTGCTACTACATCAATTTCCTTACTTAGGTATGCCACTGGTTGTGGGGTTGTCCCACGAGTCTGAGTAAGGACTCCAAGAGCTACCCCTGCTCTTTCTGTGACGTATAAAGAGAAGTTTTGTCCTGTCGGAAGGCCTAAGGCTGGAACTTGTACTAGGGCCTGCTTTAAGGTTTTGAAGGCTGTTTCTGCCTCTGGTTCCCATTCTACTAGATGACTATTTGCCCTCTGGGTTTCCTTGATTAGAGTATAGAGGGGCCTGACTATCTTGCTGTATCCGGGGATCCATAGTTGGCAAAAGCCGGCAATTCCAAGGAACCCCCATAACTGTTTCAATGTCTTAGGGTAAGGATAAGCCAGTATAGGCTGCATTCGTTCCTTGCTGAGGGCCCTCATCCCTCTGGCTAAGATTAGGTCTAGATATTTGACCTGCTGTAGGCAAAGCTGGGCCTTCGACCTAGATGCCTTGTACCCTTGATTAGCTAGAAAGTTCAAGAGATCTAGAGTAGCCTGCTGACATGAGGCTTCTGAACTGGTAGCTAAAAGTAAATCCTCCACATATTGAAGGACCAGAGTGCCTGAACTTGAGAAGTGCCCTAGATCTTGGGCCAGTGCCTGACCAAACAGGTGAGGGCTGTCCCTAAACCCTTGGGGCAAGACCGTCCACGTGTTGGGACGTTTGGTCTGTGGAATCCTCAAAGGCAAAGAAAAACTGCGAGTCAGAGTGCAGGGGAATACAGAAGGCATCCTGGAGGTCCAGAACCGTGAACCATTCTGCTTCCTCTGGTATTTGAGAGAGCCGGGTATAGGGGTTTGGTATAACTGGATATAGAGGAATTACTGCCTCATTGATGAGTCTAAGATCTTGCACTAGTCTCCACTGACCATTCAGTTTTTGTACTCCCAGAATTTGGGGTGTTGCAAGGACTGCTGCATTTCCTTGCTAAGCCTTGAGCTTTCAAATGTTTAACAATATCCTGTAATCCTTTACGAGCTTGAGGCCTTGAGGGATATTGCCTTTGATAAGGAAAAGTGGTGGGATCTTTTAACTTGATTTGGACTGGGCGGACATTTTTTACCCTTCCAAATTGTCCTTCCAATGCCCAGACTTCAGGGTTGATTCCCTCTTCAAGTAGGGGACAACAAATGGGTAATTTGTTCCCCATATTTATGTAGATAATAGCTCCAGCCTTGGCTAATATATCCCTCCCTAATAAAGGTGTGGGATTTTCAGGCATAACAAGAAAGGCATGTGAAAAGAGCAAAGTCTCCCAATTACAACTGAGGAGGTGGGAGAAATACTTGATTACAGGCTGTCCCAGGATTCCTCGGATGGTAATGGACCTTGAGGATAGTCATCCAGCACAGGAGATTAACACTTGAAGGCTGCGCCAGTGTCCAGGAGGAAGTCAATTTCCTGGTCCTTCGTCCTCTGGGGCAGTGCACCTTCCAGTGATTGCCTCGGCATAGTGGACATGGACAAGGGGGCAGCTTGTTTCTCATTGGACAATCTTTTTTGAAGTGTCCTAATAAACCACACTGATAACAAGCCCTACCAGGTGATTGGCCTGCTCCATTTTCTGTCCTCTCTGAACCACCAAGGTTTGTTTGTCTGATGGCCATGACTAAGGCTGCAGCCTTTCTCTTATCTCACTTTTCCTTTTGGGCCTTTTCCTCTTGGTCCCTATTATAGAACACCAAGGTTGCCAGGTTTAATAATGCCTCCAAATTTTGTTCAGAGCCCAGGGCTTGCTTTTGGAGCTTTCTCCTGATATCTGCGACTGACTGGGTAATAAACTTATCTTTTAGAATCAATTGGTTCAGGTGACAGGGGAGTATATTTTCGTAAGGCCTCCTGTAGCCGCTCAAGGAAGGCAGAAGGATTTTCTTCCTTTCCCTGAGTTATGGTGGGCATCATTGAATAATTCATGGGCTTTTTTCTAATTCTCCTTAGTCCTTCTAGAACACAGGTCAATAGGTGTTTACGACTCCAGTCCCCATGACCTGAGTCAACGTCCCAGTGGGGATCCATACTGGGGATGGCTTGCTGACCAGTAGGGAATTTGTCCCTTTTTTCAGCTGTCATTCTATTATTTACTTGACTAAGATACCAGGTATCTCCAAACTCTTGGGCTGCAGCTAAAGCCACATTCTTTTCATTAAAGGCCAGGGTTTGATCTAACAATAGCATGACATCTCTCCAAGCGAGGTCGAAGGTTTGCCCTAGACCCTATAGGACATCTATGTACCTATCAGGATCATCTGAAAACTTCCCAAGGTCTGCCTTGATCTGCTTTAAATCAGAGAGGGAGAAGGGGACATGTACCCAGGTTGGGCCAAATTCCCCTCCCCCTACAGCTTGAAGGGGCCATAACCGACAGCCTGGCAGTTTTTGTGGTCCTTTGGAGATTTCCTTACTTATTTCCTTCTGGGCAGGGGAGATTAGAGGAGGACTGTCATTAATAGGAAGGGGAGCTATAGGGAGGCTAGGATATGGGAGTAAGCTGAGAGGTCCTCCTGTGGGATGTAAATTGCAAGCTTTGCATAGTTGTGTATTCTCCCTCAATGAAAAGAAAGCTTGGATATAAGGTATTTCACTCCATTTGCCTTCCCTCTTACAGAAAAGGTCAAGCTGCAGGATAGTATTGTAATTTGTACTTCCCTCAGGTGGCCATTTTTCCCCATCAGAGAGAGAATATGGGGGCCAAGCCGTAGTGCAGAAAAAAATGAGCCACCTCTTTTTCAGGGTTTGTGGGTCAAATTGGTCCCAATGGCTTAGGATGCATTTCAAGGGTGAGCCTGTTGATGCCTGAGTGTTTCCCATCTGAAAGACAAAACCGCCTGCAGTTTTGGTTTTTGTTTCTCCCCCTGCCCAAGAACCTGCAACAGTCCCTGGACCCTGCTGATCAGAATAGTTGTGCTCACCGATGCAGCAGCAGAAACACTAGTTTTCCTCTTAGATCACAAAGAGGACTGAGGAATGTTGGATTTAGTGGCCCTTACCAACGCATTCTCGAAAACCTGCACCCTTGCCTGTCCTCCTAGACCACAAAGAGGACCGAGGAAAATCGGATTTAGTGGCCCTTACCGACACATTCTCGAAAACCTGTTAGAGTCCTAAGCATTCTCCTGTTAGTATTGGGACTTTACCCCCATCCCATAGAGATGTTATGCCCCAAAAATGAAGCAGAGGGCCATACCCCGAGGGAGGGAAGGGATCTTCCAGGGTTGGAAGTGTGACAACTTTTGCTGTCACTTATATGAATAGGAAGGATACAATTTCTGAGACTCCTCATATCCTAGCTTTAGGAATAGCTTTTAGGAATAGCCTTTTTTAGGTAAAAATTATGTCTTTCTGATTGGTGAGCCCCAGTGCCTAAAGAAGAAGACAGCAGAGTCCTGGAGTTTATGCTAGAAGTCATTCTTATAGGAGAAACTAAAGCACCAGAGACAGGGGGTGGTTTTTAGAAGTGGGACTAGTCTCACAGAAGAGAGGTGAGAGGAAGTTTGTCTGGCAGGCATTAGGACCCAGGAGGAAAAGGGTCAGGATGGATAGGATAGATGGGCGAGTCTTGCTTGGGCAACATGCCTTTGAGAATTCCGCTCATGGCCGCAGGGTCAACCAACTTGTTGTTGGGACCCCTGAGCTGCATGGCTTTCCTCTCTGTCGACCCTTGGTTCAGCCCAGAAGTACAGGAAAAGTGGAAGCTGGTTCCAGGTAAACCAACACTCCCAACTCTGAAGAGTCGGGGGTTGTTAGAGAGCCCTTTCCCAGAAAGCCTGACACCCGTGTCTTTAGTCCAGTGGCCATGCCAGTCACTTTTAACTGGCTGACAGGTGCCCGGTATTTAGCCCCCAAATTCTAAGGAAAAATAGGACAGAATAGCAAGCAAAAGGGGTCCGTTGGTACTCACCGCTTGGTGATAGGCTATGGTCTCATCACTTGACGATAGTCTCACTGCTTGGCAATAGACGATAGGCCCTTTGTGGTTGCCAAAATGTGTCCAAAATTGGTGGGTTCTTGGTCTTGCTGACTTCAAGAATGAAGCTACGGACTGTCGCAGTGAGTGTTACAGCTCTTAAAGGCAGCACGCGTCTGGAATTGTTCGTTCCTCCCCATGGGTTTGTGGCCTCGCTGGCTTCAAGAGTGAAGCTGCAGACCCTCGCCATGAGTGTTACAGCTCATGAAGAACAGCATGGACCCAAAGAGTAAGCAGCAGCAAAGATTTATCTTAAAGAGCAAAAGAACAAAGCTTCCACAGTGTGGAAGGGGACCCGAGTGGGTTGCCACTGCTGGCTCAGGCAGCCTGCTTTTATTCCCTTATCTGACCCCACCTACATCCTGCTGATTGGTCCATTTTACAGAGAGCTGATTGGTCCGTTTTGACAGAGTGCTGATTGGTGTGTTTACAATCCCTGAGCTAGACACAGAGTGCTGATTGGTGCGTTTACAATCCTTTAGCTAGACACAGTGCTAGACAGAAAAGTTCTCCAAGTCCCCACTAGATTAGCTAGATACAGAGCACTGATTGGTGATTTTACAAACCTTGAGCTAGACACAGAGTGCTGATTGGTGCATTTACAATCCTCTAGCTAGACATAAAAGTTCTCCAAGTCCCCACCCAACTTAGGGGCCCAGCTGGCTTCACCTAGTGGATCCTGTGCCAAGGCCGCAGGCAGAGCTGCCCACAAGTCCCACGCCCTGCGCCTGCACTCCTCAGCCCTTGCATGGTCGATGGGACCAGGGGCCGCAGAGCAGGGGGCGGTGCCTGTCAGAGAGGCTTGGTCCATGCGGGAGCCCACTGGTGGGGGGGCGGGGCTCGGGCATGGTGGGCTGGAGGTCCCGAGCCCTGCCCTGCAGGTAGGCAGCTGAGGCCCTGTGAGAACTTGAGCTTGGCGCGGGTGGGCCAGCAGTGCCGGGGGACCTGGTGGACCCTCCGCAGCTGCTGGCCTGGGTGCTAAGCCCCTCACTGCCCTGGTTGAAAGAAAGAGGGAAGGAAGGAAGTTTGTGTGCAAGGATCTCACAGAGCAATGCAGTTCTGAGCTCAGCAAGACAGCCAGGGATCCTCCAGCCAAAGTCGTCCAGCACAGGAAGCCTGCATCTCCCACCTTTCCTCCGTGTCCCTGCCAGGCCCAGCCATGGACTAAGAGCAGCCCAGAGGAAGCGTAGCCTCATGGAAATGGGTTTCCTAGGGCAGCAGCAGGGCTGCTGGTCACCAACGCTCCCACAGTCAGAGTTCTGAGAGGCCTTGCTCACGGCCCCTGCACTGAGGAACCTGGGCCAAGCTGCTTCATTTTTAAGCCTTCTATTTCCTCAACTATAAAGTGGGGGTAGTAATTTCTAACTCACAATGTAGGCGTTTGAGATCATGTCTGTGAGTTTATTTCTATGCCAGGCACACACGAAGCTCTCAATCATTGACTGTTTTTATTATTGTTGGCGATGGTGATGTCATTGTCATTATTGTATATTGAAGGCTCTCAGGCAGTGGACAGGCATGAGCAGAGCGATGCATTAGAAATGGTCCCATCGCACTCAACCTGCCTCAGTCTCTTCCCTCAGCCCTCTGGGAGTATCGGTAACTCTCAAAAACAAGTCCCTTCCCTCTTTCTGAAATGACTTGCCAGAAAGGGCCCAGGCAGCAAGATGTATAAAACAGAAATGGAAATGGAAAACTCGGGGCCAGGGGAGGGGGCAGGAGGAGCCACACAGGGTCACTCGGCTTCAGCAGGCACCAGGCACCGTGGCTCTGTGGGTCCCAGCAGCATCCCAGCCTCCCAGGGGCTGCCTCCTGCCTTAGGCTCTGTGAGAGGGTCACAGGTTTGTGGGAGGTTGTTTCTCTTTCCAAAACTGCTAATAAGGGGCATTAAAAGAAGAAGCCTGGGCAGGGTGCTGTGGCTCACTCCTGTAATTCCAGCACTCTGGGAGGCCGAGGCGGGCGAATCACTTGAGGTCAGGAGTTCGAGACCAGCCTGGCCAACATGGTGAAACCCTGTCTCTACTAAAAATACAGAAATTAGTTGGGTGTGGTGGCGGGCACCTGTAATCCCAGCTACTCAGGAAGCTGAAGCAGAAGAATCACTTGAACCTGGGAGATGGAGGTTGCAGTGAGCCAAGATTGTGCCACTGCACTCCAGCCTGGGCGACAGAGTGAGACTGTGTCTCAGAAAAATAAATAAAACAAAATAAAGTAAAATTAAATTAAATTAAATAAGAAGGCTGTTTCTTAAAGCAAATATACAATTCAAATGAACTGATTGAGCACCTGTGCCAGGCCCTGGGGAATCAAAATGAACACAACATAGACCCTGCCCTCAAGGGGCCTCCAGCAAGAGACATGTCCCTAAAAAACATCAGGGCCTGTGATGGGTCTAAGGAACACGTGGGAAAGGTGAGACTGTGCAGGAAGAGAGGAGGAATCCAAGCTGGGTGGTCAGAGAGCCCACAGGCAGTTCAAGGGGATTTACACGCAACGACACAGAGGGTGTGTCCTAGAGGCATGGTTCTGCAGGAGGGTGAAGGGCAAGGAGGATTTGGATCTGGAGGGCCAATGGGGGCCAAAGCCCCGAGGGCTTGAGGTCAGCAAAGCCTTGACTGTGAGGTCCTAGGAGCCACACAGAGTGTAAGCCAAGCTGGTGGATGAGCTTTGCATTTCAGGACTTTGCACAGGAGCAGTGTGAGGCTAACTGAGGGGGCTGGTCAAATGCTGGTCATTCATCTTCTGCCCCCACTACATCTTGAAGCCCCAAAAAGTAAGACAGTTGCCTTTCTTGTTTCCTCAATATGGAAAGGTCATGTTGGTCATGACCTTCTAAGGTCGTGACCAATCATCAGTAGGTGATGGATCAGTGGTTCCTGTCCTGAATGCATACATGATGGAGGAATGACCTATACATTTAGGCCAGCATTTTCCAAAATGTATTCCCAAACCAAAAGATGAATAGCTGATCAATTTCCCAAAGGAGGGAGAAACATACCAGATATTCACTCACTGCCATCTGGACCAGGCCTCACATGCCTGGTCTCTTCCAGTTTAATGTGTACAGCAGCCCACCTGGCCCCACTTGACAACCGCAAAATCTGAGGCTCTGAGAGTTTAATGTCTTGCCAGAGACATTAAAGGTCATGGTAAAGACAAAATTCAAAAGCAGATGTTGTTATATCAAGTCAAATGCTTTTTCTAACAGTGCACGCACGCACAGAAATAAGCTCACATTCAGTCAGGGAAAACATTCTGCAGTGTGTGTGTGTGTGTGTGTGTGTGTGTGTGTGTGTGTGTGTGTGTATTTGCAGCCTTCTCTCAGGTTTTCCATGGAACTGTTGTGTAAATGGAGGTGACTGGCTCAGGAGCAACCCTGCAGGATTCACAGGGGACCCCGCCTGAAGTGTCAGCACAGGCAAAACCAAACACATCCAGAGAAATAGGAACTAGGTCTGTTTGCAAAGAACAGAGGCTGCTCAGCTGAGGCAAGGACACCACTGTTGTCTGTGCTGGCTTTCGTCTGGAATGTCTTTAAATAAAATGATTTGCCCTCGGCCATTCGCAGTGGTTCATGCCTGTAATCCCAGCACTTTCGGAGGCCTAGGCGGGTGGATCACCTGAGGTCAGGAGTTCGAGACCAGCCTGACCAACAAGGTGAAATCCCGTCTCTACTAAAAATACAAAAATTAGCCAGGTGTGGTGGCAGGCGCCTGTAGTCCCAGGTACTCCGGAGGCTGAGACAGGAAAATTGCTTGAACCCGGGAGGCAGAGGTTGCAGTGAACCAAGATCATGCCAGTGCACTCCAGCCTGGGTGACGGAGCAAGACTCTGTCTCAAAAAAACAAACAAACAAAAACAG
>NW_016803808.1:1760348-1814234 GCF_001698545.2 Rhinopithecus bieti | reverse complement strand
AAAAAAAAAAAAAAAAAAAGATTTGTACTCTAAACATGAGCATTTCCAATTAATCTCCTTTTTAAGCAGAATATGTTATCTCCAGGCAGCAATAAATCAAAGTCCAAATGAAAGGGGTTACCCCGGCCACCCAGCGGGCTGTCATGATGGGGAAGCTGGAGGCTCAGGACCTGGCAATGCCCCCACCCTCATCAGTGCTGCCTTTTGTGGCGGGAACGAGTCTTTGTCTGCAGGTCTGGGGAGCTAGAAGACAGATGTGTAACCCTATTGGCTGTACCTTCAGCAGGTGTCTAGAATTCAACCTCATCCCCACCTCCATGCCACTCCCTCCAACTTCCTCCCTGGGATCACCACCTCCTAACTCTGCCCTCCCCTCCATCTTCCAGACTATCCCCATCATAGACAGAATGACCCTTTTAAAGCTCAGACTCTGCAATAACGGCTGCCCGTCTCACTCATGGAGAAAGAACAGGACCAGGAGGGCCTAGTGATGGAAGGACCAACACACGGTTGGATGACAGACCCTGATGGGCCCTTGTGGAGGGGCTCCATGGGAGGTGGCTGTGAAACCACCCAGGCTGAGGCTCCCCCGTGGGCTTGAGTCATGCCTGGCCAAAGCTTGCAAAGTGGAGGCTATATCGCATTTTCTGTTTTCCCCATGCCTGACATCCAGTGGGCGCTAATAAAGTTTTAACGAATAAATTAGTGTGTGCAAGGGACAGAAGTATTGCTCTATGGTTGCAATATTTGATGTTTTTTCCTTAGGCAAAAAGGACATTAAAAACCATTTGAGACGGAGTCTTGCTCTGTCGCCCAGGCTGGAGTGCAATGGTGCAATCTCAGCTCACTGCAACCTCCACCTCCTGGGTTCAAGCGATTCTCCTGCCTCAGCCTCCTGAGTAGCTGGGACTACAGGCTTGCGCTACCACGCCCAGCTAATTTTTGTATTTTTAGTCGAGACGGGGTTTCACCATGTTGGCCAGGATGGTCTCAATCTCTTGACCTTGAGATCCACCCACCTCGGCCTCCCAAAGTACTGGGATTACAGGTGTGAGCCACCACACACGGCCAATATAAAAAATGTTTAAGGTTATTCTTACCTGGTGATGGTACTGCCCTTACCTTAGGAGGCATTTGGAGCTATGTGAGGGCATTTAATTTTTTAGTTTTGGTTGTCACAGTGACTTGGGGTGTTACTGATATTTAGTACCCATGGTAAATATTTTGAAATGGGTAAGATACGCAATTTTAAAATCATCCCACTCAGAATGCCAAATAGCACCTGTATTAGTCTGTTCTCACACTGCTAATAAAGACATGCCCGAGACTGGGTAATTTATTAAGGAAAGAGATTTAATGAATTCACAGTTCCACATGGCTGGGGAGGCCTCACAATCATGGCAGAAGGCAAAGGAGAAGCAAAGGCACGTCTTACATTACGGCAGGCAAGAGGGCGTGTGCAGAGGAACTGCTCTTTAGAAAACCGCCAGATCTTGTGAGACTTATTCACTATCACGAGAACAGCACAGGAAAGACCCGCCCCCCCGATTCAATCACCGTCCATTGGGTCTTTCCGTGGAAATTATGTGAGCTACAATTCCAGATGAGATTTGGGTGGGGACACAGCTAAACCGAATCAGCACCCCACTGAGTTAGCCTGTTGGCCTGACCATCATCCCCATTTGACATCTGGTGAAGCTGAAGCTGGTGAGCTCATTCAGCTAGAAAGTGGAGGAAGTAGGCCGGGCGCCGTGGCTCAAGCCTGCAATCCCAGCACTTTGGGAGGCCGAGACGGGCAGATCACGAGGTCAGGAGATCAAGACCATCCTGGCTAACATGGTGAAACCCCGTCTCTACTAAAAAATACAAAAAACTAGCTGGGCGAGGTGGCAGGTGCCTGTAGTCCCAGCTACTCGGGAGGCTGAGGCAAGAGAATGGTGGGAACCCGGGAGGCGGAGCTTGCAGTGAGCCGAGATCGCGCCACTCACTCCAGCCTGGGGACAGAGCGAGACTCCGTCTCAAAAAAAAAAAAAAAAAAAAAAAAGGGAGGAAGTAAACTGTTGCTCTCTGCATCCCATGGCTATGGGGCGTCCTCATGGAATGAGGCTCTAGATGTAAGGAAGTGGAAAAAGGGGTTTTCTCCCTTGCTTTATCCCTACATGCTACCCCCGTTAGAAGAGCCAGGCTCTGTCCTATGCTGCAGAAGTTTGCGTTACAGCCTCATTCCTCCCTGACCTTTGTTTCCTTAACAGCCTGAATGACCTGGGGAGTCCATGTGCTACGTCTTCTAGAGGAGGAGGTGGGGAGAGAGCTTCAGGGGCCTAGGGAGCAGATGAAGAGCCAGTCAGGCCATGTGACTGGCAGGTCCTCAACCTGCCTGATGACAATAACGCTGAGGAGGGGAGGCTGGGCTCAGGGTCCAGGGTCTCTGGTCATCAATCAGCCCCAGGCCCTAGGCTACAGGCTCAGAAGCAGCAAGTCCTCCTCAGGGCCTGAGGTTGGAGCTGGGGCAGCAGGAACCAGCTTGGATTTTCACATTACAGGTGGTAGAGGGAAGGGAAGAACCAAGGAATAACTGATACTACACGTACCCCAAATGACAGGATGTGGAGGGGCAGGAATTGGATTTTTTTTTTTTTTTTTTTTTTTTTGAGACAGAGTCTCGCTCTGTTGCTCAGGCTGCAGTGCATTGTCATGATCTCAGCTTACTGCAAACTCCGCCTTCTCGGTGCACGCCATTCTCCTGCCTCAGCCTCCCAAGTAGCTAGGACTACAGGTGCCCGCCACCACGCCTGGATAATTTTTTGCGTTTTTAGTAGAGACGGGGTTTCACTGTGTTAGCCAGGATGGTCTCTATCTCCTTACCTCACGATCCGCCCGCCTCAGCCTCCCAAAGTGCTGGGATTACAGGCGTGAGCCACCATGCCCGGCCGGGAATGGGATTTAATTTGATTTAGGAATATACATAGCCATCCATGTACCCTAAAGAGTCACGCATGAGCCCGCTACTGGACAGACAGGGAGCACAGGCAGGGAGTAGGGGCCCTTGCCCAGGCCACAGCCAGAAAAAGCTGGGGTCTCATCTCCTTCCCCACTCTCCTGCCACCATCCCCCACAACGGCAAGGCAGGCCCACATTTCGGAGGTCTGATTCTGTCGAAGCCTCAGATTTTCTCTAGGAATGTCAACAAATGCCCCCGGAAAACCACCCTCCCTCTTCTGTCTCCAGGAACCCAGGGTTTACCAAGAGGAAGTTACATGCCCCCACTTACTGACCTCACCTGCTCCAGCAGGGGGGTGGAGACTAAGACCAGAGAAGTTCCTCGTCTTGCCCAAGCCTCCAAAGGCCAAAGGCTAGCAGTGAGTCAGACTCAGATCCAGGCTTCTGGGCTCCCAGGTCTGGCCCCTCTGCTGCCCCAGCCTCCACTGTTGGGCAGCTGAGGTCTCCCAGAGTCCAGGTGAGTGGAGCCAAGTGGGAAGGTTTCCAGCTCTCTAGGTGTCAATTGCCATTTGTACTTCCCCATCTGATTACCGCACTCTAGATAGGTGAACTGCATCCCTGCATCCCTAGAGGGTGACAGTAACTGCCAAAATAGGGAGCAGTGGGGTGGCGGGGGATGCTCAGGGACCATGACACATGGGTGGTGACCATCAACCACCAAATATCCCCTGGAACCAGTTGTAAGAACTCAGTGCCAAGAGACGTCAGTGGGTGATGAGCTCACCCCAGGCAGCACCTCCCACCCGGGTAAGCAAAGCCACACTGTAAAAGCGGCGAGTGCATCCGAGGGTTTCTCAAGCTGAGTAGGACACAAGGGAAACCAGCCAAAACCCCCAAGCCGGGCGCAGTGGGTGTTGGCAGCCTGGAGGTGGGGAGTGGTGGTGGCAGGATGCCTCGTTTCCCAGGCAACACAGTGGAAACTGTCCCACAAACACCAGCCCGGGGGTGGGAAGGGGCACAGAAGGGTAGGCAGGGCTGACATCTGAGATGGGAATCTGCTTAGCTACTGCCAGAGGCCTGTCTCCTCTGAGTGCCTGGGGCCCTGGCCCCACCTTCGGGGATGCTCTGTGTTGGCGGGGTTCTGCATGTATTTATTCTTTCACTCGGTAAATGTTTACTGAGCCCCAGTGTAGATTGTAGTGGGAGAGCATGGGCTCTAAAGTCAGAAAGACCAGGTCTGGATCTCAACTTTGATGTTTCCAGTTATGTGCCCTTATAGGCTATGTCACCTCTCTGAGCCTCAATTTTCTCATCTGAAGAGTGGGAATTATTCTACCACATTCAAAGGTTGCCATAAGTATGAAATAGGAGAGTAGATGGCAGATAACCAGTATTCAGTGAACGCAGCTATTATTGTCTGGCTCCATGTCAGACACAAGCTAGATCCACTGGGGTGTGGGTGAGGAGGGGAAGGCAGACATGGAAACAAATTAGATGAACTCCTGCCCTTGGGAAGTTCTCCTAGCCTATCTGGTGGAGGAGCCTGACTAGAATCCTAAATTAGGTCAGCAGAACATCTGGAGAGCTATGGTAGAGATGAGCAAAATGCTGGGGAGCACCTAGGAGAACTCCAACTAGGGGGTTGAGGAAGGCATTGAAAAAGCATTTTGGTAAACTTCATCAGACAAGAAATGAGTAGGAAAGACATTCTAGGCAGAGAGAACAATACATACAAACACAGGAAGGCAAAACCTCAGCATGGGTTGGAAGGACAGCAAGTAGATCAACTGAGATGAAGCCTAGGGTAAATGATTTTGATAGTGCCACAGGGACTTGAGGAAAGACAAGAGAGAGAAGATGGCCAAAAATAGGCAGGGATTAGATGATAAAGGGCATTTGTTTGAACACTTTGATAACTTTTTAACAGAGGAGTTACACAGGATTGAATTTAGAACGACCACTCTCTTAAACCAGAAGTGTATTGATAGTGCATATATAGACCCACAGAGCAGTAAAACAGAATCAAGTTCAGGAAAAGAAGCATGCATATATGGGAACTGGGTTTATGACAGAATGGTATCATACATCAGCGAGGAAAGGACATACTATTCAATAAATGGTATTGAAGCAATTAGTTATCTATATGAAGTGATGTATAATTATATCCCTCCCTCACACCATATCCGAAATATAAATTCAAGACCTAAATGTGACAAAATAATACTGTAAAATAATTAGAAGAAAATTTAAATCAAGCATAGACTTGTAGTTTCACTACAGGACTTTTTCTCTGACCTGAACTGTCTTCTATTTTGGCAGAATCACTACACCCATTGAAGACAATATTTATGACATTGGCATAAACAAAATATACTTAAATCAGACACCAGAAGCAAAAATTATAGGCCTAAAAAGTATCAAATTTGACCACATCAGAATTTAAAACTTCATATAGTTAATTGCTTCAATACCATTTATCAAATAGTATGTCCTTTCTTCTCTGATGTATGATGCCATTCTGTCATAAACTCAGTTCCCATATATGCACGAGTCTTTTCCTGGACTTGATTCTGTTTTATTGCTCTGTGGGTCTATATATGCACATCAATACACTTCTGGTTTAAAAGAGAGGTCTTTCTGAATTCAACCGTGTGTAACTCCCCTGTTCAAAAGTCACTGATAAAGGACACCATAGACAAAGTTAAAACGTAAGTATTGATTGGAGGAAAATATATGCAAAACACAATAGGTAAAGGATTGGTATCAAGGATGTTTGAAGAACTCCCATAAAATAACAAGGAACAGACAAATGGGCAAAATATATGAATAGGTAATTTACAGTAGAAGACACCCAAATGGATTTACTCAACAGAATTAGGAATCAGAAACAGGCAAATTACAACAAGATACCAGGGTCACCCATCAGATCGGCAAAACAAAGTCTAAACATTGAGTGTTGGAAAGGTTGAGGGAAATGGGTCTTCCCATATACAACGGATGGGAGTGTAAATTGACACCATCATTTTGGAGGGCAATTCAGCAGTATCTAGTGAAACTGCAAGTGCGACCCAGCAAGGCTCCTTCTAGGTGTTTAGATAAATGCTTGTACCTAAGTACACAAGGAGACAGGTATGAGGCGGTGATCACAGTGTTGTCTGTAATAGGGAAGAACTGGAAACTATTTACATAACCATCAATAGGAGAAGGCATAAATAAATTGTGAAATGGTCCTGCAGAGGAATTCCAGACAGTAGTTCAGGGGAATAGACTAGGGTTATGTGAGCACAAATAAGAGTAGATCTCCGGATGTAATAAAGAACGGATGTGCATGAAACACACTAATCTCACAGCACCAGTCTGTCATATAGGTAGTAATGAAGAGAAAGGAATAGACTGGAAATGGAAGCTGGGAGTTGACAAACAGAGGAGGTGATGTAAACTAGCACAATGGAATTGGTTCTCACAATGGAAACTAGAGTCTCAGGATTCCAGACTGGGAAGGGGCCGCTGAGGGTCCGTGATCCAAAACTCTCCTTTTCCAGACTCCCTCTTTCCCACTCATCCTCATAGACTCCCAGGCTTTTTCTCTGACCTGAGCTGTCTTCCATTTTGGGGGAATCACTACACACATTGAAGACATGGGGACTGAGCCTCAAAGAAACCAAGATGGCAGCAAAGGTAGTTCCCAGTCTAGGCAGCAAGTTGTAATCAAGGACGTATTGAGGCCCTACCATTAGCCCAGCACTGAGATTTTAGATTGAGTTATAAAGACGGGCAAGATAGACAAGATGTAAAACAGAACAGAGATTGCCAAGCATGAGGAAGCACAAGAAAAGTGCAAGTTTCAGCAGGTCTGGAGAGGAACCCAGGAATCTGTGTTTTTTAAACATATTTGAAGTTATTCTGTTCTAAGTGGTCCACAAACCTTATTTTAGAAAAAAGTATTATGCATACTGGCGCTGAGAGGAACCTAGAGAATGTCTAGTCCAATGTCCTAATTACAAGTGAGAAAACGGACAACTAGAGAACTGACTTGTCAAAGAAAGTTAGAAAGCTACCTTAGTGGAATACGAAGAGGAACACTGATATTAAACCCTATCCTACCTCAAGTATAGACCCAGAAGGCACTTCACCTACATTGTCTCAATCCTCCCAAAAACTGAGGCTCAGAAAAGTTAAGTAACTTGTCCAAGGTCTCTTAGCCAGACAGCAGTGAGGCCAAACTCATACCTAGCGTCATCAGACTCCAAAGGCTAAAAAGTCTTTCCAAAGGATGCACAAAGGCAAGAAATGGACTTATTTTCATAAGGTTTCACCAAAAGAGAAGTGCTAGAGCTTCTGTTTCCTCTCCTAGCCTTTTTACTTTTCCATGTTGGAGGGGTGGGTAGAAGGAGGTTTGGAGTTGTTCTCACTCTTCTGTGAACCTTTCCAATCACCCATGTTCCAGCAGGTTCAGCCCAACCTCAGGCCAAAGCCCGCAGAGCCATCTGGAAAAGTGCAGGTCTGGAAACCTCCTCAGTCAGTCTTTTTTGAAAAAACTTAAGACCTGATGAGTCACCGTGGAGCCAGTCACAAATAGGCATGTGCCTTCTTCAGATGCCTTGGTCCATGGCTGTAGGGAAAGTTCTCTGCTGAAGTATAGATCAGAAGTCCCCCTAGGTGGGTCCGTGATGACACATACAGCTCGACAACACACGGTTCCACCCCAGGCCGCTCAGGGTGTCACTTGGGATGCTGAACAACATAAGATCCTATCTCCGAGGTAGTTATTTTCCCTAAACATACCGTTCATTACTTCTGTGCACACCTTTGAATGCCTTCTGCTGCAGGTGTCCTTTCTCCTCCAGCTGGTGAACGCCTTCCCCTCCCCTAAGGTCCATATAGAATAGCTCCTTGTATAGTCACGTGACCATACTGATGTACACTTGGGGCAACTGGCGAAAAAAAAAATAAGCTTTAGCTAAATAACTTTGATGAAGATCTAGACAAACAGAGCAGGACAGACAGAATTGGGTCACTCCAAGGATAGGATTCCTGGATGAGTAAACCATTACTCTATCAACCCTCTTTAGAGACATTGCAAAAAGAACAGTGTCTTGCACTGACTAAGTGTCCTGGGACAAGTCTCTTTCCCTCTCTGAACCCCAGAACCCCCTCTATAAAATGGGGACATTGGGACTGGGCGCAGTGGCTCACGCCTGTTGTAATCCCGGCACTTTGGGAAGCCGAGGTGGGTGGATCACCTGAGGTCAGGAGTTCGAGACCAGCCTGGCCAACATGGTAAAACCCCTTCTCTACTAAAAATACAAAAATTAGCTAGGCGTGGTGGCGGGTACCTGTAATACCAGCTACTTGGGAGGCTGAGACAGTAGAATTGCTTGAACCTGGGAGGCAGAGGTTGCAGTGAGCTGAGATTGTGCCACTGCACTTCAACCTGGGCAACAAGAGTGAAACTCCATCTCAATCAATCAATCAATCAATAAAATTGGGACACTGGATGTTCCTTACAGGTCCCCCAGCTCTGACAACTTTATGCCTTCATGACTCTGGGTCCCCTTTCTCTTCTCTTGAGGGTCATCTGGAGCCCTGGAGAGCATATGTCCCCACCTGTTGATACCAGCACTGGCCTCTGCCCTCACTGGCCTCAGCCTAAGGAGGGGCTCACTCTGCTTGGTTTTCTAGTTTCTCCTCTTGGTGTCCCCTCCCTCAGTCTTCTGGAACACTCAGCTGTGGGACCTTGGGCAAGCAGGGATCTCTCGGGCTCTTATCTTGCTGCTCTTACCATGCCACCCTGTCTCCATGACAGCACAGAGGCCCTGCACAGCCCTCTCCTCCCAGAGTCCGAGACAGTGTGCGGAGCACCTGCTCAACCTACCTGGGGTCTGTGCTGCTCCCACCCTAACCCTCACCAGCCTTCTGACCCTTCTCTCAGGGACTCACAATAGCAACCCACTTTCTTCCTTCTCAGACTCTCTCTAAACTCTTTTCCCCGGCCTGAAAAGGCGCTCACCATCTCTCTGTGATGGAAAAACCACTGGGTGGTTCATGGCATGAACTCTGTGCTCTGAGGCCTTTGGACTTTGTTCATAACATTGAAACCAGGCTGCTGGGGAAGGTGGCAGACAAAACATCTCATTTCACTCCCTCCCAAAAGCCCACCAGAATGATAGTAAACAGATTCACTCACACACACACGCACACACATACGTGCACACACACACACATGCACACATGTAGGTGCACACACAGAAATAACAGGAGAGCAGACCCCGATGTTTGCAAGCAGATGGAAGAATGGTAACAGACTTAGCAGACCCCAGAAAGCAAAATCTCAAACCCACGCTAGAGAAAATTGAGAACCAACTACTCAGAATTCTCAAGAAATCAACAGGATCAAGAACCTCTGGCACTCAAGCAAAAGGGTTACTAAAATAAGGAGGATTGACTCAAAGGAGCCAGAAAAGTAGTTGGGTCCCAAGGTCCCCTCTTCACTCATGAGTACCTGCCCTTCCCCTCCCCAGAAGAAGACTGGAGGTCTATTCTCAGGAGAAGAGTAAAAGTGGTTCTTGGGGTTGGGGGATGCACGCACAGTTGAGGACATACACTCACCACAGATGGCAGGTTTAAGTGAATATATAGATGCTGAATGCTCAAACCACTGCCCCCACAGCGGGCCTGAGGTCTGGAGCTGGGTCTTTGCCTCGGTGAAGAGACTGGAAATGTCTTCTCTAGAGAAATGAGCCACAGAGTGCACCTTTCCTCATTGGGCATTCAGACCCACACCAGAGCTCATCTCTGAGACATTTCAGAATACTGTGGGTAAACAGAAGATCATGCAAGCTTCCAGAGAGGGGAACAGGTCACATTCCAAAAGATAGGAACTAGAATGGGCTTTATTTTTTTTTTCTTTTCCTGTTTTTTGAGACAGAGTCTTGCTCTGTCATCCAGGCTGGAGTGCAGTGGCGCTATCTCAGCTCCCTACAACTTCCACCTCCCAGGTTCAAGTGATTTTCGTGCCTCAGCCTCCCAAAGTAGCTGGGATTATAGGCATGCATCACCACGCCCAGCTAATTTTTGTATTTTTTGTAGAGATGGGGGTATCACCATGTTGCACAGACTGATCTTGAACTCCTGACCTCAAGTGCCTGCCTCGGCCTCCCAAACTACTGGGATTACAGGCTACCGCACCCAGCCAAGAATGGGCTTGATATCCTACAGCAACCCTGGAAGCTAAAAGATAGGCGAGCAATGGCTTCGGAATTCGAGGGATACTGGTTTGTGATCTAGAATGCTACAAATAGCCAAACTATTCATCAGGGAGAGTTAAGAACAGGACACGTTCAGACATGCAAGGACCCAAAAGGTTTAACTGCAGTGACTCCCTTCTCAGGAAACCTCTAGAGAATGTCCCCCTTTAAAAGGAGGGTAACCCAAGAAAGAGTCACTGGGCACAGGAAACAAGCACCCCCGCATGGAAAGGCAGCTGAGGGTGGTCCCTATATGAGGCACAGGCAGACTCTGGGAAGACAGGTGCACTCTGGACACAGGGCGCAGGTAGGAAAGTGCCCGAAGAGACTGACTGTTTCAGGACGATGAACCCAGCAGTGCCTGGTACATTGGAATGTCTCGAGAGGACCCTGAGACAACTGGTGAAAAGTTCAGAGTTGAATTGGTGATAAATACACAGAAAATTAAACCATAAAAAGAGACAATTATTAACTTCAAGGATAACAAAAAATTTGTGTAGAAAAGGAAAAGTACTCACGACATTTACTATATTTTTAAACTGATCTAAAGTATTTCCATGGCTTAATGATATATATGATGACTATGAATCTAACCAAAATTATATCATAATTCCATAGGGATGAAGGAGTGTAGGAAGGTGTATCACAGATGCACCTGACAGCAGTAACTCAAGCACACCCTGAGAATGACGCTGTATGTGTTTCATGTTCTGAGCTAAGGAATCCGGGAGTGGCCAACCTGGAAATTCACTCCTTATCTATAAAGGGCGTCTGAACCCCTGGTCCGTTCCTTTGAACACAGGTCATACAAAGAATTGAGGTCCTTTGTTTTGGGTTAAATGAAGGTTGCTAGGTGCAGGTTGGTAAGTGAAATGCTGCATAAACTGCACACTTTTTACAAACAGTAGCGGTTCTCCTGTTCACCTGCCACTCCTGAACTGCCCTGTATGTAAGCCCACAATAAACCCTACGTCTCATTCGCTGGCTCCAGGTCTCTTATTTGGCCTCCTGGACATGGTGTGGTACCATCCCTTAGAGTCAACCGGGGTTCAGCCTGACTGAAGGATTCACATGTCTAGGGGTAGCAGAGCATGGAAAATGAGCTTAATTTCCACCTTCCAGGAGGAGAAGTCAGTGATGGGGTCCACACTGAAAAATTAAAAAGTGATTATGCAGCTGGGCACAGTGGCGCATGCCTGTAATCCTAACACTTTGGGAGGCAGAGGTGGGCAGGTCACCTGAGGTCAGGAGTTTGAGACCAGCCTGGCCAACATGGTGAAACCCCATCTTTACTAAAATTACAAAAAAAAATTAGCCAGGCACGGTGCTGGCGCCTATAATCCCAGCTACTTGAGAGGCTGAGGCAGGAGAATTGTTCAAACCTGGGAGGCACAGGTTGCAGTGAGCCAACATGGCACCATCACACTCCAGCCTGGGTGACAAGAGGGAGACTCCGTCTTGGAAAAAAAAAAGCAATTATGCAAACCTGTCTTCTAGAGATAGACAGGCCATCCTGATAATCAGCTAAAAACACTTTGGGAGGCGGAGGTGGGCGGATCTCTTGAGCTCAGGAGTTTGAGACCAGCCTGGGCAACATGATAAGACCACCATCTCTACTAAAAATACAAAAATAAATTAGCTGGAAGTAGTGGTGCATGCCAGTGGTCCCAGCTCTTTGGGGGACTGAGGCAGGAGGGTCGCTTGAGTCTGGAAGGTCGAGGCTGCAGTCAGCTGTGTTCAAAGCGAGATCCTGTCTCAAAAAAAAAATCGGTAAACAAAGTGAAAGAGGCTACTTCAAGGAGTGAAACAGGGAGCAGGGGCAGGATCTGCTGTTGTGTTTCTACAAGACACCTTCTAGAGCTATTCTCTTTAATATATGTGCATAAAACGCAAAAGAAAAGGAGAAAAGAGGGTGGTGGCCCTCACTTCTGTCTTTGCTCTGTGAGAACAGTTGCATTCTTACATGGAAAGCTCTTGGGGAACCCAAGAGGCACGAGCAGATTGACTGGAGTCCAACTTCAGAGCCGGAGTCTCTGCCATACAAGCTTCCTAGAGGCAGCCAACAGCGCAGAGGCCCAAGACCAGAGAGAATCAAGCCCCTGAGCCTGGCCCTGTAGCATCAGCCCCTGACCACACTGAGCGTACGAGGCCACTCAGCACAGGACGTGCCCCGGTGATGGGAAGTGCACGGTTCCAGTCTCTCTTCCCGGGGAAGAGGGCACCACGCAGTCCAGCGAAGTGCAATTCCCCCCACCCTGCCCACCCCAGCCCTGAGCACTGGCTTGGCACCCACTGGGTGCTCTGAACATTGGCAAATGCATGTCATGGACAAAACACTGAGTTCTCAAATTTGGTATGTGTGACCGGGCGTGGTAGTTCACACCTGTAATCTCAGCACTTTGGGAGGCCAAGGCAGGTGGATCACCTGAGGTCAGGAGTTCAAGGGCAGCCTGGCCAACATGATGAAACCCCGTCTCTACTCAAATTACAAACAAAAACAACCGAGCATGGTGCCAGGCACCTCTAGTCCCAGCTACTCGAGAGGCTGAGGCAGGAGAATCGCTTGAACTCGGGAGGCAGAGGTTGCAGTGAGCTGAGATCATGCCATTGCACTCTCCAGCCTGGGTGACAGAGTAAGACTCCGTCTCAAAAGAAAAAATAATAAAATAAAGTTGGTATGTGTGTCTTTCTCCTCTGGTCCTCACATCTTCCATGTAAAGGAGGTGGAGTTTTTTTTTCATATTCCTTTCTTCAGACAAGATAAAGGAGTTGTTTATAGTTTTTTCAAAGCCAATATATTGAGAGTCCAGAAGGTGAAACAATGTCCCAAAGTCGCAGGGTTCCTGCTTGTAGAAGTGAGATGTTCTCAAACTCACTGCGCCGGCTCTCACCTGAGCACAGCAAGCCCCGCTTCTTTTCATTCCTGCTTCCTGGAGGCCTCACAGAAGCCACCCATGGAGAGGCGGGGGTGGGAGGCCATGGAGCTCTCGAAGACTCAGGCAGCGCTGGCACAGGACAGTGCAGTGAAATGGGACACACGGACCTGAAATGGGACGACCAACTTGCTGGCCTTTGTCCCTGCAGTGGCTGCACACAATAATTCACCTTCGTGACTGTCTCAGAAAGCAATTTAGGAAAGCCTGCGAGAAACTGGGTCAATGTGCAGGCCTGAGCGATGACAGGCCCAGGTTTTCCTTGAGAGAAAGCTCTCCTGTAGGGACGCGGCAGGAGATGGTCCCAGGGAGAGCGCGAACCGACGCAGATCAAACCCTCAGCAGGGTTAGGCTCGCCACTCACACAATCTGTGGGTATATTTGTGGGATGAGGAGACCCGGAAACTGAGGCTCAGACACGCCAAGTTCCCTGCCTGGGAAGTGGACAGCGTTGAGGTCCTTCCACCAGAGCACACGGACCAACACAAGCGGGGTTCCTGGGAGTCAAAGCTTCCAAAGGTGGCTTGTCCTGGGCTGTCATCTGCGGCATACCTAAGACTTAAACATGAGCTGCTTCAAGGGAGGGCGTTAGCCGGGTGGCGGGCCCGCGGGGAGCCCGGTATTTTTAGTCATTTTGTCATACAGACCAGGATGGAGAGATGAGAAACCACAGGGACTGGCACAGGCCTCGGGATGAACTCACAAGGCCCGAAATAGGAGGAGTCCAGGCTCCTGATGCCTGTCCAGGCCTCTGTGCTGAGTCAACCACAGAAGTGCCAGTTGCTTTCTTGCTTTCTTTTTTTCTGGGGCCCCAAATCTCTTTTAGAGGGTATTAAATCAAAGAGAGATTGAGCTAGAAGGAAACTTAAAAGATTGTAGCGTCTAAGCCCTTTCTTTGACGAATGAGGCTAAAAGAAGGGGAGTTTCCTGTAAAGTACTGGCAGGACCCTCACCCTAGGCCCTTGACCACACCCTGTCTCTGCGCCATCCCAGGGCAGAGGGCCGAGGTGGAGTGTGGAGGGCGTGGCCCTGCCGTTAGAAAGCCCTGGGCGTGGATTCTGTCTCGTTGCTCACAAGCTTGGCAGCTTCCACCTGCTGCTTTACTTTCTCTGTGATGCTCATTTCTCAAATCGGGATGTTGTGGATTTTTGAGACATTCCAAGGAGACAACATACAAACATGCCTTCTCGTCCTCTTCCTGTTCCACCAACTTCAGGGAATTCTGGGAGGAAGGAGATCTAACAAGCTGCTGTAGAAGACCCCAGTGGAACCCTTCCAGCAGCCATTCCCTCCCTCCTCCCCCCAGGAGAACCTGATTGTGTCCAGCACCCTCTCCCCTTGCCCAAGTGCTTCCGGAGGTGGTCAGCGCCCAGCACCAGGGTGCAAGTAAGATGATCCTCAGTCACTCGTTGGCCAATCAGAAATGAAAGGCAATCTGCTGGGGCAAATGGTCCCGAGATGTTGTCATGCAGATATGACATCTGGGCCTAAGGCAACTTTGCCAGGAAGGGCCTCAACCTGAGGGCTAAGGACAGCAGAGAAGAAAAAAGAAAAGAACTGGAGTCCACGGCTCTAGACTGCTTGTCACATGAGATCACAGATTCCTCACCCTCTAAGCCATTCCCCATTCCCTTTGGAGGCTTTTGATATTTGAAGCCCACCCAGATCGTTCTCGCTAGATAAGTCTGAACAGAAGTACAGTTTTATTTTTAATGCCAAGGCTAACTCAGGACTGAACTCTCCTTGAGGCCCTTTCAAAAGATGGTGCAATTTCATTAATCCAGCAGTCTCCTTTCATGCAAAGTTCCTGACCATCCTGCTCCTCCCAATGTGCCTGTGTGTTCAAGGCTGTGTTGCACTTGGATCCTGAAGTCAGGTGTCCCAGTGATGTCAAAAGAAACTGTGAGGCCGGGCACAGTGGCTCATGCCTATAATCCCAGCGCTTTGGGAGGCTGAGGCAGGCAGAACACCTGAGGTCAGGAATTCAAGACCAGCCTGGTCAACATAGTGAAACCCTGTCTCTACTAAAAATACAAAAATGAGTGGAGTGCAGTGGCGGGCGCCTATAGTGCCAGCTACTTGGGAGGCTGAGGCAGAATTGCTTGAACCCAGGAGGCGGAGGTTGCAGTGAGCCAAGACTGCACCACTGCATTCCAGCCTGGGCAACAGAGTCAGACTTCATTTCAAAAAAAAAAGAAAAATAAAGAAGCATTGGAGGGAATGTTTGTTTGCTGCCTCCTGAGAGCTTCACGTGACCTCTGGGGGCACACCACCAGAGTCTGTATTCCACCCACTCCCTCCCTCATGGGCCAGGTCTGGCCGTGGGGAGCCTGCATTTGTCCCTTCCAGTAGCAGCCAGGCCTGGGCTTGCTACTCAAACTGCCTCCCTGCCCCTTGGCCTTTTCACACTGAACCACAGAGTTTAATCTGGGAGAGGGGCTAGACAAGGGGACTGTGAAGATGGTGGCCAAGCCAGGTGAGGCAATGGTGGGAAGAAGGAAGATGGGTGACAAGATTTAATTCCTGAACTGTCAAAGGTGAGGTCTCTGCTGGTCTTAGGACTCCATTCTTGGCTCTAAAGACCCAGATGAGCAGGTATCATTTGAAGGCCAGAAATTTGGGAAGACATAAAATCTACATTTATTGAGCAACTACTGTGTTCCAGGAAGCATCCTTTATGAATGAGGTTGCTCTTCTATACCCATTTTATAGGTGATGAGACTGAAGCTCAGAGGGTGGAGAACATCAAAACCAGGTCAGAAGTCTGGTGGTTTTAGCTCCAAAGCCTATGCTTTCCACAGCACCGACTGCCCTCAGGTATCAAATAAAAGATACGCAGACTAAATTGGGCTTACGATAGACTTCATGTGAAAGAGATCTCATTGCACTTGGCTTTTTAGTAAGAGGCAAGATTTATACAATCTGAAGATAAACCTTTTTAGGAAAAAATAAGCATGATGGGTTCCATGTACCTCCCCACCGGGAAGAGCGAGGCTGCTGGCTGCAGCGTGGGAGTGGCTCTTCTCCTGGATAGGTCGGGCTTCTGACCACTCTGCTAGGCTAGGGGGAGCCCCAGGCTATGCTACCTCCGCTCCGTTATCACTAGCTGGTCCCCACCACCAACCCAGGAAGGGAAGCTTATTGGAATAGCACAGTATGTCCGTGTATGCAAGTGGTTGTGTGTGTGTGTAGCTAAAACTCAAGTCTTGGTTGGGGAGGGAAGTGAAACAAAAACGTCTGTATATTTATTTGACTAAGCCCAAGTGGGGCTGTGTACCTGTGTGTGTGTGTGTGTATAATCTAATTTTGTTTGTGTCCGTGAGGCTGAATTTCAATTCAGGATCCTGCATCCCAGCTCCTTCTGGCCAGCATGAGGAGGCTGGCACAACTGGGGAGGAATCTGCTGGGTCATCCCAGCTCCTTCTGGCCAGCATGAGGAGGCTGGCACAACTGGGGAGGAATCTGCTGGGATTCGCTGTGAGGCTACACTGGTTTCCTCCCAGATGAATCTGGACAGGTCTGGATGAGTCACAAATTCTGAATCCCCCAGGGGCCGCATTTCCTTCCTATAATCCCTTTCTGTCGTTAGACTGTGCGGAGTGAAATCAGATTGAAGCTGATTTACAGGAAGCACCTGAAACAAAATATTCCGAGGTTGCCTCAGGACCTGCCTGGGGTCCTGGGGTGTCAGGGCCACAGGGTCCACAAAGGAGCCAAGGAACTCAGCTGCACTCTTCCTGGCAGGGGCCAAGGCCTGAGCAGCCCCTCCTCACACTGCCTCCCCACTGCCCTCCACCAGGAAAGACCCCACCAACCAGAGCTCAAGGATCATGAACACCAACGGGGCACACACAGCATTCTGTCTTCCTGTCCCTCTCCAGTTGTCGTTTGTTAAGGGACACTGGAGCCAGTGCTTCCCCACTCTTGCCCTTGCTTTTAATGACCCCCAAGCTCTACCTGTAGCAGGACCAAGAAGTCCATCTTCTTAACAAAATTTTGAGCCTCCATCTCCTTCCCAGAAACCCCCCCACCTTCCCCTTCTCAGGCCTAGGAAGGCCTCACGACATGTGGAAGGGGTACTCCTCTGAGTGCTGGGGCCTCTGTCCCTCACCAGCAGCATCTCTGGCCAGCCAGTCAGCTTCCTAAGCCCTTGTTCTTCATTTGTGAACAGAGCTGAGGTTTCCTCCTAGCTCACTAGGTGAAGAAGGAAACGCAGGCATGGTGGCTCATGCCTGTAATCCCAGGGCTTTGAGAGGCCGAGGTGGGAGGATTGCTTGAGGCCAGTTCAAGACTAGCCTGGGCAATTAGACAAAACCCCCTCTACAAAAAAACGAAAAAACTCAGTGGTGGTTCATGCCCGTAGTCCTAGCTACTGAGGAGCATCACTTGAGCACAGGAGTTCAAGGGTGCAGTGACCTGTGATCATACCACTGCAGTCCTCCTGCGCTAGACCCTGTCTCTAAAAATAAAACTACAATGAAAAAAAAATGCGGATCCAACTCCTGGGAAGCAGAAGCTGTTGGCGTTAGACCTTTGTCCACCTTTTCTGTATCATGTATGTAAAACAGCTTTTTCTTTCATTATCTGCACATATTTTCTTCTGATTAATATTTACATATGTTTTTCCATCATGTATTTGCAACATTCCTGAATCCTTTTATTTAGATGTAAGTAGCATAGAGTGGGTTTAAAAAAAAAAAAATAGTCTCACGATTTTTGTCTTTAACAAGATTATCTAGGCCGGGCACAGTGGCTCATGCCTATAATCCCAGCACTTTGGGAGGCCAAGGCAGGCAGATCACTTGAGGTCAGGAGTTTGAGACCAGCCTGGCCAATATGGAAACCCCATCTCCAATAAAAACACAAAAATTAGCCGCTTGGTTGTGCACACTTGTAATCCCAGCTACTCAGGAGGCTGAGGCAGAAGAACCTGGGAGGCATCTGAACCCGGGAGGCAGAGGTTGCAGTGAGCCGAGATCATGCCATTGCACCCCAGCCTGAGCGACAGAGCAAGAGTCCATCTCAAAAACAAGCCCCAAAAAGACAAGATTATCTAATCTATTTACATTTTACATAATTTCTGATATATTTCTATTTAAATATACCATTTTTGTGATAATGGTATTTTGGTATTGTAATTTTAAAGTCCTTATCTGATAAAAATATACCCTACAATGTTTATTAATAAAATAACATGATGTCTGAGATTTGTTTTAAAATAGGAAAAAGTGGAAAAGAGAAACGAAACTAGACTGTTAAGTATTAGGATAATGGATGCATAAGGTTCATGATACTATTCTGTTTATTTTATTTTTATTTATTTAGATACAGGGTCTCAATCTGTTGCCCAGGCTGAACTGCAGTGTCACAAGCATAGCTCACGGCAACCTCTAGCTGCTGGGATCAAGCCATCCTCCTGCCTTAGGCTCCCAAGTAGCTAGACTACAGGCCTATACCACCATACCTGGCTAATTGTAATTTAATTTTTTTTTTGCAATTCCCCCACCTCGACCTTTCAAAATGTCTGGATTACTGGTGTGAGATACCATGCCTGGCCTATTTTTGTGGTACTTAATTTCCCATAATAAAAGTGTTTTTTTTTATCTGCCTTTTTTTTTTTTTTTTTTTTTTTTTTTTTAAGAAATGGAGTCTTCCTATATTGCCCAGGCTGGAGTGCAGTTGCTATTCACATGAACAATCATGGCACATGCTATAGCCTGGAACTCTTGGGCTCAAGGGATCCTCCTACCTCAGGCATTAAACAGGACATGCTAAGGGTGTATGCCACCGCACCTGGCCACCTTGCTCTCTGCTCTTATTTTATACTTTCTAGTTGTCCTGCCTATTTTATGTTTCTTTTTCTCTCATATCTTGCCTTCTCTTAGATTATTTTTTAGCATTCTACCTTTCCCTTTTATTCATTTGCAAGTTACATACACTGTTTCCATTTATTCAGAGTTTACCATTGAAATTGCAACATGCATTCTCAGCTTAACCAAGTCTAACATTAATCAGTATTTTTGTCCTCCTCTCTCCATTTAACTGCATTTATTTCTCCCTCAACTTATCTGCAACTGTTTTCATGTATCTTAATTCTATTTTTAAGCCCTACAGGACATTATTATCATTGCTTAGTGTAGTCTGTGTTCATTTAGATTTATTCACACATTCACTAGTTTCTTTGTTCCTCATTTCTTTTTGTACCACAGACTTTCCAACTGGAATTATCCTTTTTCTAACTGAAGTACATCCTTTAGAATTTAAGTCTTTGTATGACAAACTCTCTCAACTGTCCTTGTATGAAACTCTATTTTTGAAAGACATTTGTGTTGAGCATGGGAGTCTAAATTAGCAATTATTGCCACCCTGTTGGATTCTGTTATCTTGAGGGAGTCTAAATTAGCAATTATTGCCACCCTGTTGGATTCTGTTATCTTGAGCTTCTAGAGTTCCTTTGAGAAGTCAGCTCTCAGTCCCTCTGTGGCTCATGTGCATTCTTCTCTCTAGCTACTTCCTAGGTTATCACTTTCTGGTGGTTTCTCTGAAGTTTCACAGTGATGTATCGCAGTGCAGATTTCATTTTAGTTATCCAGTTCAGGATTCACTGTGATTCTTTAATTTGCGGATCGATGCCTTTTATTAGTTCCAGAAAATTCTCAGCCATCATCTCCTCAAATATCACCTCTGCCACACTGTCTTTCTCTTCTTTTTCTAGGCTTTCAGCCTATACTGGGCTTTTTCGCTCTATATCTCTTGCCTTGTTACTGGAATAATTTTCCATCTTGTCTTTCCACACTGCACTCTGCAGACGTTTTTCTAATCGTTTTTACATTTCACTAATATCGCTTCTGCTGCGTACAATCTACTATGAAATCCGTCCTTTTGGTTTTCATTTCAATTATTGCATTTTATTATTTCTACAAGTTCTATGAGATTCTTTCTCAAATTTTCTATGGGATTTTTCATAGATTCCTATTGCCTGAAGAATCTTCAAGCCTGGATTTGACTTTGTTAGTCGCTATAGCCTTTTATGGTCTGGTTCTTGCGCAGTTTCTGTGAGAGCCTAATTTTCTATTACATGTCTGGTTGTGTCCAGATTTGCTGGGTTCTTGGTCTCGCTGACTTCAAGAATGAAGCTGTGGACCCCTGTAGTGAATGTTGCAGTTCTTAAAGATTGTGTGTCCAGTGTTCGTTCCCTCAAATGTGTCTGGAGCTTTTTCCGTCTGGTGGGTTCGTGGTCTTACTGACAGGAGTGAAACAACAGACTTCCGCGGTGAGTGTTACATCTCTTTTTTTTTTTTTTTTTTTTTTTGAGACGGAGTCTCGCTCTGTCGCCCAGGCTGGAGTGCAGTGGCCGGATCTCAGCTCACTGCAAGCTCCGTTACATCTCTTAAAGGCGACCTGTCTGGAGTTGTTCGTTCTTCCTGGTGGGTTTGTGGTCTCACTGGCTTCAGGAGTGAAGCTGCAAACCTTCACAGCCTTAGTTACAACTTATACACGCGGTGTGCACCCAAAGAGTGAGCACTAGCTAGATTTACTACGTAGAGCAACAGAAAACAGCTTCTACAGATTGCAAGCAGACCCCAGCAGGTTGTCACTGCTGGCTCTGGCAGCCTGCTTTTATTCCCTTATCTGACCCCACCCACATCCTGCTGATTGGTCCATTTTACAGAGAGCTGATTGTACCATTTTACAGAGAGCTGATTGGTTCGTTTTACAGAGAGCTGATTTGTCCATTTTGACAGGGTGCTGATTGGTGCATTTACAATCCCTGAGCTAGACACAGAGTGCTAGATGGAAAAGCTCAAAGTCCCCACTAGGTTAGCTAGATACAGAATACTGATTGGTGTAGTTGAGTAGCACAGGTGCTGATTGGTGTATTTTACAATCCCTTAACTAGATATAAAGGTTCTCCAGCCCCCCACTAGACCAGAGCCCAGCTGGCTTGACCTAGTGATCTGGGGCCCCCCATAAAACAGGGCTGCAGGGCAGAGCTGCCTGCCAGTCCCGCGCTGTGTGCCTGCACTCTCAACCCTGGTGTTTGATGGGACCCGGTGACTGCAGAGCAGGGGGCAGCCCTTGTTGGGAGCCAGTGCGGCAGGAGCCAAGGCGGGGTTGCGGGAGGCTCAGGCATGGCGGGCTGTGGGTCCCAAGCCCTGCCCCACTGGGAGGTATCTGAGGTCCGGGGAGAATTCAAGTGCAGCGCTGGTGGGCCAGTAGTGCTGGGGGACTCAGTGCACCCTCCGTAGCTGCTGGCCTGGGTGCTAAGCCCCTCACTGCCCAGGCCTGGCAGCAGGCATCTCCCAGAGCGGGGCCCACTGAGCCCACGCCTACCCGGAACTCGCGCTGGCCCACCAGCGTCTTGCGCAACCTCGGTTCCCGCCCTCACGTCTCCCTCCACACCTCCCTACAAGCAGAGGGAGCCGGCTCTGGCCTCGGCCAGCCCAGAGAGGGGCTCCCACAGTGCAGCAGTGGGCTGAAGGGCTTCTCAAGCGTGGCCAGAGTCGTTGCCGAGGCCAAGGAGGTGCTGAGAGCGAGCAAGGGCCGCCAGCATGTTGTCACCTCTCATGCTCATTGTATTTAAAAATTGCCTGTAGGAATAATTTGCCACCCATTGATAAAGATGTCTCCCCAAAGAGGATATATATTTGTTCCTTCTAGGCACCTAGAGCATTACCAGGTTCAAAGCTTGAGAGCTTCTGACCCAGGTGAGGCAGGAGAATAAGGTCTGGAGGCAGGGAACCTAAGGCAGATTCACACTGATTTTCCAGAACTTAATCAAAAAGAAAACTTCCCTTTGTAACCCCTCTTCCCTTTTCCTGCCTCACAGATGAAAAATGAAAGTACTTCTGATTGGTCCCTTCCTGCAACCAATGAGACTGGTCATGGGCCTAGTCTTAATTTGCATAGGGATATAACTTGGTAACTTCATTTCAGTTGCTTCCACAACCAATCAGACTGGTTGTGGGCCACTACTTCATTTACATAGGGTGTAAACCAAGTAACCAATGGGAAACCTCTAGAAGGTATTTAAAACCCAGAAAAAGGTGTAACCAACACTCTTGAGCACTGCTTGTTGGCGTGATCTCACACTGTGTCGCATACTTTTGTTTCAATAAATCTATGCTTTTGTTGCTTCATTCTTTCCTTGCCTTGCTTTGTGTGTGCGTTTTGTCCAATGTTTTGTTCAAAATACCAAGAACCTGGACAACTCGTAGTCAAGACCCTCCTCTGGTAATACAGGGGCTTTTCCATTTGCAGATTTTGATATTATATTTTTCATCCGAGAATCTTGAATCTTAGGTTCTAGTTTTCTGGATTTAGCAAATGACCTCACGGCAAGAACATCTGTAATTCAGGCTTACCTCTCTTCATTTTTGATGTGGTGGTTTCTTAGTGTCTTAATATTTCTTTAATGCTTTCATCAAGACACGTCTTATCCATATTTTTTAGTTTCGTTCAGTAGGAAGATTCTCCCAAATAGCCTGTCAACCATCCTGAAAATTAGAAGTCTTTTTGAATTTTAGACCATAAAATCCTCATACTAGAGCAGTGTTTCACAAACTTTAATGTGCATAAACATTACATTGGGATTTTTTTTTTTTTTTTTTTTTTGTCTTTTTTGAGATGGAGTCTCACTGTGTAGCCCAGGTTGGAGTGCAGTGGCATGATCTTCACTCACTGTAACCTCCGCCTCCAGGGTCCCAGTTCAAGCAATTCTCCTCGCTCAGCCTCCCGAGTAGCTGGGATTACAGGCATGTGCCTCCACGTCCAGCTAATTTTTGTTTTTTGTTGTTTTAGTAGAGACGGGGTTTCACCATGTTGGCCAGGCTGGTCTTGAACTCCTGGCCTCAAGTGATCCGCCCGCCTCAGCCTCCCAAGGTGCTGTGATTACAGGCGTGAGCCACCGCGTCCGGCCGGGATCTTCTTAAAATGTATATCCTGACTTAGTCTGGGCTGAGAAATCATGAATTTGCATCTTTAACAAGCTACAGATGCTGCCAGTCCTACTGCTTCATGGACCACTATTCTGTGTGGGAAAGCAATAGAGGACATTTTCCCGGAAAAAATAGGGAATCTCTGCATTTTACTCTCTTTTTTCCTTGTTTGAAGTCTATTGATTCAAATCTACACTTAATTTTAACAAATCTATTTATCTGGTTTCACAGAACACAAAAGAATAGGAGTGTGTGTGTTTGTTGGGTAGAGGAGGGTCTGCCAGAGATAGGGACATAGATAATTGCCAGAGATATCTGGTCCCTGAATGACTCTTAAGCTACCTGTTCTGGCCAAAGCAGGGTCAAGTATTACAACCAGCCTCCAGGTCTAAAAGTGCATTACCTATAGCAATTGTTTTCAATTTTTTGGTCTCAGTACATCTTTACATTCTTAAAAAGTATCCAAAAACCCAAAGAGCTTTCAATTATGCAGGTTATATCTGTCAATATTTACCATATTGGAAATTAAAATAGATAAAAGTTTTAAAATATATGTTTATTAATGAATTGAAAATAATGCCAGGCATGGTAGCTCATGCCTGTAATCCCAGCACTTTGGGAGGCTGAGGCAGGCAGATCACTTGAGCTCAGGAGTTTGAGACCAGACTGGAGAACATGGTGAAACCCCATCTCTACAAAAACTACAAAAATTAGCCAGGCATAGTAGTGCCCACCTGTTGTCCCAGCTACTTGGGGAGGCTGGGGTGGGAGGATCACTTGAGCCCAAGAGGTGGAAGCTGCAGTCAGTGGCAATCATGCCACCGCACTCCAGTCTGGGTGAGAGAAAAAAAAAGAAAAAAAAATGATTAATCCATTACACATGAATATATCTTCTGAAATCTAATTGTATTTTTCAAAACAAAAATAAATTTCCTGAGAAGAGTAGCACTGTTTTACAGCTGGAAAACCTATACCTGCTTTTAAATTCAATCCATTGTGATATTTTGGTTTGTTTGCAGAATTTGAAGAATACCTAGGCCAGGCACAGTGACTCATGCCTGTAATCCCAGCACTTTGGGAGGCTGAGGCGAGTGGATCACCTGAGGTCAGGAGTTCGAGACCAACGTGACCAATATAGTGAAACCCCGTCTCTACTAAAAATACAAAAATAACTGGGTGTGGTGGCGAGCGCCTGTAGTCCTAGCTACTTGGGAGGCCGAGACAGGAGAATTGCTTCAACCCAGGATGCGGAGGTTGCAGTGAGCCAAGATCATGCCACTGCACAGAGCAAGACTCTGTCTCAAAAAACAAACAAACAAAAAAATAGCTGGCTCACAGAGACATGTAGTTTGAAAAAATAGGAATATTTTAATAGCCTTTTTCAGTTAATTGTGGATACTCTAACTTGATATTATATAAGACTTTAATAAATGGTAGTTTCTTAGAGGTAGTTGCAGTGGAGAATCTGAATTTCTATCAATGAACTTTTTATGCTTGGTTACATTAAAATCCATTGTTCTATCTGCTACTTTTAATGCATCTCTTATCCATGCATGATTTTGTAACATAATGCATTTGTTATTTGCAAAGTATTGGTTCACTGAGTGATATAGAGCTTCCAAATGTTAACATGTTTCATCATACAATATTAAAAGACAAGCCTGGCACAGTGGCTCACGCCTGTAATCCCAGCACTTTGGGAGGCCAAGGCGAGTGGATCACTCAAGGTCAGGAGTTCAAGATCAGCCTGGCCAACATGGTGAAACCCCATTTCTACCAAAAATATAAAAAATTGGCCAGGTGTGGTGGCACGCACCTATAATCCCAGCTACTTGAGAGGCTGAGGCAGGAGAATCGCTTGGACCCGGGAGGCGGAGGTTCCAGTGAGCTGAGATCGCGCCACTGCACTCCAGCCTGGGCAACAAGAGTGAGACTCCACCTCAAATAAAAAGAAAACAATTTAAAAAATGAAAACCACACCCATTCATCTTTACCCACGGCTCATCAGTGTTGAAGTACTGGGAGGCTTAGCTGAAGGTGGCAGATACACATTTTCTAAATTCTAATTTTTCAGTTGAAAATTCAAATTGTATTTGCCGACAAATACTATCAGTTGTTTTCCTTGAAGCAACAGGCTCCTTGATTGATTTTGTGGAAATATTTGTCAAACATCTAAGTCAGAATAACCAGCACTTGTTTGTCAGTTGTCCTTTGCAAGTAAAATGACACTCCCTGAAAATGCAGCTAGTTCAGCCTGCAACTGCGTTGCACAAATGCTTTCCTTCAAACATCACATGCGATCACTTCCCAGTTCCTCCTGCAGAATATTAAAAGGACCTGTACTCAAAGGTTGGGATTTTATAAAATTAGTAATTTCTACAGCTTCACCAAGGACATTCTTTTTGTTCTTTATTTTTTTATTTTAGTTTTTTATTTTTAGAGTCTGTGTTCTGCTGAAGTCAAGGACATTCTTAAATGAAACTGGCTTTTTTCTCACTGAGTGCCTGGTGATAAGGAACACAGTGACCGCTAGAGCAGGTTGGGGCCTCTGCCTCCATCCATGCCGAGGTGCCAGCAGTTTACACACCATCGCTTTTGTACCATCAGTGCAAAGACCACTTCAGTGAACAGGGCAGAACAGCTCAGTATTATTATATTACAGAGATAATTTTGACCTTGAGGACTCAAGGTCAAAACCCTTGAAGGGTTTTGGATTCCGCTAGGGGTTCAAGGACCACAATTTGAAAGCCAGTCCAGCTAAGATTTTAAAACCCTACTAGGCTGGGTGCGGTGGCTCACACCTGTAATCCCAGCACTTTGGGAGGCTGAGGTGGGGGGATCGCTTGAGTCCAGGAGTTTGTGACCAGCCTGGGTAACATGATGAGGCTCTGTCTCTACAAAAAGATTTAAAAATTAGGCAGGTGTGGTGGCATGTGCCTGTGTCCCCAGCTATTTGAGAGGCTAGGTGGGAGGATTGCTTGAGCCTGGGATGCTGAAACTGCAGTGAGTCATGATCACGCCACTGCACTCCAGCCTGGGTGACAGAGTGAGACCCTGTCTCAAAACAATAATAAATAAATCTTACTGTGAGATACTTCATAACCCTTAGAAACAAGGAAGTGGAGCTGTATATCCTCACATGGAACTTTTTCTAAGTCAAATTTAATATGTAAAAATAAAAATTTAAACAAGCAGGTAATGGGACAACAGTATTCTATGTACTATGACATCACATTTGTGTGTGTGTGTGTGTGTGTGTGTGTGTGTGATGCATACCATACTGTTAGTAATTTCTTTCAGAGAGCTTCAAGGTTTTTTGTTCTTGTTCTTATTTTGTTTTGTTTTGAGACAGAGTCTTGCTCTGTTGCCCAGGCTGGAGTGCAATGGCACGATCTTGGTTCACTGCAACTCCACCTCCCAGGTTCAAGCGATTCTCCTGCCTCAGTCTCCCAAGTAGCTGGGATTACAGGCATGTGCCACCACGCCTGTCTAATTTTTGTATTTTCAGTAGGGCCAGGGTTTCACCATGTTGGTGAGGCTGGTCTTGAACTCCTGACTTCAGGTGATCCTCCAGCCTCAGCCTCCCAGAGTGCTGGGATTACAGTCGTGAGCCACCATGCCCGGCCTCAAGTTTTTACTTTATATGCCTGTATCCATCTACTAGAATAATGTATTTATATGTTGTTTCATTCAATGACTCAACAATTTTTTAAAATGAAACAAAGGGAGAGGAAAGAGCCCATTCTCTCAGCTTAATGGCTCCTTACTTCAGGCCTGGGCCCATGGCAGGCAGAGGAGGAAGCCATCACCACACTTGTTTCCTGGGGAGGGACTGGAGAGGGAGTGTGAGCGCTGAACCGGTCTCTGAGAAGTGTGGCATGGAGAGCTTTGAAGAGATCAAGCAAATGCACATGTTCCGCTGCCAAGGCTTTTACCAAACAGCCCCGGTTTTCTCCTCAGGTGGGAGCAGAAGAAGAAGGGAATGCTTTTACTTCTTTTTGTTTATATTTGTAGCAATCTGCAATAAAGGAGGTGAAATAACTCTTTTTTTTTTCTTTCTTTCTTTCTTTTTTTTTTTGAGACAGCTTCTTGCTCTGGCACCCAGGCTAGAGCACAGTGGTACAATCACAGCTCACTGTAGCCGTGACATTGCAGGCTCAAGCATTCATCACACCTCAGCCTCCTGTGTAGCTGGGACCACGGGCATGCGCCACCATGCCCAGCTAATTTTTTACAAAACTTTCTGTAAAGACAGGTTCTCACTGTGTTGCCCAGGCTGCTCTCAAACTTGTGGGCTCAAGTGATCCTCCCACCTTGGCCTCCCAAAGTGCTGGGATTATAGGCGTGAGCCACCATGCCTGGCCTGAAGTAACTTCTATCTCAGGATGGCTGTGGTGGCTGAGGGTGGCTGGGAAGGGCTAGGCCTGAACTGCTCTCTGTGGGAGCAAGGTCTTGGGGGCAGGCCTGTGGCTGGAAGGAATTACAGTGCAGCAGATGGAGCTGAGGCCAGCAGGAGCCTCAGGGAGAGACAGTTGAACTGCTGGCCTTGCTCCTTCAAGGTTACGAGACCTCAGGCAACTGGCTTCCTCTCCCTGACTCTTGGCTTCCTGGTTTGTAAGAGGGGATATAACACGACTCGCAAAATGTTGTTGGTGAACAGTAAAGGAAATAATGTATAGAGGATCAAGCAGAGTCTAGCACATAGCACTCATTCAATGGGAGTGTGATCCTAAGAATAAGTGTTAATCACGTAAAATGTGAGGGAAGATGCTATGGACTGAGCGCCTGTGCCCCCACCAAAAACCCATATGTTGAAACTTGTTCTGTGGCAGGCAAATCTATGCAAACCTACCCCTAAAGGCCAGGTGAGCTGAGAGGCCAAAGAAAGAGGCTGACAAAATCCAGTTTCTCAGAAAGAAATATCTAATAGGCCAGGCGCGGTGGCTCAAGCCTGTAATCCCAGCACTTTGGGAGGCCGAGGCGGGTGGATCACGAGGTCAGGAGATCGAGACCATCCTGGCTAACATGGTGAAACCCCGTCTCTACTAAAAAAATACAAAAAACTAGCCGGGCGAGGTGGCGGGCGCCTGTAGTCCCAGCTACTCGGGAGGCTGAGGCAGGAGAATGGCGTAAACCCGGGAGGCGGAGCTTGCAGTGAGCTGAGATCCGGCCACTGCACTCCAGCCTGGGCGACAGAGCGAGACTCCGTCTCAAAAAAAAAAAAAAAAAAAAAAAAAAAAATAAAAAAAGAAATATCTAATAGAGACTTAGGAACAGAAGGCATGTCTTGGGCAACTGCAAGATGGTGGATCTCCAAGTCATTGTCATCTCCCAGACCCAGAGCTTATGTACCATAAAGAAAGGGTATATGTGCTTCAGAAAGAATTTCCCATGTAGAGGATTTACAGTAAACAGTAGATAAAGCAGAAATCTTAGAGGCATTCCTGGAACTGGAATCCATCAGAAGTCAACATGGCAGACTAGCATCCAAGATGGAGTTGCTTTAGCCCCTATAAAACCTCGTCTCCAATGTGATGGTATTAGGTGGAGGGGCCTATGGGAGATGATTAGGTCGTGAGAACAGAACCCTCAAGAATGAGATTAATGCCCTTATAAAAGAGGCCCCAGAGAGATGCCTTCCCTTTCTACCATGTGAGGACATGTCTATGAATCAGAAAGCAGGTCCTCACCAAACACCAAATCTACCTTGACCTTGGATTTCTCAGACCCCAGATCTGTGAGAAATGCATTTCTGTCGTGTATAAGCCACCCAGTTAATGGCCTTGTATTACAGCAGATAATACAGCAGATAGACTAAGACAGAAGGGTCCCACTGGGGTACTGTCACTGACATGCCACTTTGTGGGAGGCCAGCAAGAAGGGTGGCAGGTACTGGGGGGGCTCCAGGAACAAGCCTGGGGTTCAGATACAGAATTATAGCACCTGTGGAGGTGGAATGGGGAGGGCTGGCATGTCCCAGAGCATGAGGCAGGTCCACAGGACAGAGCCCCGGCCCAGGCCCAGGAAATGAGGCAGGGTCCTGTGACCCAAGCAAGAGAACTCAGCAGGCAGCCTATCGTGGGGTTGTGGCAGGCAGGGCTGGACAGACCTGTGCAGGCACCCATATGTGCTCTCAGTCTGAAGGCAGGAATGCTGCCTCTCTTCCCCGAGTTCCATGCACTCAGTCCAGGGCCTGAAGGAATGGGTGAAGGACCCCCATGAGGTTGCAGTCCCACCACATGCTACAGCTAGGGCATGAGCTTTTAGGACTCTTTCAGCCTCGGATCTGATGGGTCCTATGGACTGGGCTGGGCTGTGCCTCCTGTCATGTGTAGTGTCTTAGTCTGTTCCAGCTGCTATAACAAAATATCGTAGACTTGTAAACAACAGAAATTTTGTCCTCACAGTTCTAGAACCTGGGAAGTCCAAGATTAAGGTGCTGGCAGACTCAGTGCCTGGAGAGGACCCATTTCCTGGTTCATAGACAGCTATCTTCTCATTGTGTTCTCACAAGGTGGAAGCGGCAAGGCAGCTCTCTGGGGTCTCTTCTCTAAGGGCACTAATCACATCGTGAGGGTGTGGTCTCATGATATAATCACCTACTAAAGGCCCCACCTCCGAGTACCATCATTTTGGCAGTTAGATTTCAACATATGAATTTTGGGGGAAACACAGACTTTCAGGCCATAGATGGAGGAAGGCCTGGAAGCAGGCACTGGGTCGGGCTTGGTTTTCAGGGTGTCTTACATCTGCGTGGGCCTGAGACATGGGAGCTGGGCTTTGAGGCGTTAGGTGGTGATATGGTCTGACTCTGCGTCCCCACCCAAATTTCATCTTGAATCGTAATCTGAATTGCAATCTCCACATGTTGGGGGAGGTGATTCGATCATGGGGGTGGTGCCCCCATGCTGTTCCCATGATAGTGAATGAGTTTTCACAAGATCTGAGGGTTTTATAGGGGCCTTTTCTCCCTTTTGCTCTGCACTTCTCTCTCCTGCTGCCATGTGAAGGAGGACATGTTTGCTTCCCCTTCCGCCGTGATTGTAAATTTCCTGAGGCCTTCCCAGCCATGTGAAACTGTGAGTTGATTAAACCTCTTTCCTTTATAAATTACCTAGTCTTGGGCATTCCTTACAACCGCATGAGAAAGAACTAATACAGGTTGCGCTTGGCAGAACTCAAGAACTTAGTAGAATATCAGCCTACTGTGTACTGTAGAGATTACAGAGAAGTCCAAATGACAATTCCTGCTTTCAATTTCAGTGAGGAAGTAATATTACCTTACATAAAATAATAATATGAGTGTGTATTCTAAAATACGGTACAATTAATGAAAGCCATAAGAATGTGTTTATTCTTTTATTTACTCATCTCTTTTAATGAGCATATCTGCTCAGAAGCCAGGAAAAGATTGATAAATGTGACTACTAAATTTAAATTTAAAACTTTTATGAGGCAAAAATAAATAAATAAGAAACAAGAAGGAATAATAAACAACAAACTGGGGGAGATGACATATGAACAGGCTAATTTCATTAAAATCTAAAGGACCTGGGCAAGTCAATATGAAAGTGAAAAATAACCAAATAGGACAATGAGAAAAGGACATTGTAACTAAGTAGTTCACTGAAAAGGAAATATAAATGACCAATAATAACATTTTAAAAATACAACTTTTCTCAAATGAGTGCCAGTCAGAACACCGAATTGTATTTTCAGACTAGTAAAATTACAAAGGTGACTACATTGTGTTGGCAAGAGTTTTGGGAAAAAGACTCCTGCTCTATGCTTGGATTTAATTTGTTGCCACCTTTTCAGAGACCTTTGACAAATTCTAAATGCCCTTGCTATGTCCTACCAATTTCATTTCTAGAAATTTGTCCTATAACTACCCATGTACAAGAGCAAATAGGTGCATATAAAAAGAGATTATAATGGCCAGGTGCAGTGACTCAGGCCTGTAATCTCAGCACTTTGGGAGGCTGAGGTAGGTGGATCACCTGAGGACAGGAGTTCGAGACCAGCCTGGCCAACATGGTGAAACCCTGTCTCTACTAAAAACACAAAAATTAGCCAGTCGTGGTGGCAGGCACCTGTAGTCAATCCCAGATACTCAGGAGGCTGAGGCAGGAGAATCATTTGAACCCGGGAGGTGGATGTTGCAGTGAGCTGAGATGGCGCCACTGCGCTCCAGTCTGGGCAACAGAGTGAGACCCTGTCTCCAAAAAACAAAAAAAAAAAAAGAGATATGGATATAGCACTGTCTAAAATAGAAAAAAAGCAATTTAAAATGCGAGATTGTTTAAATAGACTTTTCTAGACTTCTATTATGGTATATTATGCATCGATAGATTAAAGTAGATCTATACGTGTTGCCATGGAAAGTTTTAAAAGCTATATTGCTGGCCAGGCCAGGCATGGTGGCTCACACTTGTAATCCCAGTACTTTGGGAGGCCGAAGCAGGAGGATCACTTAAGGTCAGGAGTTCAAGACCAGCCTGGCCAACATGGTGAAACCCCATCTCTACTAAAAACACAAAAAATTAGACAGGCATGGTGGTGGGTGCCTGTAATCCCAGCTACTCAGGAGGCTGAGGCAGCACAATTGTTTGAACCCAGGAGGCAGAGGTTGCAATGTACCACTGCACTCCAGCCTGGGCAACAGAGGGAGACTCCATCTCAAAAAAATAAAATAAAACTAAATTGCTGGACAGGCGTGGTGGCTCACCTATAATCCCAGCTACTCAGGAGGCTGAGGTGGGAGGATCACTCAAAGCCAGAAGCTCAAGGCTACAGTGAGCTGTGATTGCACCACTGCACTTCAGCCTGAGTGAACCTGCTTCTAAAAAAAAAAAAAATACATTGCTAAAGTGAAAAAGGCAAGCACGGGACAGCATGGCCCGTATGGCCCTGTGCATATGCTCACGTGCACGGTGCCTGAGTGCATATGTAGTATGGTCGTTCAGGTGTAGTCAATATCTAGAAGGCTGCTCTCCTCATGTATGTGGATGCCTCTGAAGAATGAGATTCAGAAGTGGCAGGAAACTTTTATTCATTTTTTGCTTTAGACCCTTTTGCAATGTTGGAATTTTTTTTTTTTTTTTTTTTTGAGACAGAGTCTCGCTCTGTCGCCCAGGCTGGAGTGCAGTGGCGGGATCTCGGCTCACTGCAAGCTGCGCCTCCCGGGTTCACGCCATTCTCCTGCCTCAGCGTCCCGAGTAGCTGGGACTACAGGCGCCCGCCACCTCACCCGGCTAGTTTTTTGTATTTTTTTTTTTTTTTTTAGTAGAGACGGGGTTTCACCGTGTTAGCCAGGATGGTCTCGATTTCCTGACCTCGTGATCCGCCCGTCTCGGCCTCCCAAAGTGCTGGGATTACAGGCTTGAGCCACCGCGCCCGGCCGGAATCACTTTTAAACCAGTTTAAAATTGTTACTGAGCATCTAATCCATACCTAGTGCCGTGTTGTACCCTGCAAATACAAAGATAAAATTCAGATTCACTGGCCTCCAGCAGCCCCCACGTCACGAGGACAGAGGTGTAGAAGAGTAGGTCAGGCACCACGTGTTAAGTATGACACAGCGAGCTCGGTTCTCAGGAACAGGAGGCAGGGTCCAGCACCACTTTTTGGAGGAGCTGATGTGTGAGCTCTGAAGGCTCTACTAAGAGCAGGTGGAGGAGCTCAGGCTGAAAAAGAACTGGCACCAGCGTGCGAAGTCCCACAAGCAGGGCGCTTGGGGGTCCCCAGGTAGTTTGCTATGGCTGACATGTGGTGACTGTGGGCATGTGGTGACTGTGGGCATGTGGTGAGAGGCAGGTCTGTAGACAGGGGCAGAACACATAGGGCTATGGGGTCCTCCTGTCCTCCTGCAGGAGTGGGCCGTCATTTGTGGCTGCAGTCAAAATGGTGGCTTCTTGGAAGAGAAGAAGCTTCTGGCAACTTCTGGCACCTTCTTGGATTGTTTGCGCAGGATCTCAAATTCTCTCTCTTTCTTGGTTGGCTTTTAACAAATCTTCCTGTGATGGGGAGTGTGTGAAAGGCTGGAGAGCAGAGGAGCTGGAAGCTGAGACCAGGTCATCTGAATCACTCCTTTGTAGAGGGTTCGTGTTTTCCCGACAGACTCCTCTCTGCTGTAAGTGAAAATTGCTGAGGGAGTGCACTCCTGGGTGTGCTATAACAACTCCCCCGGGGTCCTGGCTGTGAAGACGCACTGTGCTGCTTCTCACAGCTATCCGGGAAACCAGAGCTGTGTGGCTTCCCAAGGCCCCGCCCTGCGACCTCTCCGCCATAGAGTAAGGATGGGGACAGAAGAGACAGCAACACGTTTGCAAATCTCTGATACTTGTTTCTTAATTTTCATCTGTGTTTATAACCAAGCTCACTGAAGGAATAGATCAAGGATGATGTCAGCAAGCCTGGGTAGTTTGACTACTCAGTCATCCTCAAGGAAATGGGGCATTTGGTTAATTGAATTCTATGGCTCCCATTGAGTTACCACGGTGACAAAGGATAGATGTGCCAGAGCCGAAAGCATTGAGACATTAAAAGACTGTACTTAACGCTCCATGCTGCGGATTCAGTCTTTCTGGGAGAATTCAAAAGGAACCAAGTAGCTGGCAAAGCCTGATTCACTATAATGGGCATCAGTTTCACTGCCCAAGATTTTGGAGGTAAGAGGTTCTGGAGTTTGGATTGAGTCAATGGCCTCAGGCAAGCTGTGGCTCAAAACCCTTCACTGGCTCCTCAGATAGGATTAACAGGTTTAAGAAAAAAAAACACTGCCCCGTTAAATTTGAATTTCAGATACACAATGAGTAATCTTTTAGCATAAGTATGTTCATGCAAATATCCATTGTGTTTCTGAAATTTGAATTTAACTGAGCATTCTTTATTTGATCAACAACCCAATCCCAAAGTCTACAATTTAAAGCATCAGTTCTGGCATCCAGTTCTCCAGGGTTTAGCCCCTTCCTAACTTTTTCCTCCAGAAACTGCATTCCTCACTCCCTGTTCCCTTATTTGTGCTCAGTTTAGCTTGCAGACAAGTTCAACTACCTCCCACACAGCGCATTGTCTTTTGCCTTCTGGCCCTTGGTTCTTTGCAAACTTGTTCCCCTTTACTTTCCATTCTAAGCGAGTGGGTACTGTGACATCCTTGACCCCCGGGAGGACAGAGCCTCTCTCCTTTTTAAACATCTTTAGTATCTCTTTTTGAATGAGCTTCTATGATTATAGAGGGCACTTACTGCTTGGTCTGCCTGATACCTCCTCCCTTCTGGGAAGCATGCCTTCTTTGGAGAACTGCTCCTCCTCTGACTCTAACCCTTTGATTTTAGCAGGAGCTTCCCAACTCTTATATGACTCTGCCCCTGGCCACAGATGACTGGCCCAGAGGTGGACACCTGATCCAAGCCAGGTCCTATCAGATCCTTCTCCAGGCAGTTTTAATATCTCATTTTGTCTGGCACCCAGTTCAGATAACACCCTGACACCTGTACTGGACACTGAGCCAGAATCACCATTCTCATCCAAACACAATCTTTTTATATGTTAGGATCGATAGTCTAAATTAGCATCTCACCTAAGGACACTCACGCCCGTGTACTGTGGTGACAGAAGAGGCCACAATATAACAGGATAAGCCCTGGTCCAGGAGTCCAGAGAGAGACCTGAGCTCTGGTGGCAGCTCAGCCACTAACTTCCTGCAGGACTCATCATCCCAGCAGACTGCAAGCCCCGAGGGCAGGACCGCCTCTTATCCTTCTCTCCAGCCTCAGCACACACAGTGGGTAGGTGTTAGATAAATGGTTGACAGTGATGGTGATCATGGTGATGGCAACAATGACAGCATGACTGCTGTTCCCTGGACCTCAGCTTTCTGGATTTTTGTTTGTTTGTTTGTTTGTTTTTTAGGGTTCTGTTGCCTATGCTGGAGTGCAGTGGCACAATCAGAGTTCACAGAAGCCTCACACTCCTGGGTTCGTCCCACCTCAGCCTCCCGAGCAGTTACAACTACAGGTGTGCACCACCACACCTGGCTAGTATCTCTCTCTCTCTCTCTCTTTTTTTTTTTGGTAGAGATGGGTCTCACTGTGTTGCCCAGGCCAGTCTCAAACTCCTGGTGTCAAGGGATCCTCCCGTCTGAGCCTTCCAAAGTGTTGGGATTACAGGTGTGAGCCATCACACCCAGCCTAAATGTTCTTAATAAAACCCCAAATTAAATACTTACTGTGGCTCTCTCTTTTTTTTTTTTTTTTTTTGACAGGGTCTCACTCTGTCACCCAGGCTGGAGTGCAGTGGTACAATCTCGGCTAACTGCAACCTCCGCCTTCTGGGTTCAAGCAATCTCCTGGCTCAGCCCCTCAAGTAGCTGGAACTACAGGCGTGAGCCACTATGTCTGGCTAACTTTTGTATTTTTAGTAGAGATGAGGTTTCACCGTGTTGGCCAGGCTGGTCTCGAACTCCTAACCTCAAGTGATCCATCCACCTCAGCCTCCCAAATTGCTGGGATTACAGATGTGAGCCACTGTACCTGGCCTGCTCTTCAAAAGAAAGACTATCAGGAGAAAGAGAAGACAAGCCACAGGCTGGGAGAAAATGTCTGCATAAGGCACTTCTGATTAAAAACTGTTGTCTAAAATATACAAAGAACCCTTAAAACTCAACAGAAAGAAAATGAACAATCCAAAAAAATAATGGGAAAAAGACTCAAACAGGCTGGGCACGGTGGCTGATGCCTGTAATCCCAGCACTTTGGGAGGCCGAGGCGGGTGGATCACTTGAGGTCAGGAGTTCAAGACCAGCCTGGCCAACGTGGTGAAACCTTGTCTCTACTAGAAATACAAAGATTGGACAGGCATGGTGGTGGGTGCCTATAGTCCCAGCTACTCAGAAGGCTGAGGCAGGAGAATCGTTTGAACCTGGGAGGTGGAGGTTGCAGTGAGCTGAGATCACACCACTGCACTCCAGCCTGGACAACAGAGCGAGACACCATCTCAAAAAAAAAAAAAAAAAAGGAAAAAAAGAAAAGAAAACACTTATACAGACCCCTCACCAAAGATGTACAGATGGAAAAATAAGTGTATGAGAAGATGCTCAATGTCATACATCCTTAGGGAATTACAAATTAAAACAATGAGATACCACTACACACCTATTAGCATGGCCAAAATCCAAAACACTGACAACACGAAATGCTGATGGTGTGGGGAAAAGAAAGAGAGATCAGCCTGTTACTGTGTCTATATAGAAGGAACAGGACATTAAGGACTCCATTTTGTTCTGTATTTGAGATGCTGTTAATCTGGACCCTACCCCCAACCTTTGTCCTTGCAAGAGACATGTTGCTGTGGTTGACTCAAGGCTTAATGGATTTGGGCTGTGCAGATGTTGCTTTGTTTAACAAGTGCCTAAAGACAGCTTGCTGGTTAAAAGTCATCACCATTCTCTGAATTTCAACTACCCAGGGACACGTACATGGCCAAAGGTCGCAGGGACCTCTGCCTAGGAAAGCTAGGTATTGTCCAAGGTTTCTCCCCATGTGATAGTCTGAAACAATGCTGCTAAAAGGTTTATGGAGATATTTGCACATGCATCTCAAGGCACAGCATTTTCCTTTGAACTTATTCATGTCACAGAGATCTTTGTTCATATGTTTTACTGCTGATTTTCTCCCTAAAATGATCCTATTGTCCTGCCACTCCCTTATCTTTAAGATGGTAAGGATAATTATCAATAAATACTAAGGGAACTCAGAGACCGGTGCCCGCACGGGTCCTCTGTAAGCTGAGCGTCGGTCCCCTGGGCCCACTTTTTCTTTCTCTATACTTTGTGTCTGTGTCTCATTTCTTTTCTCAAGTCTCTTGTTCCACCTAACGTTCCACCCAATGAGAAACGCCCACAGGTGTGGAGGGGCAGGCCACCCCTTCGGATGGGGATGTAGCGTAACAGGAACATGGGAGTGCAAAACAGTATAACCACTTTGGAAAACAGTTTGGGTTTTTTAAAAAACTAAACATACAATCACGCTACTTGGTAGTTACCTAAACAATTGAAAACTTATGTCCACCCAAAAACTTGCACAAGAATGTTTAGAGCAGGCTGGGCATGGTGGTTAATGCATGTAATCCCAGCACTTTGGCAGGCCGACGTGGGCGAATTGTTTGAGGCCAGGAGTTTGAAACCAGCCTGGCCAACATGGTGAAACCCTGCCTCTACCAAAAATACAAAAAATTAGCCAGGCATGGTGGCATATGCCTGTAATCCCAGCTACTCAGGAGGTAGGAGAGTCACTTGAACCTAGGAAATGGAGGTTGCAAGGAGCCAAGATCATGCCACTGTACTTCAGCCTGGGCGACAGTGTGAGACTCCCTCCATCTCAAAAATAACAATAAAATAATGTTTACAGCAGCTTTACTCATAGTTGCCAAAACTTGGAAACATCCCAGATGTCCTTCAATAGGTGAATGGATAAACTGTGGTATATCCACACAATGGAATATTATTCAGTGCTTTAAAAAAAGAGTATCAAGCTGCATGGAGGAAAAATAAATGCATATTACTAAGCGAATGAATCCAAGCTGAAAAGGCTACTTACGGTACAATTCCAGCTATACGACATTCTGGAAAAGGCAAAACTATGGAGACAGTAAAAAGATCAGTGGTTGCCAGGGGTTTGAGGGAAGATAGGGATGAATAGGCAGAGCAAGGAGGATTTTTAGGACAGTGAAACTATTCTGTATGATGTCATAATGGTGGGTACTGTCATTATACATCTGCCAAAACACATACCCTAATGTAAGCTATGGACTGTGAGTGATAATAGGGTGTCAACATTGGTTCATCAATTGCAACAACCTCTTTGGTGCAGAATGTTGACGGTCTGTGCAGGAGCGGGTGTATGGGAAGTCTCTGTACCTTCAGCTCAATTTTGCTGTGAATCTAAACTGCTCTAAAAAATAAAGTCTCGCTCTATAACAATGTATATACTTAATATGGAATTGATATCAGGTGGGGTTACAACTTTTTTTTTTTTTTTTTTTTTTTTGAGACCTGTCTTGCTTTGCGCAGTGGTGCAATCACAGCTCACTGCAGCCTTGACATCCCGGGCTCAAGGGATCCTCCCACCTCAGCCTCTCATGGGACCACAGGTGCGTGCCACCACACCTGACTAATTTTTTTTTTTTTTTTTTTTAAAGACAGGATCTTGTTATGTTGCCCAGCCTGGTCTCAAACTCTTGGACTCAAGCAATCCTCCCACTTCAGTCTCCCAAAGTGCTGGAATTACAGGTGTGAACCATCGCACCCGGCCAGGGTTACAGTATTCTTAAAACAAGGTAGTCCAGGAATAGACTCTGTGTAATAATCATTTTTCGCTTTCCTGTTTACTAAATCTACATATTGTATAAACTTCTTTTGTTTTTTCTTTTTGAGACAGAGTCTTGCTCTCTCACCCAGGCTGGAGTGCAGTGGCATGCTTGGCTCAGTGCAAGCTCTGTCTCCTGGGTTCGAGCAATTCTTCTGCCTCAGCCTCCCAAGTAGCTGGGATTACAGGTTTGTGCCACCAGGCCCAGCTAACTTTTGTATTTTTAGTAGAGACAGGGTTTCACCATGTTGGTCAGGCTGGTCTCAAACTGCTGGCCTCAAATGATCCACCTGCCTCGGCCTCCCAAAGTGCTGGGATAACAGGCGTGAGCCACCGCACCCAGCCTACACCTTGTACAAACTTCTGTCGTTGCAGTGATCACATAGATCTTTATCCAACTGAGATATGCATAATATTAGGAGTATGTGAAAAGATTTTAGGTGACACACAAACGAATGTTTTATTCTACTCTTTATTTAAAATGTATCAGAATAAATATGGGTAACATATATAGTATTGATAGGAAGTTTTCCTTTAAGATAAAGAATGTATTGAGGAAATGATAAATAGTGCAGGGAGCACTGAGGTGGCCTGACACACAAACAGAAATATGGCCCCCCAAAAAAATCCAGGAAAGGGAAACATAGAGAATGGGTTTGTTTTGCAAATGCTGCCGGGTGGCAACAACCTGGTTACGCACCAGGGAATTTGTAGGCCACCCCGAGCCTCTCTCATCTGCCTTTTACAAGGAAGGCCTTTTGTGTATTTAGGGGGTTGATATGCAATGTGTTGGCATCACTTTATAAAATCAACACATTTTAGGAAAGTTGCACTTAAATCGAACTGTTACAAAGCAAAAATTCATAGCGAAGGCCAGGCACAGTGGCTCATGCCTGTAATCCCAGCATTTTGGGAGGTCGAGGCAGGCAGATCACTTGAGGTCAGGAGTTCAAGACCAGCCTGGCCAACATGGTAAGACCCCCATCTCTACTAAAAATACAAAAATTAGCTGGGCGTGGTGGCACAAGCCTATAATCTCAGCTACTTGGGAGGCTGAGGTAGGAGAATCTCTTGAACCCGGGAGGCAGAGGTTGCAGTAAGGTGAGATTGCGCCACTGCACTCCAGCCTGGGAGACAGAGTGAGACTCCGTCTCAAAAAAGAATTCATAGTGACGCTTACTATTCACTGGCTACTGCAGTGGCTTAAAAAAATAAAACGACAGCCTGGGCGCGGTGGCTCATGCCTGTAATCCCAGTACTTTGGGAGGACGAGGCAGGCAGATCATGACGTCACAAGATCAAGACTATCCTGGTTAACACGGTGAAACCCCATCTCTACTAAAAATACAAAAAATTAGCCAGGCATGTTGGCAGACGCCTGTAGTCCCAGCTGCTCGGGAGGCTGAGGCAAGAGAATGGCATGAACCAGGCAGGCAGAGCTTGCAGTGAGCAGAGGTCACGCCACTGCATTCCAGCCTGGGCGACAGAGCGAGACTCCATCTCAAAAATAAATAAATAAAAATAAATAAAATAAAAATTTAAAAAATGACAGGGGCTGTGAGAAATCCATCAGCTACTTTGTGTCACATCCAGAAAATAACTAATGGCTTTGCCCCAGGGCTGCAGCTGCCCAGAAGGGTATTATGAAGGATTAAAGAGTATCAAGGGAATAATTCTAATTCAAGACTCACAGTGCCTTAAATCTGTCATGATGAGAAATGAAAACTTCTATTTCTGTACGCTGACAAGAAGGCATGGAGAGGCATTCTCAGAAAGAGGCAGAAATCTGAAGTCCAGGAGTAGAAGCTCAGCTGGGGTCAGAGCAAGGTTGGGCGGGGCCGGACAAAGATGGAGGCAGCGGAAGCCAACAAGTCCAGGCAGTTGAGGCAGAGGGGCCTCAGAAGCCTAAGTTGGTGCTCAAAATACATATCATTCATTTTTTCCTCAAAAGTGAATGAATGGGGCTGGCGGGTGTTTCTGTCACACAGGAGCCTTCATCTTGACAGTCTATCTGGGCTTTCAGAAGGTTTTGTGAAATGTTTTGCCAGTATTTACTCAGCTGCATGAACCTGTTTACTTTTTAAGTAAACGTCTTTTAGATTCAAGAGTAAATGAAACCTTAGGGAGTCAAAGCAAGCAGGCAGAAGATTGCAAATCTGCTGATTGCAGTCTCCTATCTACACTTTCAAAATCGAGAACTGGCTCCAGGTAGCTGTCCAGTCCTGGAGCTTAAGTCACCATGACTGGATGCAGCCGGGTCTGGGTGCTACTTCAGTGTCTTCACCCAGGTGTCAAGTTCTGCCAATAGCCCCCAACCAGGAGTCTGCCAGGCAGCAAACCCAATTCTTCTACTCAGGCTGGCACCAGCCCAAGAAAAGGGAATGCAGGGCAATCATGAGCAGGGACAAGGCACGGCCTCTTCCGACAGAGTCCACCCTTCCAGGCTCCTCTCTAGAAAGCAAAGTAGAGCCAGGACATGTCTTTGCCTGAACACTCCTTCAGAGGTGCTTGCATTTTGGACAACTGCAGTTGGATCCCAGAGTTTACTTGCAGAAAACGGAACCCAGGCTATAGAATGAACTGTTCAGAGGCACGCAGACTCAGAAACATACATAGAAAATGAAAAGATCATTCTAGATATAAACATACACGTAAAATAAAAATATCTTTCCAGATATAAAAATGCCACTCCACCCAGCACTTTGGGAGGCCAAGAAGGGCGAATCACCTGAGGTCAGGAGTTCAAGACCAGCCTGGCCAACTTGGCGAAACCCCGTCTTTATTAAAAATACAAAAATTAGCCGGGCACGGTGGCCAGTGCCTGTAATCCCAGCTACTCAGGAGGCTGAGGCAGAAGAATCACTTGAACCCAGTAGGCGGAGGTTGCAGTGAGCCGAGATCATGCCACTGCATTCTCCAGCCTGGGTGACAGAGCAAGACTCTGTCTAAAAAACAACAACAACAACAACAAACGCTCCAGAGGGAGTCTGGAGTTCACAGCCAATTTCACCCACTGGGTGCTACTTCAATCCCTAACTGAGCAGGTCTGGCATAGTCTTCCCTGGTTCTGGTCCAGATCAACTTTTCTCATCATTCTCTTTGTGCTTGAGTTATTTTCAGCCTCATAAGTTCTGTGACATTACAGTCATTTGTTGGTGTCAATAACACAAGTGCAGAGAGGTCTTATTCTCTCTGTCTGCAGAGTCCCATGTCAGCGGCACAGACTCAACCCACTGTCCTGTCACTCTGGATATTCCTGTGTCCATTTGTTCCTGCAGGGTTCACGTGAAGCTGAAATGATGGTGTCTTTCTCCAGGCACTCTCTACCCATGGGAACAAGTCTGCAGATCTTCCTCTATGAATGTCTGTTACATCTGCAGAGGTTGAAAGATATTTTTACAGACCTCTTTGGCTTTAAGGAGGGAAGATGCATTCTGGAGTTAAGTGGGAGACCTTCTCTGACCCATGATTTCTCACTGTGTTCCTTTACCAAATTGTCCCTTCTTTGGATCGTTAGTACTAGGAACCATCCCCGTTCCTTTTCTGCCTCACTAGGGTTTTGTAGTTCTGCTCTTTCCTACCCCGATCGACTGGGATATCCTCTCTGTACCAGCCCATGTGGTCCCAGCAAGAAACTGAAGGCCCTTGGTCAAATCTTACCTGTGGGAGACTCCTCCACACACCCAGACCCCACGGTGAACATTTGGAGGCTCATCAGGTGAGCTGTTTCTATCAATAAAATGGTTCCTGAAAAGTTGTATGTAAGTAACATTTTTATAAATTGAAAATCTGACAGGAACTCTGCAGATAGTCTATTTAGATTTAAACATACCTTGTCGTACAAATGCTTAATCCCTCTATATTTTAGGTTTTGTGAATTGTGTTTTTCTAATAGTGTATTTTTTGTTTGTTTGTTTTGAGACAGCGTCTCGCTCTGTCACCCAGGCTGGAGTGCAATAGCACCATCTCAGCTCACTGCAACCTCCACCTCCTGGGTTCCAGCGATTCTCCTGCCTCAGCCTCCCGAGTAGCTGGGATTACAAGCATGCGCCACCATGCCCAGCTAATTTTGTATTTTTAGTAGAAACGGGGGTTTCACCATGTTGGCCAGGCTGATCTCGAACTCCTGACCTCCGGTGGTCTGCCCGCCTTGGGCTCCCAAAGTGCTAGCATTACAGGCACAAGCCACTGCACGTGGCCTAATGGTGCATTATCTTAAAGAGGAACCCTTCTCCAGCGACAAGGCCATGAGTGTCCACTAGAAGCAAAGCCAGGCCCCAGCTGGAGGAGACAGCCTATCCGAGGGCAACAGGCTGGGAGACCGAGTAGAAGAGAAGAGATATGTCCCCTACCTCCCTAGCCTGGAGGAACCTGTCCTCACCCTGAGGGGGCCAGTCCTTAATCTATGACGACCTGTTATCAGCCCACCTGAGATATGTAGACAACATGACATGGCCTGTCCATACCCTGAGGGGACCAGTCCTCAGCCTGGAGAATGTATTTCTACATTTCTTTGTCTCAAGTAGCCTGTGGGCTGTTACAGTCCCCAGCTCGAGACCATATGCTACCCATCTTTGTACCCCTTCTGGTGCAGTGCCCAGGGAATATTGTTGGAGTTCCCCCAGCTTCTTCAGTAATTTCCACTTTCCCTGGGACACACCCATGAGGACACACACCTGCATTCTTTCCCATTTTCACCCCCGTTATCTTCGCAGGTCTCACCTCTGGACCAAAGGTCCATAAGTTGTTGTTGTTGTTAAGAATTTCCCCAATGTCTTTTTTCTTGGGGAGCAGTTTCCAGGTCCAGTTTAACAAATACTTATTGTATGTCTATAACTGAATGCAAGGGACGGGGCTACTCGCTATGAAGGTACAAACCAACAGTGGAAGTATCGCCCGCCCTGTCCCACCTAAAGTCTATTAGGAAAACAGAGGGGATGCTTCCCTACGCTGCAGAGATATTCCCCAGGGAAGATAACCTTAGTTCACACAGAGCCCCCTGGAGACAGGATATTGACATGGCCATCACATCCCAGGCTCTGATCCAAGGTAAGCCCTTGACGTTGAATCACACAGCTGAGCTCCTGAGACTGCTGAACTAGCTGGTCGCTAATGTGTGAGCTGTAGGCCGAAAGAGGACTCGCATTCCAGAATGTTTAGATCAACCAGTCAACACCCCTAGGGGTGTCCACGGGGGAGACAGATGTCAGTGAAAGGCAGGAGCCAGAGACTGAGCCGGTGTCATCCACAATGACTGCCACAGCCACTCACTTCCCCTGCAGGGACAGGTTACCCTGGGGCCGTGGGGTTGTATCACCTGGTCAGGGCCAGAGACATGCTGCCTGGACATGGCTCTGCAGTCCGCGTTAACCCTTCACTTCCACTGACACATTTTCTTTTCTTTTCTTTTTTCTTTTCTTTTCTTTTTTCTTTTCTTTTCCCTTTCCTTTCTTTCTTTTCCTTTCTTTTCCTCTCTCTCTCTCTCTCTCTCTCTCTCTTTCTTTCTCTCTCTTTCTCCCTCTCTCCCTCCCTCCCTCCCTCTCTCTCTCTCCCCCTCTTTCTGAGATACAGTCTCACTCTGTCACCCAGGCTGGAGTGCAGTGGTATGATCTTGGCTCACTGCAACCTCCAACTCCCAGGTTCAAGCAAATCTCCTGCCTCAGCCTCCCAAATAGCTGGGACTATAGGCATCTGCCACCATACTCAGCTAATATTTATATTTTTTAGTACAGATGGGATTTCACCATATTGGCCAAGCTGGTTTCGAACTCCTGACCTTGTGATCCACCTGCCTTGGCCTCCCAAAGTGCTGGGATTACAGGCATGAGCCACCACGCCTAGCCCACATTTGCTTATTTAATCTATTAGGAGTACTGATTCATTAATTCAGTCAGTAAGTCCTTCTCCACCTGCTCCTTTTCTGGAAGACATTTTGCCTTTGAAGTTGATTTTATCTATCATGCACTGCCTAATAGCTTGACTCTTGGTCTCTGGACATGTCTCCCGGTCACCAATGGGCCACCTCCAAGGCAGGACCTCCATTGTGCCAACTCAACAAGCAGGCTGAGCTACATGTCCAACAAGTGCTGTGGAACAGTAGAAGGGAGAGCTTTTACTCAACTGATCCAAAGAACTTCATGGAATGGGTGGGATTGGTAGAGGTTTTGGAAGATGCTGGAATTTGAATAGGCAGAAAGAAGAGGGAGGTGGTATATTTAGGTGAGCAGAAACTTGGAGGAAGGCAAGAAAAAAGAGGTGACAGGCCTGCTAAGGAGAAAGCTATGAAGGAGAATCTGGGGAGGTGAAGGCGGAGAGGGTTAGAGCCAAAGAAGCTCATGCAGTGGCAACAGGGAGCCATGGAAGGCTTTTGTGCGGAGTGACACGATCAAAGTATAACTTCAGGAAAACTAAGCTGGCGGTGGAAGAAGAGCCTGGTTTTAGGCAGATCGAATGCCAAGTAAAAGATTCCCAGAATAGAATTATAAATAGAGTTTCCACAAATACAAAAACTCTTGCCCTAGTTCACCCTAGGCATCTGTCTGTGGAGGGGGATTAGAATTTGTCACAAATGGAACTCCCAAGAGAAGGGTAAAAGGTAATATTGTGCTGCTATATTCAAAATAGCATTAAGCAGCAAAACACATTTTGCAAGCCAGACTTATCTAAAGAAAGGATCCCCCAAGTTTCTTTCTTCCTTCGGCATGTCAGCATGTGGGCTTGGAGGACTCAGCCCACAGAGTTCTCCTGCAGTGCATAGGAGAGATCCCAGTTCATCATTAAAGCTTAGCTGGAAGCAGAGTGAAGGAAGATATGATGTAGGAGAAGTAAATGAAAAGCCCACGTTTTTTCTAGCTTGGTGGATGGAGGAGAGAGAGTAAAGAGACTGAGGAGATAAAGCAGGCAGGCGTGGGACCCCCCCATATCCCCATCAAGGCTTGCACTTGGACAGGGAAAGGGAGCATTAAATAAGTTCAAGGTTGACATCAAGGACAGATGATCATATCCAGGCTGCCTGCCATGGCAGGATGAGGTGGCTCATGGCAGAAGCTGGGGAGGGCAGCTGGGCAGGAGGGCAGGGGCAGGACAGGGCAGACACTCTGGGGCTGCAGCTAGGGTGCCCCTATTGAACCCTAATCACCTAAGGGAAGACCAAGTCACAAGGCACTCCAGCCTCAGACGTTAATGGGGCAAGAGGAATTCAGGTGGGTCAAACTCATCACCTAGGGAACAGAGTGGGAGTGGACACCATCATCGAGGACTCCAAGTGTTTATGGTTGCTGTAAGAAAACGTAAACCCTTCTCTGATACCACCAGACACCATCTTGGAGCCAGAAGAGGTGACTGAGAGACTGAGTATCTGTATCCAAATGCAAGACAGTTTCCTAAAGGGGCCATTTCAGTGAACAGATCGGACCATGTTTATACAGGATTGAATATAACAGTAATTGTTTCCACTAATCAGTGGGTCGGGGAGGGTGGACCTCAGGAGAACAGACCACGTTAAGGATGGAAAAATTTTAAATTGCACTCTTTCCTCTGCACATCCGAGTGGCAGTGAGTTACATTTTACTCTACCAAATTATGAACTAGGTAGAAGAGACAGGAAGCTGTGGGGTCAGAAAACTGGGACAACGTTTGGCTATGCCCTCAGATTGTACCTAGAAAACCCAATCGTCTTACAGAATGTGGTGAACCTGTGCATGTCTCTTGTTTCTGCTAAAGCCACTGTTAATAAGAATATCTGTCTCTCCCTTTTATATGAAGCAGGGTTACAGGTGGCAAACTTCCAGCACTAATTACCACTCTGCAATAAGCAGCTCTCCATCTTGAGGGCTAATGTCCCTCTCTCTCCCTATCTCGTGCCTCGACTCTCAAAGAAACAAGCCCATAAACTGGGCATGGATCAACATTTCACAACCCGTATCATCATGCAGCGTGCAGCTCTTGTGTATATCCTAGTAGAAGCTGAATTTGTTGGCTAATAGGATACAAGACAGGAAGAGCTTAGAATCAAGGGTCCAGGAGACAGAGGAGTAGGCAAGACTGTCTCCATTACTTTCTCCTCTGAGACTGAGGACAATTCACACAAATGTGGTCAGAGACTCGTGCTCTGAGAACTGAGAGAGCCAGCGGTAGGGGAGTCATTTTTGGTTGCAAAGAAGTATTGCAGTGAATTGAACTGATGAGAGACAGGCTGCTTGCTGGAGTCTTAGCAACCACCTTTTCTGAAAGGAAAGAGAGGCAGGTGACCACACTGCCAGCACCTTCTCCTGACTGTCTTGCATTTGCTCTCCCTTCACTGGAACCTGATAACTAATTCCTTGTATAGTAAGGGGATACTACTGAAGTTTTCAGTATTGTTAACATCATCCAAAAGCGCTCTTATGTTGCCTTCATATACGTACATTGAAATGCTTACTGCATTTGTTTTCAAAGTAAAGAGCTATGTGATAGCAACCTTAAAGGAAAAAAAATGTTTACAAATCAAAACTGGCCAGGAGAGGTGGCTCAAGCCTGTAATCCCAGCACTTTGGGAGGCCGAGACGGGCGGATCACAAGGTCAGGAGATCGAGACCATCCTGGCTAACCCGGTGAAACCCCATCTCTACTAAAAAATACAAAAAACTAGCTGGGCGAGGTGGTGGGCGCCTATAGTCCCAGCTACTCGGGAGGCTGAGGCAGGAGAATGGCGTGAACCCGAAAGGCGGAGCTTGCAGTGAGCTGAGATCCGGCCACTGCACTCCAGTTTGGGCGACAGAGCGAGAATCCGTCTCAAAAAAAAAAAAAAAAAAAAAAAATCAAAATCACCCATAATCCCAATATTCTAACTCAAAACAGCCTTTTCCTGTTTTGCACACTAACTTCCACATCCACACTTGTTTTATAACCTTGTAGTCAAGTGTATAGACAGTATGGTATTCCCCTTTTGTTTTCATTAATGGTATGTCAAAAGCATTTTCCCACATTTTCATAAAAATGATTAATAATGGGGCCGGGAATGGTGGCTCACATGTGTAATCCCAGCACTTTGGGATGCCGAGGTAGGCAGATCGCTTGAGGTCAGGAGTTTGAGACCAGCCTGGCCAACATGGTGAAACCCTGTCTCTACTAAAAATACAAAAATTAGCTGGGCGTGGTGGCGGGTGCCTGTAATCCCAGCTACTCAGAAGGCTGAGACAGGAGAATCGCTGGAACCTGGGAGTTGGAGGTTGCAGTGAGCCGAGATCGCACCACTGCACTCCAGCCTAGGCAACAGAGCGAGACTCTGTCTCAAAAAAAAAAAAGATTAATAATGGCTACGATCTATTTCCTCATATGTCATATCATGATTTACACCATGTATTTTTTAAGTTCAAAGCAGAAACTCTGTCCCACCTACCATGGTGCTCTGCCACAGTGGAACCTCAACAGATCTGTCAGGACGTCATGTACAAGATCAATACTCAATAGCATGACAGCATCGGTATTCATCTTGGCCTTTGTCAACCTCCAAGGTTTCCTGCCTCATCCCACTGCTGCCTCTGCCTATTAATAAGGTCTCTCCTCCCTCAGCCCATTTCCTACACAGAAGTGGAAACCCCAGGTGGGCACACTGGCTCACAGTTGGCAGTCCCAGCACTTTGGGAGGCCGAGGCAGGAGGATCACTTAAATTCAGGAGTTCAAAATCAGCCTGAGCAACGTAGTGAGACCCTGTCTCTATAAAAAATAAAAATAAAAAATTACCCAAGTGCAGTGGCACGTACCTGTAGTCCTAGCTACTTGGGAGGCCAAGACAGGAGGATCGCTTGAGGCCAGGAGGTCAAGGCTGCAGTAAGCCATGTTTGTGCCACTGCACTCCAGCCTGGACAACAGAGTGAGGCCTTGTCTCTGGGGGGAAACCCCAGAGGCCCACAGTCCCAGCCCCTTCCAGGCAGGCCTGAAAGGAATGGCAACCAAATGGAGCCACGGATGGTTCCAGAGGGCTGCAACAGTGGAACAGCAAGCCCCACTGCCCTGTGTTCAGAAGTGGTCACAGCCGTATCCCTTCGTGTTGTGGCCCTGGCCAAGGCTGTGGTCATTGCCCAGTTCTCGGCTCCTGTTTATTTCCCACGCCTGTCTCTGCAGCCCTCTGGCAAGTCTAAGGGCTACCCAATATGCTGTCGATAAATCTCTTTTCTGCGTCAACTAGCCTGAGTCTGTTTCTGTTTCTGTTGTTTGCAGAGACAACAGAAACAAACTGGTTCAATCCTCATTTTCTATTCCTATCAAAGCCTGTCCAAGAGAGAACTAAAAATCTATTTCCACTGAGGCAGAAAAATACCCTCTCTCATTCATACAAAGCTTTACTACATACAATATTCTTTTTTCATTATGCATGTTCTCATTTGATTTGTCAAGTCAAAGCATTATAACTTACCTATATGTATTATGTTCAACTAAAAGATAAGAAAAATAGGGCCCAGAGTGGCTCAGTGAATGATCCAGAGTCACACAGTAAGTCACTGCGTCTTCTAACTGGAAATTCCGAGCTATCTTCACTTATCGAGCTACCTCCCACATCACAGGCTCAATTTCAGGCATTGCAGGTTGGCAGGAAACTAACTGGGGACAGGGAGATGGAGTACAGAACGGGGGAGGCTTCTCAGATGGAGAAGTTAGAACGAGTAGGCATATAGAACAAGCAGTGATTTCTGCCAGTTGACAGGGAAAGAGGTCTTGGAGACACATTCACATGCACACACTCACACACACACACTCACACTCACAACACTCACACACTCACCTGGCTTACACACCCTTTCTGCTTTTCCATTACAATGTGCTAAGCCTCCTATGAATTGGTGAGCAGCCACCCAGCCTAGCAAAGCACACCTTTGATGAGCTTCTATTTTTGTGACACTAAGTATTCCACCCTGTGGACTTGAAAACCTAACGCCCTCAGTTGAAATGACTCACACACTGAGACCCTGGTGAGGTAAAGGGAACAAAACTGCTGCTTTACAAGTTTGGTATGAGGGCAGCCAGACCCCAGCCTCCTGCTGCTGAACCACCCTTGCGCTACCTGCAGGCGGGAATTCAACCAGCTTTGGAAAGGTTCAGACATAAATGCAGGGAGCAGCACCAAACAGGTGACAAAGAAACGTGAGAGGTAGGCCCCTGACTGTGTGAGGCAGACACCTAGCATTATGAGGCTGAAATCACAGAAGACGAGTAGAGGCTCCTTCCACAGATCCACTGCCACTGACCAGCTGAATAGCAGGTCAGTGCCACTGAATAGCAGGCTCCCGCCGGGCAGGCACAACACAATGGGAAGCACACGGCAGCGCCGGAGATGCCAACCTGCCAAAACGAGAAAGTGAAGAAGCTGCATCCAGCTGAGCTCTGGAGCTAACCACGATTTATTAGACACAGGAAGGTGTCTTAGCTTGGGTTCCATTGAGAGAAGAGCCTGGGAGGAGGATTTGGGAGCAGGTCATTTATTTGGGAGATGGTCTCAGGAAGGAGTGTGGGAGGGGGAAAACCCAGAAGAAAAGACAATGAGTGTGTGTTACTGACAAAGGGTGGGCACGCTGTTTTAATACATTAATGATAAAGGTTAAGTATCATGTATGGTGATAAAAAAAAAATAATAATACTAAAGGCCCACAAAGGATGGTTACTATTGTGGGTAATAGAGGCTCAGTCTTGTTAGGGACCCTCTGAAGAACCATGCAGAATGTGCCTCAGAGTTATCCGACCAGAGGATGGGGAAGTTGGAGAATGTAGGTACCACTGGGTTTTTTGGCATTTTTTGTTTTTTTGTTTTTTTTGAGATGGAGTCTCACTCTGTTGCCCAGGCTGGAGTGCAGCGGCACCATCTCTGCTCACTGCAACCTCCGCCTCCTGGGTTCAAGCGATTCTCCTGCCTCAGCCTCCTGAGTAGCTGGAATTACAAGCATGTGCCACTGTGCCTGGCTGAATTTTGTATTTTTAGTAAAGACAGGGTTTCACCATGTTGGCCAGGTTGGTCTCAAACTCCTGGCCTCAAGTGATCTACCCACCTCAGCCTCTCGAAGTGCTGGGATTACAGGCATGAGCCACCGTGCCCGGCCCCATTGGAGTTTTGTTTTTTTTTTTTTTTTTTTTTTTTTTTTTTTTTTTTTTTTTTTTTTTTTTTTTTTTTGGAGACAGAGTCTCACTCTGTGGCCCAGGCTGGAATGCAGTGTTGCAATCACTGCTCGTTGCAGCCTCGACTTCCCGGGCTCAAGGGATCCTCGTGCCTCAGCCTCCTGAGTAGCTGGGACTACAGGCACATGCCACCATGCCCAGCTAATTTTTATTTTATTTTTTTGTAGAGGTAAGGTCTCATTATGTTGCCTAGGCTGGTCTGGAACTCCTGAGTTCAAGTGATCCTCCCACCTCAGCCTCCTAAAGTGCTGGGATTACAGGCATGAGCCGCTGTCTCCAGCCATTTCATCAGTTAATGGTTGTCCCAGGAGCGTCAGTCCTTTCCCCATTACCTCCCTCTCCTGATGAACACACACAATGTTCAGGAGAAAACCATGAGTCAGTGAAGCAGAATAACAGCTGCAGTGCTTAACGTGGGGCCACAGTTTCCAGAATGTAAGCAATGCTGAAACCCGGCATGCCCAGGCAGTGTGGCATGCAAACCTCTGCTACCCCAGGACGGAGGAGTGTGCAGTGTCACCGTGTGGATGCCGTCAGCCAAATCCAAACAACTGTGGAAAATGTCTGCAGTACTCATGACCTGGTTTCTTCCATAATTAAATGGTATTAAAAAAAAAAAAAAAGAAGGGGAACAGACATAAGAAACACACCTATCCAATGCCACACTTACTCTTTTAAGGATCCTAATTTGAACAAACCAACTGTAAAAGACTGTTTTGAGACAACTGAGGAAAGCTGAATGTGGCCTACATGTGAGATAATATTAAGAAATTTATCGGCTGGGTGCAGTGTCTTATGCCTGTAATCTCAGCACTTTGAGAGGCCAAGGTGGAAAGATCACTGGAGCCCAGGAGTTCAAGACCAGCTTGGGCAACATAGGGAGACTCTGTCTCTACAAAAAATTTAAAAATTAGCTGGGCATGGTGGCATGTGCATGTGGTCCCAGCTACTCAGAAGGCTGAAGTGGGAGGATTGCTTAAGCCCAGGAGGTCGAGGTTGCAGTGAGCTGTGATACTCCAGCCTAGGAGACAAAGTAAGATGCCATTTCTCCCACCCACCGCCCTCAAAAAAGAAAAATAAATATATTCTGTTAGGTCTGAGAATGGCATGTAACTGAGTTTGTTTTTTTAAGTCCTTTCCTATTAGAAATCTATACTGAAATCTTTATGGATGAAATTACATGATGACTGAGATTTGCTTTAAAAGACTCCTGCAAAAACAAAATGTTGGTGCGAGTGCAGATGAAATAAGAATAGCAAATTGATGATCATTGTTGAAGCTGGGTTGTAGGTATAATATGGAAGTACGCAATTTTCTCTACTTTTATGAGAAATATCTCTAAATAAGGTTACATCTGGGGAAAAAAGGAAAGCAATGATAGGCTCCAGGAGGCATCATCTATCCACTGCTTGTTTATTGAGTAGCATTTTTGTGTGTTCAAAGACGAGTGAAATCGTCTCTGCTGTCTGTGAGCAGAGGTAGAGGGACAAAGAGGAGCTAAGTTCTCAAGCCTTGTGCACAGTTAAGAAGCAATACCACACCACCCCTGGAGGCTGCCTCCCAGCAGTGATGAACCAGCTTCCATGGGAGTAATACTGACAGCGAGTGCTGGGTGGAGCCTGCACTGGAGAAGAGAGAAAAGGTGTGGGGCTTCACACCTATCCCCATTCTGGAGCCTACAGCTTAATCACCTATATTAAAACCTTCCTTCTAAACCCTCATTTTTATAAAATTCAATTTGATTTCTGATTCTTAAGATTCCTGTACATTCAGTCAGCTAATGCACTCAAATATTATTATTAGTGTTTTGAGAATGCCTAGAAGAAGCAGAATTGGGTGGTTAGGGGTTGAACAGAGAGGCAGGAGAGAAGTAGAAACTTTGTTTTGGGAAGGCTGGAAGTGAGCAAGTTGGGTCAGAATTCCACAGGGCCTTGGCATCGGGCTCATGCCTAACAGCAAGGAGGAAGCAAGCTTTCAAGATGGGGTGAGGGTCCCATTAGTTTTTGCAAAGCTTTGCACAGAGTCATGTGGTACCCCCGGCCTGGGTCCAAGGGCACCGAGCAGGTTCTCCTGCAAGTGCTGTTCAAGCCAAAGTGATCAGGAAGAGCTTCTTCCATCGAGGACACCCAGGCAACTCTGTCTCTAATCCCCAGACTGAAAGCGGGGAGTCATCACAGTTCAACTCAGTTAAACATTTTTGAACTTTACTGTGTGTCAGGCCACACACTGGCCCTGGAGCTACGGAGACCAAGTGGGTACGTTCTCTTTGTCAAGGTTCTTTGATAGTACAACAGAAGCGACCTCCAGATGTGAGGGAACTCACAGTCCTAATGGAAAAGCTGAAGAACCAAGCTTCAGAGAGGACAGACACCAGAGGAGCTCTGGGGACCTAGGGACTGAAGCCATAGGACAGGCTCCAGCCATGTTCAGCCTTTTTGTCACCCCACTCAAATCCAGACACCGGGAAAGAGGCTTTTGGAGGGACCATCAGAAGCATGCTTGGTGGCAGATGTGCTATCCCTCAATAAGAAAGGTGTTTTGTTTGGTTGGTTTTTGTTTTGAGATGGAGTCTTGCTCTGTCTTACAGGCTCACTGCAATCTCTGCCTCTCAGGCTCAAGTAATTTTCGTGCCTCAGCATCTCAAACAGCTGGGACTACAGGCATGCACCACCACACCCAGCTAATTTTTGTATTTTTAGTATAGATGGTGTTTCGCCACGTTGGCCAGGCTGGTCTCAAACTCCTGACCTCAAGTCTATCCGCCTGCCTTAACCTCCCGAAGTGCTGGGATTACAGACATGAGCCACCGCGTCCAGCCAATAAGAAAGTTTTTAAAAAGGGAAGTTACTAGCCACTCCTCTCAGTCAGATGCATTGGCTTCTGGCTGTCTGGGTTGTCTAGAGGCAGACTCTGTGCAGGCTGAGCACAGCAGGGAAGGGGCTCTGTCAGATGGGGGATGAGTCTTTGTTTCACACTGACTCATCCCTGCATCCTGAGGCTGTTGACTGTGTAGACTCAGCCCTGGCGTAGGTGAACTGGGGTCAGGCCTGTGGTTCTCACTTGTAAATCTGAGATAATCTATAAATGGTTTTCTCCCTAGTTTTCTTTCCCAGTAGAAGCAGTTTTTTTTTTTTTTTTTTTTTTGAGACAGAGTCTCACACTGTCGCCCAGGCTGAAGTGCAATGGTGCAATCTCGGCTCACTGCAACCTCTGCCTCCAGGTTCAAGCGATTCTCCTGCCTCAGCCTCCCTAGTAGCTAGGACTATAAGTGCATGTCACCACGACCAGCTAATTTTTTTTTTTTTTTTTTTTTTT
>NW_016803808.1:1735612-1759943 GCF_001698545.2 Rhinopithecus bieti | reverse complement strand
GGATGGTCTCAATCTCCTGACCTCGTGATCCGCCCGTCTCGGCCTCCCAAAGTGCTGGGATTACAGGCTTGAGCCACCGCGCCCGGCCCGACCAGCTAATTTTTTGTATTTTTAGCAGAGACAGGATTTCATTATGTTGGCCAGGCTGGTCTCAAACTCCTGACTTCATGATCTGCTCACCTCGGCCTCCCAAAGTGCTGGGATTACAGGCATGAGCCACCACACCCAGCCTAGTAGAAGCAGTTCTTACAGAAAAGTTTCTGTTTGTAAGAGAGGTGACTCGAAACTTGATACTTGATTTTGTTTTGCTGTAAATGACGCTAAACATTTTTTTAAATCCTCTAGAACTTTGGAAGGGGAGGCTCCCCTACCTGGGGCTGCAGACTGTGGTAGTGGCTGCCAGTCACATCAGTGGGGGCTGGGCACACCCAGGACCCTCCAAGGGCTCATTTCTTACCCCAGGGTCAGGGTAAGAATCTTTGGTGACCACAGTCAAGGTGGGCTTGGAGCCACAGATTCTATTTCATGCTGACCCGTGCCTGTGAAGTGCACCCAGTCCGGGGAGTTGGAATTACTCATGCCCAGTCAGTCAGCTACTGAAGATAAAAATCAGAACAAAAACTAAAGACGCCTGGGGTTGTGGCGTGGTTGAATAGCTGAGTCACACTTCATCTTCTTCCACTCTCAGCTCAAAGATCGAAAGGAAGCCCAGAGTCTGACAGTCATCGAGTCTGACGCGCTCCCACTGCAACAGAAGTTTGAATACCCCTCTCCAGCATTCTGGCCACCGAGTGGTCCCTGCTGTCCTTGAGGGTCTTTGGTGACAAGGAACTCACCTTCCAGGGAAGCCTCTTCCACCTTAGAACAATTCAGATTATGAAAGAACTCTCAGATATGGAGCTGAAACTGTCTTACCTAATTGTTCCTTTTGGGTTTCACAGAAAATTTTTTTTTTTTTTTTTTGAGACAGGGTCTGGCTCTGGCTCTGTCACCTAGTCTGGAGTGCAGTGACACGCTCTTCAGCTCACTGCAACCTCCACTTCTCCGGCTCAAGCAATTCTCAGGCCTCAACCTCCCAAGTTGGAACTATAGGCACACACCACCACACCCAGCTAATTTGTTGTATTTTCAGTAGAGATGGGGTTTCGCCATGTTGGCCAGCCTGGTCTCAAACTCCTGGCCTCAAGTTGATCTGCCCACCTTGGCCCCCCAAAGTGCTGGGATTACGGTGGTGAGTCACCATGCCCAGCCAGAAAAAAAACTTTCTTGTTCTTCTTTCAATGGATAGTTCTTCAGATATATGATAACAGTTTTCAGAGTCTCCTCCAAGCTATAGCCTCAGTCCTTCAGGTATCTCCTGTGACATGTCTTGAACCTCCCCACCAGCCCTAGTGGCTCCCTCTGCGTGCAGTCCAGGCTGTCCCCATTTCTCTGAAAGCCTGTGAGCACAAAAGTCCAGTTTTCTGGGTGAGCAGCACGTTGCTGCTAATACTGCATGATGCTTGGCACCACATAGGCAGCCATAAGCACTGTGGAAGAAAGGAGAAAAGTGGAGTAGAGAAGACAGGAGGGAGAGGGGGAAAGAAAGGGAAGATGAAAAGAAAAGGAAGGAGGTAGGGTAGATGGCTTTCAGCCAACACCTGCATGTCATTTCTAGCAGAGTTGCTGCTGTTGCAGTCTCCCCTGCCTGGGCTGGACTGCGCTGTCCCAGACCCTGTCCCCAGGTGCCCCCACAAACTTGCTGCAATTCAGAAGGCTGGCTGTCTTGGAGTCCTCAGCATACCTGCTCCTGCTCCTGGAGAACTGGGCTCTGGAGAGAGTACAGCACACAGAGGCAGCTAGGAAAGCTGACAACCTCCCAGCCCCATTCAGCACCATATCTCAGTACTGAGAGCTGGGGCCCCAGCAGGGACGCAGAGGTCCAAGTTTGGGCTCTGGAAACTGCTGGCCCAAGGCAGTCAGTGGCTGCTCTGCTTCCAGTTGTGGAATGCACTTCAGAACTCACCCCCAAACTTCCACACCACTTTCTAGGGCCAAGAGAAAACAGAGACAGGAAGATGGAGCGGAATGATGACCAGAGGCATTTTCATTAATGGGGCGCTTTCATACTCATGATCTCATTCAGGCTCGCTGGGACCTTTATTTTCTCATTTCACATATATATAAGCAAAGGATCAGAGAGGCTTGCCCAAGGTTAATCTCAGTATCATTCAGAGAACTATAGTTCTATAGAGTCTCACAGACAGAACCCAATCTCTATCTCATGTCATTCTCTCCTCGCCCCGGTCCTAGTAGATAGATGTTGTTCTTACTTTCAGAGATAGAAACTGACAACCAGAGATTTAGGTTAGTGGCCCAAGGTCACACAGTGAGTGAGCATCTCGGAATAAAAATCCTGGTTGTTCAGGCTAACACCCATGCTGTGTCCACTTGATTTATATGGGAAATAAAACACCCCATTGAGCTAACAATACGAATAATCTGTATGAAAAGTCTGTTCTGTTCTGTTCTTATGCTAACTCCTTAGTCTGTGGAAACAAAGCATTTCACAGACACCCAATAGAAGCCATGAAAACATCTCCCATTGTTTTCCATGATGTGCTCCTAAGAGGAAAACTGATGTGCCAACAAGGATTGGCCCCAAGCACGGAATCTCCATGAAAGAACAAGGCTTTTTTAAAAAAAGGCATTATAAGCAGAATACAAAATTAGAGGTTCACTGTGATCACCACTGAGGAGGATGAAATGCACATGGAAATAGACAAAGGCTGGAAGGGAAATGCAAACAATCAGTTCAATGGCAAAGGGATGGTTTATTTTCTTTCTTAAAATGTATTTAATGTCTTTATCATATTTGTGCAATAACAAAAAAGATTCTCATATAATGCACAAATATTATAATCTGAAATACAGAAGACCTCCACGCAGTGGTATAAACCTAAGCTGCAGCTGCCAGAGTCCCTGGGATATTCCTGCTTGGTTAACCATGTTTGACCTTGACCAGTTCCCTTAACAGTCACCATAGAGATGGAGAAGAGAGGGAGGCGGAGCAGTCTTTCCCCCATGCAGTTTGGCTGACTGCTTGTTACTATAACATTTTGAACACAGACTGTTCCCAACGTCTCCGTTTTTGTAGAGCCTTGTCTTCAGGTCAGAGTTAATTAAATTCTGCTGACTTCCCAGAGCACCTACTATGTGCTGAGCCCCGGATATACAAAGAAAAGCAGAATAGGTCCCTGCCTAGTGACAGCTCATAGCAGGCTCAGTTCTTGGTGGTTTTTGGAGCCTGTGGAGGGTGAAGAATCATATGCTCCCAAACTGCTTCAAAACTTAAAAATAATAGAACCCATAATGTACCCTCTAAGTCTCCAAATCTTGCTAAGTAATTGCTAATCTTGCTAAGTAATTGCTAAGGCCTTTTCTTTTCTTTTCTTTCTTTTTTTTTTTGGCTCACTTTCTTTTTTTTTGCTCACTAGACAGGACATGAGATATGTATATTTTATTTTTATCCCTAGACTGTATCATCAACTTCTGGAGAACAGAGGCTGTGCTTTAATTACCTATATTCCTGGCATAGGGCCTAGCACTGGCCACTTACTGAGCAGTAGGGACTCAGTGTTTGCTGAATGTACTAAGCATCCAGAATGAACGCTGCATTGTGCTTCTGAATGGAAGAGTGAATGGATGGGTGCATGGATGGATGGGGGGATAGATGGAGGGTGGAAGGATGGATGGATGGATAGATAGGTTGATGAGTGAATGGATGAACGGTGGATGGGTGATTGGGTGGATGGACGGATGGGGGTATGGATGGTGGGAGGTTGGATGGATGGATGGATAGATGGATGAGTGGATGGATGAACAGGTGGATGACTGGATGGATGGATGAAGGGATGGATGAATGGATGGATGGATGGATGGATGGATGGATGGATGGATGGATGGATGAATAGGTGGATGGATGGATGGATGGGTGGAGAGTAAGGCACTGCATCAAGATACAGATACAGAAGTTGGGAAACAGTAGGAAAGTTTAATCAAGAACTATTCACAAAGTGGAGGAAAATGTTTATGGCAATCAGTAATGGATGCAGTTTCCTGGGGTAAGAAACAGAAGGAGCAGTTACCACCCCTAGTCCTGAGGGACAAAGGGAAAAAAATAATGACCAGAACCCAAAGAGAGGAGCTGACCAGAGAGGAAGCATCAGGGAGAGGGAAGCAGGCAGGTCACACATACAATGTGTGGCCTTTTCCCTCTGACTTTTTTCTTTTTTAATTATACTTCTAAGTTCTAGGGTACATGTGCACAATGTGCAGGTTTGTTACATATGTATACATGTGCCATGTTGGTGTGCTGCACCCATTAACTCGTCATTTACATTAGGTATATCTCCTAACGCTATCCTCCCCACTCCCCCACCCCACGAGAGGCCCCGGTACGTGATGTTCCCCACCCTGCGTCCAAATGTTCTCATTGTTCAATTCCCAGCTCTCAGTGAGAACATGCTCTGCCTTTTTTTGTGTAGCATAATGTCTTCAAGGTTTATGCATGTTGTACTTTATTTCGTTTGTTGTCTAGTAGCATTCCATCCTGTAGATATACTACATCTTGTGTATCTGGAATGCATTATGAATGCTGCTATGAGCATTTGTGTGCAAGTGTTTGTGTGTACATATGCTCTCATTTCTCTCGGAAATATATGCAGCAGTGGAATGGCAGGGTCATGTGGTAACTCTGTTTAGCCTTTTGAGGAACTGCTAGACAATTTTCCAGCCACTGTGAAGTGTCTGCCCCATTTAACATTCCCACTGGCAGCACACAAGGGCTCCAGTGCCTCCACACCCTCAACACATTATGATGTGTCTTTTTGATATGTAGCTGTCTTTTGATGCATCCTAGTGGGTGTGAAGTGGTGCCTCATTGTGGGTTTCATCTGCATTTCCCTGAGAGCTAAAGGCAAACACGGCTTTGCCCTTGTTACTTCATCTGCAGCAGTGTCAGTAAAGACAGTGTGTTAGGTTTGGAGGGAACTTGGATGCCACTGCTCCAGCTTTGTCATTTTCTAGATGGGCAAACAAAGGCTCAGAGCAGACCAGGGGCTTGCCCACATTCATGCAATCAGTCAGGGGAAACCCTGGGGATAGAGCTCAGGTTTTCTGACACCTAGACTGTGACTTCTTTCTCTGTCATCTGGATCAGAGGACAGGTGCTATGTCCCTCCAGCGCTGTCCCCACCCTCCTTCACCCTGCACTGTGCCCAGAGAGGCTGGCGCATACCAGCTACATCAATGCATCCCTTGCCCTCTAGTTTCTTTTTCTTTTTCTTTTCTTTTTTTGAGACGGAGTCTCACTCTGTCTCCTGGGCTGGAGTGCAGTAGTGTGATCTCAGCTCACTGCAACCTCCATCTCCCAGGTTCAAATGATTCTCCTGCCTCAGCCTCCCGAGTAGTTGGGACTACAGGTGCGCACCACCACGCCTGGCTACTTTTTGTATTTTTAGTAGAGATGGGGTTTCACCATGTTGGCCAGGCTCGTCTGAAACTCCTGATCTCAGATGATCCACCTACCTCAGCCTACCAAAGTGCTGAGATTACAGGCATGAACCCACCATGCCTGGCCCTAGTTTCTTTTTCTTTTCTTTCTTTTTTTTTTTGAGATGGAGTCTTGCTCTGTCGCCCAGGCTGGAGTGCAGTGGCACCATCTCAGCTCACTGCAAGCTTAGCACCACCACACCCTGCTAATTTTTGTATTTTTTGTAGAGACAGTGTTTCACCGTGTTGGCCAGGCTGGACTTGAACTCTTGGCCTCCCAAAGCACTGGGATTACAGGCATGAACCACAGTGCCTGGCCGCCCTCTATGCGGTTCAGCCAGTGGAAGGCACCAGCTAGAGATTGGCGTGTAAGAGGTGCTGAGGCTGTGTGACCTGGCTCCCTTGAAGGTGGACCAGAGAGTGAAGAGAGGCTAGGAGGGAGACTTGGTCAGCTGAGCAGCCAGCCAGCAGGAGCCTCCTTCAGAGGAAGATGTGGGTTTATTTATCTCTCTTGCTCTCTCCTATGCAGAAAGTTCTTCACTGCTGCTCAGCCCTGGAGAGGCAGGAGAGGGGCAAAGCTCCCCCCAACCCCACAACCCCTTGCAAGTGATTGCTAATATTTATCATGTGTTTGCCAAGTGGCAGGACAATGCCAAACACCTCAAAGGTGTTAGCTCATTTTATATTTGCAGGAACCCCAGGAGGCAAGTCCAGTTTCTACATGAGGACGTTCAGGTGCAGAAGGAGTAGCTGTCAAGGTCACACAGCAATGCAGGTGCAGTCGGTGGCAGGACTAGACATAGAAACTCCTGTTTTGGCACAATCCACACTCCATTCCTCACCACCCCCCCCCCAACCCTGCATTCTGCTGCAGGGCCGGGCCGTGCCACTGACAGGTCACCATCTGTAGCACCCGCCTGGCTGCCTTGAGGTCTAGAGTCCTGGGACTGTGACAGGACCAGGTAGGTACCAGTTGGGAGGCAGGCCATCCATAAAGACCTCATGGGAGCTGAGCAGGCCTCACTGGGCATGGAAAACAGCCCTTCCTACTGCACCACGGGTCACTGTGGCACCTGGGGAGGGAGGAAATCCAGGTGTGTTACACTCGCAGCACATCTCAATGCAGACTCATCACGTTTCAAGCGTTCAATAGCCATGTGTGCTTAGTGGCTACCATATTAGTGCATTTTGAAACGAAATTTCATAATAAAATTTTAATAATAAAGGCTCAGGAAAAGCAGGTAACCTTCGCAAGGTCACATAGCTAGAAATGGCAGCATTGAGGTATGAACCTTGCCTTTCTGACACCAAACCTGGGCGTTGCCCACTACCCCACACAACTAGGGGCCTCAGGGTGCAGATCTGGGTGTGGTTTGGAACATTGCATCCTGCACAGCCTGGGCAGAGGGGCTGCCTGCTGACTTCCAGCTCATGACTTCTTCCGGTTATGAAGATGGCACTCAGCGGGTGCGGGGTCGGGTAGGGAGGCAGAAGGATGCAGTCTGTGTGTCCTGTAGGGAGGACTTGTACCCAAGAAGACAAGGGAGCCCTAGCGGTTGAAGCTATAACCCAGAGACAATCATTTTCTGCCACTCATTTCTGTCTCAGCAAAGCCCACCTGGTTGCAGGGCCCAGCCCTCCCCAGGAAAGCCAGGAGCATGCTGTTTCCAAACTCCCAATATTTGCTGTCCTTGCAAACCAATAAGGCCGCAGCCTGCAAAGAATGCTGATGGAATCGATGGCAACTGAGGGTGACTTTGAAAAAAAACAGGAGCACTGCTGAAACAGCTCACTCAATGACAGGGACATCAATGAGAGAACTAGAGAGGGATCAATATCCTGAAGGTGAACCGTTTGCAAACTAGAACCACTATTGAGCAACTGACAAGCCAGCCTCAGAAGTGGGCATCCATGGGAACATAAAGGGAGGTGCTTAAAAGCTCCCCAACCCATCTTTTTTTTTCAAGCAGAAAATTCTGCTTATGCACATGTAATGGAAGTCTCTTTACCAAATCATGAGTCTCTTTGATTTTCGGAGCTTCAAAAGAGATCCTGGCTTCCTTTGACCTGAGTATCATTTCACAAACCACTTCAGGTGTCAATAAATAAGAAATGATTTCAGCTCTGAAGGGCCTGCTTTACACACATAGTGCAAGGGTCTGGAACCAGAGCCAGGTTAGAGATCTGGATTCAAGTCTTGGTTCAGACATTAACCAACTGGGAGCTCTCAGATACCCCATTTACCTAGTCTAAGCTGCAGTTTCCCCTTCTATAAAGTGGGTCTGGATGACATGTGATGTCCAAGGTGTGCCCATTCCTTAGTGACAAGGGGGAATCAGGATTGCTGGGAAGATTCGAAGAAAAATATCTCACATATAGAAGGAGCTTAATAAGGGATTGTAAATTGAATGAAGGTAACAGGTAAATTCTAGATCCCTCTGAGCTCCATTTACCATTTTTTGTGTTCTCACTCCCACCCACCTCCTCTGCCCCATCTCTCACTTTCCCTGCCTGGTACTTGAAGCTCCCAACGTTATCTCCCTGTTTGTGTCTTCCTGAGCACGCTGTTTTTCATGTATGACTGTCTTTGCATATGCCGTTTCTCCTGCCTAAAACTCCCCTCCATCCTGCACTGGCTTGCCTAACCCTTATTCATTCTTTAAAACCCAAGGTAGGTGTCATTTACTCCTGACCTCCCTTCCTGTATGTTATGAGTGAGTTTCCATCCCCAAACAGCATTGATCTCTTCTTCTCTGGGGCTGCCTCAGCACTGTGGAGACTTTTTTCCCTGTGTATAGAGAATTGTACTGTAATTGATTTTTATCTCTACTGAACTGGGACTCCCCAAGGGCAGGGACTCCTTGTTCCTCACTGTGGCCCCAGCCTGGGACTGTGCTCAGGAAGGCTATGGTTCTAACTTGTCCCACAGCACCTTATTCCTCTGAGGAGGCCCGAGGATGTGCCAGACATCCTATCTGGGGGGCTTTGCTCCCCTGAAGAATCCAGGCTTTCCTATATCCGGGAGATCCCTTCCCCAACACTCCCCAGAGATATGTTCTCCCTGCAAGTAAACATGAGGTTCGGTCTATGGGGGCTGGGCGCTGGCAAGAGCCTGGTGAGGAGCCCTCTTTGCAGCCAGGACACACCAATCCCACCCTTCCTCTTCTTCCTCCATTGCTGACATTGTCCATTAAAGCAGCACTGCCCCAGAGGCCCAAGGGAGCCGGAGGAGTAGACAGGTTATAGGGAGTTCCCCTCCACCCATTCCCTCTCCTCCCCTCTAGCTCTCTTTCTCCTTTAAAAAAACATTTGTGGTCAGCTTACCATGGGATCCACAGTTACTTATCACAGTTACTTGGGATCCAGAAACCATCGTCACAGGCCCTGCCTTGGGAGAGCTCATGGGCCAGTGGGAGGAAGCACAGAAGGAAACCTATGGTTGCGAGGGAGGGCAGGAAATGCAATGCTGAGGTCCACCAGGTGCCAGCATGCAATGAGAGAGCAAGGGGCAGGGCGAGGGCAGACACTGTGCAGATGGCTGAACAGGGGAGGGAGCTTCAAGAACAGCCTGCACCCTTGGAGGGCTGCCTCTGCTGTGCCTCTTCTCTGGATGTCTCCTGAACCTTGCAAAAGCACCATGGTGGGCAGTGGTGGCCCTGGGGTCAGGGCTGTTTGGAAAACAGAGAAAATTTAGAAAAGGAGAAACTTGGTCTTAAAGGATGAGTAGACCTTTGTTAGTAACAAAGAGTGGGACGTTCCAGGTAGAGGGAAGAGCATGATGCAGGGAGGGAGGAGGGCAGAGGAGGGGCTGGAGAGCAGGGGGACTGCCAGAGAGAGCGGAGAGGTGGGCAAGGACCAGGACTGGGGGCTGATGCCACGCTCAGGGGTTTAATTATCCTGGGCAGGTGGACAGCCATGGAAGGGGTGCACATGCGGGGGTGACATCATCTGCCTCTCCTTCTACTTAGGTCCCTCAGAACCTCTAGGCTCTCTGTAGGTAGAGCCACAAACACTACTCACATGCCATGTGTTCAGTTTCTCAGCCTCCTGAGGCCTCCTCAGGATTAGCCCCAGAAGCAGCCAGCTTCACTCTCCTGAAGTAGCCACGTCCTCGCACAGCTTTCCTCACTGGGAACCCATCGATGCAGCTCTCTAGTGCATCAGGTCCGAACCCCCACTGCCAGGAGTGACGGTCAAAATACCTCACCTCCGACCCAACGACCCAACGTGGCAGAGTCCCAGAAGCAGCAGAGCTGGAGGCCCCCACCCACCACCCCCAGGGCTGGGCCAGACATTAACCCTTTCAATGCTAGATCAGGGTGTGGAGAATTTATAGGGTTCCAGGAAAGAATGGGAGCAACAGGGGGGCACTCATGATGCCTGTGGGCAGCAAATCTTTACTCACGGGAGCAGCCTATTTCAGTATGTTCACAACCCACACAGCTGTCCGGGCCACACACCGTCCACATCGGCCCTTAGGTAAAGACCTGGAAGAGATGCTTCCTGAAGTCCCTTCCAGCAATGACAGGGAGGCCCCTAAACTAAGTGACGGAGGGCTCAAGTGAGACTAAACATGACTTTGAACTGGAAGGCACTTTTGTTGGTCAGTTACTGTAGCGCAGTTACTTCTGCGCTAACCAAGATAAAGACTCTGTACTCGAAACTCTGGTCAGTGATGAAACTCACTTTCGAAGAACTTTGGAGTACGTGACGGTTTTCCTGCCTATGCTTTTTCACAAAAGCTGCCAGGAGCCTAGAATTCTGCACCGGGAAATACAGACAAATACTTGCTGTCATCGGAAACCTGTAAAACCGGTCACCAAGTGAAGAGCATGTGTGAACAGGGTCTCTGATGAGACATTGGTCCTGGCAATGCCTGCTGGATACTCACTTTTCAATCATCATCAGCTGGCCACATGGGAATCCAGGCAGACACGCATGAAAACGTACAGCATGCACTGATCACAGGCAGTCCCGAGTGGTGTCTCACTTCCTTGAAACAAGGAATTAGGCCTGGCAGGTGACTAAGTTGGAATTTCTGAGGTTAATGATCTAGAATAAATAATGTGTGCTACAAAAGATGCTCGAAATTAATATTTATTGAATACCTGCTACACATTCACCACTCTGTTAGGTGCTGGGAGAGACACAAGCACAGTCTCTGCCTTCAAGTTGGGGAACTACCATGGCACATGGTGAACAATGAATTGCTTTTCAACAATACTGAAAAATGTAAAGGACCCTAAAACTATAGGGTGATACAGAACCTCAAGCCTCACAACCAAAGTAACTTCAAAATAGATGTTTAACTTCATGAGCAATTTCTAAACACAACTTGAAGCTTTTTCCATCAACAAATATTTGACTCTTACCAATCAGTCAATCGGGTATGTGCCTAGCCCTGTGGGTTGTTGTCTACAAAGTAAATGATTTTAAACTACATACTGCGAAGAAGAAAAACATGTGGCTTCTCTCTTAGGTAGGGAGCGCCTAGCCCTGTGGGAACAGTCCAGGCTAAAGCCGTTTCCTATTGTGTGGGTTTCCAAGATGCCTCCAATCCATGCACCTTCACTCTAGCATCTGTGTCTCTTCTCAATCAATAGAGTTCACATTGGCCCACTCTGTGTTTCAAATACAGATGTCAGCCCTGCACCAAATCACAGCCCAGCAGCCCCCTCAGAGCTCAGAGATGTCCCTCAGCCTGGCTTCCCACAGGGAAAGTCCCAATATCTGAGGCTCTAGACAAGATTCTGTACCCAGAACACAGCTTTCAAGAGGGCACCCAAAGGGGAGCTCCAAGTGGCAAGGAAGGCTCTGAGGCTCAGAGATAGGGGCCAGAGGAGCTTCAGGGAGGGGTCTATGGCCTAAGAGAGGAGAGAGAAGCTCTCACCCCTTCTCTACCTCTAGTGCGCCCAGATTCAGAGGAGATGTTGGCATCATGGGGGCAGAAAAGGAAACAGCACAGCTGCTAAGGAAGACTAGACAGGGTGATTTGGGACCAGAGTAAGTTGGGAGAAGTGAGAAAGGAAGAGAATGAGGCTGGCGGAAATGTCACACTCCAGAAAAACTGAGGCTTAGCCTACAGGGATGGGGGAGGCCCCGCAGGGAGGGTGGGACACTCTCTTCAGAACAACCAGGAAGGGACAGTTTCATCTCCCTCTCAAGAACAACTGCAGGCCGGCGCGGTGGCTCATGCCTGTAATCCCAGCACTTTGGGAGGCCAAGGCGGGTGGATCACAAGGTCAGGAGATCGAGACCATCCTGGCTAACACGGTGAAACCCCATCTCTACTAAAAATACAAAAAAATTAGCCGGGCTTGGTGGCGGTTGCCTGTAGTCCCAGCTATTCGGGAGCCTGCGGCAAGAGAATGGCGTGAACCCGGGAGGCAGAGCTTGCAGTGAGCTGAGATGGCACCACTGCACTCCAGTCTGGGGGACAGAGCAAGACTCCGTCTCAAAAAAAAAAAAGAACAACTGCAAAGCGCAGGGCATCAGGGCTGAATGAGTCCTTGGAGATAATGATGATGATCAATGTTATCATAACAGACAACAGCAACCACTATGAACTGAGCACTCACTGTGGGTCACATGCTGCGCAGGGCTTTACACAAAGCATCTCATTTAATCCTCACAGCAACCACTGCGCTAAAGAGGAAACAGAGATACAGAGAAGTTAAGCCACTCTTCCAGGGTCACCGAGTTCGTGGAAGACTGGACTGGAACCCGGGTCTTCTGATCACTTCAGATCCTGTGTTTAGTCGGCTGTCTTTTGATTGCAAGCTTCAGATAATTCTTCTTAGCACAGGAACTGTTCTGAATTGTCATTGCACATTTCATGACCATAAACTACTTTTGTAAATGATTTCTCTTTTATGAAATGGATTAGAGCATGCAATGGTCAAACTTACCCTAAAGTCCTCTCACACATCTTACGGGAATGATATGGGAGGATGTCCGACACCCTCTAAATAGCCTGTAATTTTGAAATATTTATGAATTGATAGGGTCAGAGGATTATTTAAAACTCCTGTGCGATCATAATCGCCTCTCTATCTCACACAAGAATGGGTGTGGGGGTTAACATCATGAAAATAAAATAGAAAAAGACACCTCGGGCTGAGTACAGTGGCTCACGTCTGTAATCCCAGCGTTTTGGGAGGTCAAGGCGGGCGGATCACTTGAGACCAGGAACTCAAAACCAGTCTGGCCAAGATGTCAAAATCCTGTCTCTACCAAAAATACAAAAATTAGCTGGGCATGATGGCACGCGCCTGTAGTCCCAGCTACTCAGGAGGCTGAGGCAGGAGAATTGCTTGAACCCAGGAGGCGGAGGTTGCAGTGAGCCCAGATCAGACCACTGCACTCCAGCCTGGGCAACAGAGTGAGACTCTGTCTGAAAAATATAAATAAATAAAATAAAAGATGTCTTGGAGTGACCTTGGATGCCTCTTGATTTCTGCATCTAATCAATATCTCCGCAATCTCTCTCGTCACCCTCCTGCACACACCCCCCCAACCCACTGCCACTGTCATCGTCACCTCTGGAGTTCTCTGCAGTCGCCTCCTACCCCAAATCCTCCAACCTATCCTTTACAATGTAGCTGTGGGGACTTTTCTTAAAAATCCCAGCAGGTGGCCCTCGGGCTTAAAAGCGTTGATGATAGAGACAGAAAGTAGGATGGTGGCAGTTGCCGGGAACTAGGGTGAGGGGAGCATGGGGGGTGAGTGTTAAATGGGTGCAGAGTTTCAGTTTTACAAGATGAAAGAATTCTGGAGATGGATGGTGGTGCTGGCTGTACATCTGGAGATGGATGGTGGTGCTGGCTGTACAGCATTTTGAATGTGTTTAATGCCACTGGACTGTATACTTAAAAATGGTTTACATGGCAAATTTTATGTTATGTATATATACCACAATAAAACATCAATTTAAAAGTATCTGATGATTTCTAATGGTCTCAGGATACAATGTCTTTTCCTCAGGGAGATACTCAAGGGTCCTAAGAATGTGGTTTCAGGCAAGGCGCAGTGACTCACACCTGTAATCCCAGCACTTTGGGAGGCTGAGGAAGGAGGATCACTTGAGGCCAGGAGCTTGAGACCAGCCTGGGCAATATAGCAAGACCTCTGTCTCTACAAAAATAAGAAAATAAAACAAAATGTAAAACTCAATGGGTTAAAAAAAACAAAAACAAAAAACAACAACAAAAAAACCCAGCAGGTTTTAAAGATTGGGGTAAAAAGAATGTGGTCCCAATCTTTGTTTTTTTTGTTTTGTTTTTTTAGAGACGGAGTCTCACTTTGTCGCCCAGGCTGGAATGCAGTAGCACAATCTCGGCTCACTGCAACCTCCACCTCCCAGGTTCAAGTGATTCTCCTGTCTCAGCCTTCCAAGTAGCTGGGATTACAGGCTCCCGCCACCACGCTCGGCTAATTCTTGTATTTTTAGTAGCGACGGGGTTTCACCATCTTGGCCAGGCTGGTCTCGAACTCCTGACCTCATGATCCACCCACCGCAGCCTCCCAAAGTGCTGGGATTACAAGCGTGAGCCACCGTGCCTGGCCATGTGGTCCCAATCTTTAGCAGCGACCTCACCTCTCACCTCCTTGCCTGCTGCCCACACACACACCATATCCCAACAAATCCGTTCCAAAACCACCACGCCTTCTCATGACTCCTTGCCCTGTACATGCTGTTCCTTCTCTCTGGGATGCACCTCTCCCTCTACCAATGGCTGGGAACATCTTAAGACCCATTTAAATAAGTCACCTCCTCTGCAAAGCCTTCACACCTCCACACACTTGGCACCCAATGTGACCTTCTTCTCAAAGGCACAGGCCACATCTTTGTGCCCTAGGTCTCCCCAAGGCCTAGCAGACACTCAGTGAATGTTTGTTAACTGTTTAATGAATATGAGTTTTGTCCTCATCTGGGGGAGCTTGACAAGACCTACATAAATGAAGTAATTCATTTCTAAAAAGTGTGATGCAATCTAGAGGTAGAATCGCATCTTCAACAAGAGGGAGATCTTTGTGGGTCTCGGAGGAGGGAAAGTTTGGGGAGGGAAAAGCCTTCCAGGTAGGGGCATCAATGACAGTAAAGCTCCCCCAACCTTTTCCAGAGAGAGAAAGATGAAGTCCAGGCTAAGGCTTTTCCCAGGCTCCAGCTTCTGCACACTGTCCATGCATAGCTTTTGCTTCCTTTTTCTGCCATGTAGACTGGAAACCCAAGTATAACTGCAGGGGATGTGCTATTTTTGGGCTGCCCAGCCTCTGAAGCCCCTTTCTTTGTTGGAAGAATCCCCCACTTTATGAATCTTAGTGGGACGTGGAGCCCACTTTCCTCTTTGAAAGGTGTACATTCTAGATACTTACTCCCCCTAGCTTATCTTGAACCTTGGCATGGCACGTGACTTGGGCCCGGCCAGAAACCACAGCCAGGATTTTGAATCTGGAGTGAATGATCCAAAGCAGCAGGGACTGTGGAGAATTCCTTTGTGGGGCAGTAGCAAGGCTTGGTGTCATGGATTTCAATGAGAGTAGAGGGTACTGGACTGTGTTGGCGTCCAGGTTCCAGGACCTGGTGCCATGGAGTCAGTGCAGCATGCTGTGATGTCTGCTGTTCAGTGGCAGAAGCAACAGGGATCTCCCTGGGAGAGGTCTGCACAGTGATTTGGGCCATGGTTCTAGCTGCACACCCTCTCAGCGCCTGCTCATTCGATAAGCCTGCTTCACCAACCTGCCTCACCATCAGTAAGAAGTAATAGTCTTATATTTCAATCCACTGGAGTTGGTTTCTTTCACTTGCAAATGAGGACTCTGATATAGTAATCAATACAGACCAAGCTAGGCCCCTGGTCTTCAGGAAAGGGAAAGAAAATATGCATTTTCTGAGCATCTACTAGGTGCTTACTAGTGTTCTAAAAAATTCAGCTAATGTACCTAGATGTGCTTTTTTCCTGGATGCTTTGAGGATCTTGGAGTGATAATCTCATCTGCACTGCCCAGACCTCTGACCGTGTAGGGGCTGTGAGAGCCCTGCTTCATCAACATCACCTCCAGGCCGAGGTTTCAGCATCAGCCTCCAGATCCCAGCCCTGGCAGGGACAGCTTATATGGCAGCTACAACTGTCCAGCAAAGACCCAAGACTGCCTGCTTTGGCCTGGTGAGCTAAATCTTCATTTCACTGACTTCTTGTATTTTTTATTTTAATCTCTCTCATTTGGTCTCATGTTCTAAATCTCTTGGCTCAAGCAGCAACAAGTTGCTACCTTTTGTCCTCTATTCTAGGAAGTTTGTGTGACGGTGGTAGCAGCTGGATTCCGTCTGAACACATTCCAGCAATTTGCCTGCTGCAGGATCCTTCAGAGTGAGGCTGGCCGCATCAGTCTGGTCAGCTGCAGCTCTGAGTTTCAGAACCACAATCAGTGAGTGTGGCTGGGACCGTTTGCATCAATTACAGCAATTGCTGTCCCCAGGCAGAGAGCATCTCATATTAATAGCTGAGTGGGTTGGTGAAACTCCGTTTTTTTCCAGGGGTGGCTTTTGATGCAACAAGCTTTTATGTCTTTTGTCTAGATAAATGAGGGCCCCAAATATCTTACCTGGGTTTTCCCTGGTTTAAGGAAATCCAGAAGAGAAATCATCCAAATAAATCAGGGTGATTGATCACATTCAAAAGGGTTATTTTCTCTCTCTGCAAAAGGTTTCTTCTGGGTTCTCTCAGCTGCCTTCTGGTGCAGTTGAGAATTTGTTTACAGAAATGGACATGACTAAGGGGAAGGAGGGCGGTCAGGGGCTGTCTGGATCTTCCAGCCCCTCCCAGCTAGAGTCACGGGTGCCTCCAGCTGTGTGCTGGAGCCTGGCCAGAGCCTGAAGCTGTCCTGACTAGCAGCCTCAGCTCTGTCCTTGGGGTACTGTGCACTAGCCTATGACTCCTCCTTCCATCCTTTGTGAATTCGTCCACTTGGCCATTGCTTTCTTGGCACCCAGCGTATCTGCCAAGCACTCTGCTAGGCACTGGGGCTACACAGGCAAATCACATGGATGTAGCACCCCCTCTCTGAGACACCTTCAGCTATTGGACAAGTGGGAAGCAACATCAAATGACTACCTGCTTGGGGAGTCCAGGACGGGGGAGCTCACCTAGCTGAGAGGGGCTCAGAGCCCTAGAACACCCCAGGGAGAAAGTGCCATTTCCTCGAAGACCTGAGAGAGGAGCGGGTAGCCAGGGGAAGATGGCAGCAGAGCAAAGCCCAGAAGAGGCTGAAGCAGAGAGAAGGAATGGAGCCAGAAGAGAAGACAGAGAGGAGTCGAGGAGCTCCTCACCAGCCTTCCTCCCTGGAGCTTCCTAACAACCCTGTAGGCTAGGACTCTCACTACCATCATCCCCAATGGCACAGAGCGGCCAGCTGACCTGCCCAACGTCACATATCTCGTGAGTAGTGCAGCCATGATTTGAACCCAGGTCATCTGGCTCCTGAGTCCAACCACCATGCTGCGCTGCAGCTGAATAACGGTGAAGGGTTTTAAGTCACAAAGCAAAATGCAGGTCACACTTGCGTTTTTTACAGAGCTGCTCCTGCTGAAGGGGTTGAGGGTAGCACAGCGAGTCTCCCAGCATGTCCTGTGCTTTTAAAGTGCCCATGTGCTTGGTGCTGAGCTGGTTAGGGCAGGAGGAGGAGAGGTAGAAGAGTCCTCTGCACCATGGCTACCTAGCTCTCCTGGCTAGTCACATTCCAACTTCGTATCCAGATCCACCTTTTCGGGAGTCAGCCCTGTCCAAACGAAACTCCAGCACAAGGAGAAACACCTGTGCCTTCCTCCCTTTCCAGGGGCCCCTCCAGGGGCAGCAGGAAGGATGGAAACACAGACTGGCATGACCTCAGTGGCTGTCCCCACAGGGGTCCCTTTCACTCCATAGCCTTCTGGTGCCTGAGCCCACACTCATGTCTCCCTTCTCTCAACTCCCATAGCACTTATTGTGAGAAGCACACAATCAACTCCTGTGTGCATTGTTCTCTAGCTGTTTTGTGGTCATTCATCTCTTCAACTATCTCAAATTGTCTGGAGATGAGTCATAATTAGGGAGATGATTATGTACCAAAACTTAAAAAAATCCCAACTCTAATATATGTCCAGAGAGAGACAGAGAGAGAAGGTATATGTCTACATATAGTATGAAGCATAAAAACACAAAACATAATGACCATTTTTTTGTGATGATTAAGGCTAACTGCTGCATACCGAGGGCCTTCCTGGGACATATGGGCCATGTACCTCAACACTATTTGGCCCTGGCCTCTCCAGCTTTTTTATGAGCTCTTTATGGGTTTGTCGTCTCTGCCTTGTCCACTGATTGCCTTGCATAGACCATAGAAATGGGCTCCCCAAAACCCTACCTGTCACTACTCAAAGTCATCTGCAGAAATGTGGAGTAGATTTCAGAGGAAGTATCGGAAATAATTCCGCTCCCACCTTCTAAGTAGCCACTTCTGGACTGCTGTGGACCCGGAAACCTGGTAACTGAACAACTTGCAACTGAAGAGAAAGGGGATTTTCCCTGCCTTTGCTGACCTCCAGGTTAGGCACCCACCTCTCTGCTCTCAGTCAAGCTCCTTCTAAGCACAGACTGTGTCTTAATCATGCTGGAAACCCCAGCCCTTAGGACAGCATCTGGCATGTGGAAGACCTTCAAACATTTTGTGGAATGAATTAGCAGGAAATTGACTCTGAGCGAGGGCTTGGAGAATGCTCCTCTAAGTCTTGTATGTGTGAGCATCAGTCTGTGATCTTGTGACAGTTTTCTGATGGCTCAGGGACCTTCTGTCCTGGCTTGAAGGTCCTGGGTATACTCTTCCGCGCAGAGGCAATCCTGTATCTATGGAACATCTGCTGAAGACACAGCTCCACCTTGTGTGCTTTCCTCCTGTGGCTTTACTATTCTAGTGACTCTGCATATGGTTGGGCACATAGTAAGCACACAAGGCCAATGGTCAGCGTTATTGGAAATGCATCCTGAATGGTCTGGATCCACTCTCCAAACAAGCCTTCACTGAATGCCTTCTGTGGCCCAGTAAAGTCACCAGGGACATGCAGGTCAGATGTAACTTCTCCCACTGGGAGGTAGCAGTCTGATGGTGGTAGTGGGAGAGGAGGAGAACCATGTAGACAATTAAAGGGAACAGACAAGGGACAAGGAGGCACCTCTTTTGTTGCTGGATGTGTTGAGCATAGAAACAGAGCCTTCCACATGAAAATAAAATCAGCCTCTGACTCACGGGTAGATACATATTCAGCCGCCCACCAGCCTCAAATAACTAAACATTGTTCCCAGGCCAGCAAACACTGGAGCTTCTGTCTTCCATTGCAGGTAGCACAGATTCTTGCTTGTTGTAATAGAAGATTGAAATCAGACAGACCTGTTTTTAAGTCTTAACTCTAAAGTTTACCAATTGGGATAGGTAATTTAACCTCTCTGAGCATCAGTTTAGTCAGCCAGTGGGAACTATAATAGCTAAGTTTACCTAGCTGTTGAGCAGTCACCGAATACAAGATTTAAAACAAACAAACAAACAAACAAAAACCCTTACCCTCAAGAGGCTTATGGTCTGGTAAGGGAGAGAAGAGAGACTGGTATGTTGCAGACACACATTAAAAGCTATTAAAAGATATCCATATCTGACCAGGCGTAGTGGCTAACACCTATAATCCCAGCACTTTGGGAAGCCAAGGTGGGCAGATCACCTGAGGTTAGGGGTTCAAGACCAGCCTGACCAACATGGTGAAACCCCATCTCTACCAAAAATACAAAAATTAGCCAGGCGTGGTGGCATGTGCCTGTAGTCCTAGCAACTTAGGAGGCTGAGGCAGGAGAATTGCTTGAACCCGGGAAGTAAAGGTTGCAGTGAGCTGAGATCATGCCACTGCACTCCAGCCTGGGCAACAGAGTGAGGCTCCAAAGAAAAGAAAAAGATATGCGTATCATCTGTTGGGTAAAAAAAAGGTTACTAAATGCTTCAATAGAATACACACACGTATTTATATGTATGTGTATGTGTGTAGAGAGAGAGATTTATTAAAAGGAATTTGTTCACACAGTTATGGATGCTGGCAAGTTCAAAACCTGCAGGCCAGCAGGACGTAGATCCAGGAGAGCTCATGTTCCCTTTCTAGTTCTAAAAGCATCCGCAGGGGACACAGGAAGGGCCGGCGCTTCGGATGGAGTCTGAAGGCAGTCTGCTGGAGAATTCCCTCTTGCTCAAATAAGGATGCTCTTTGTGTTCTTTTCAGGTCTTCTGACTTGATGAGGCCCACCCATATTAGGGAGTGCAAACTGCTTATTCAAAAGTCTACTGATCTAGGCCAGGTGCAGTGGCTCACGCCTATAATCCCAGCACTTTGGGAGGCTGAGGCAGGTGGATCACTTGAGGTCAGGAGTTTGAGGCCAGCCTGGCCAACATGATGAAACCCTGTCTCTACTAAAAATACAAAAATTAGCCAGGCATGGTGGTGCACATCTATAATTCCAGCCACTCAGGAGGCTGAGGCAGGAGAATCGCTTGAACCAGGGAGGTGAGGGCTGCAGTGAGCCAAGATCACACCACTGCACTCCAGCCTGGGGGACAGAGTGAGACTGTTTCAAAAAACAAAACCGAAAAAACCACCACCAACAACAAAGTCCACTGATTTAAACGTTAATCTCATCCAAACACATCCTCACAGAAACACCCAGAACAGTGTTTGACTAAGTATCTGGGTATCGTGATCCACCAAGTTGACACATACAACTAACCATCACCCTGAACAAAGTGAATAACGTTTCAAACTAAGGAATATGTAGAAAGACTTCCTTGACCAGCCTCCCTTGATTTCCCCAACTATCTGTGACTCTACGAAACCTCATTTAGCACCCACAGGCCAGGTGGGGGCAACTCTTTATCTGCCCACTGCACAGAAGCCCCAATAGTAATTACATGAAAATTTTGGAGGAAAAGTCCCACTCAAATGTTTGCTTGTCACTAAACTAGCTGCCATATGGCAGGAAAGGAAGAAGTTTCTGGCGATCCACTGGTCTGAGTAAATAAATCACTGAAACAATTTATGAGAGTGAGCTCAACCAGGTCTCATTCATTCTGAAATGTACATGGAATGCAGTCATTCTGTAGACCATTAACTGCACTAATTACAACAATGATTCGAGAGATAAGCTTTCACTAAACATTTAATAAAGTTCTAAAGTTCCTTGCAGCTGGATAGCATCCCCCCAGCACTGTACCCCATCCCCAAGCAGAGGGAAAGAAGGAAAAAAGAAAATGCTACTTACTGAACACTTGCTATATGCTCAGCATTTTCCTATGTGACAGTTCATCTAATCTCCAAACAACTCTTTGATGTTGCGATGATGATGATGATGATGATGATGATGATGATGATGATTTTTGAGACAGGGTCTCACTCTGTTGCCTAGGCTGGAGTGCAGAGGTGCAATCATGGCTCACGCCAGCCTCAACCTTCTGGCCTCAGGTGATCCTCCCATCTCAGCCTCCCAGGTAGCTGGGACTACATGTGTGCACCATCATGCCCAGATAACTTTTATATTTTTTTGTAGATATAGGTTTTTGCCATGTTGCCTACACTGGTCTGGAACTCTTGGGCTCAAGCAATCTACCATCTCAACCTCTCAAAGTATTGGGATTACAGACATGCGCCACTGTGCCCAGCTGGGATTATTTTTCTAGATTACAGATAGAGGGAACTGAGTTTCCAGAAGATCAAGGTATCCAAGCTCAAATCACATATAAATAGCAGGGCTGGATTTTAGGGTCTTCTGGCTCCGTGTTAGTGTGCTCCTTTTTGTTCCAGGAGTTTCTTCATACCAGGTAACTTAGAAAAAATAATAAGAACTTCATAAATAAGGTAATAATTTCTCAGTACTCCCTTTGCTAGCTGTCTGTTCCCTGCACTTCTTCCCAATATGTTGGATGTGATGCTTAACAGGTTTCATATTTACTAGGGAGAAACTCCTAGAAGACAGAGGCGGGTCTGATCTGTCCTAGGTTCTCTACAGTATCTAGCAGAGATCTGGGGAGACTTGGTGAGGCAGCCTCAGCAGTGGTTAAAAAGATGGGCTTTGGCACCCAAACTGCATGGGGTCCATATCCAAGTTCTGCCGCTCTCTAGCTGTGTGGCCCTGTACATCATGCTTGACCACCCTGTGCCTTCATTTCCTCGTCTGTGAAATACAGACGGTGAGCATAATAACACCTACTTTGTAGTGGCATTAAGCAGATTGGATAAGTTAATTCTTGCTAAAAGACTTAAAATAGTGCTTGACACATGCAATCACTCAACACACATTAGTTCTTTCTGTGTCCAGGGACTTCAAGTTCCCAGAGCCTTTATTTCTCTCCAACCCGAGTCCTTTCAGGCACAGAAGCCTTTAGCTATGCAGAGGGTCCTCTGAATCTTCCTAAAATGCAATTTTATACTGCATCATTGGTTGGAAGCAGTTTTTACCCATGATTCCAGATGATTGCAACTAGATGAGTTGGTGTTCAATAAATATTTGATTGAATGAAAGCAGAAATTTCAGAGACTGAGGTACAGAAAGCAGCAAAAACTTGCCCAAGGTCACTGGGGGAGACGGCAGCACAGCCTAGACTTTCTGACAAAGAATTTAGTGTGCTTGCTCCTTCTGGTAGCACCTCTCCCTACCACAGAGGTCCCATCCCCTGACGATTTCCTCTCCAGGGTCTCTATCCCCCATCCACCTCCACTGGCTTCTCCCCTTGCCCGCGTTGCCTCTAATTTTGGTAAGCTTGAAATTCACTGGTCATACAGAAGGCATTTTATCTGACCTTCCACATGCAAATTCTTTCCATTGGGATTTCTCGGTGTCCAGCTCCACCCCAGCCCACAGGGCCATAAACACTCATGTGTCTGCAGTGGGGCCCCAGGGATTCCAGAAATAACAGCAGGGCCCTCCATTATAAGGCTGGAACATAGTAAGGCATTTCTGTCTTAAGACACAGGCCCTTTCCAATCCAGGCCGCTCCTGTCTGTCAAAGCACAAAGCAACCTTTACAAGTCAGGACAGGGAGGGGCAGTCAAAAGGGAGTCTGAATTTCTGGAAAGTCGGCACCTTCTCCTCCCATCTGTTTGCACTCTCAGATCTCCCATTCTAGAGATTCTCCGGATTCGCTCAGGTCTCCACCGAGAATGGGAAATTCTTTCTTGCCTGTGGCATTCTTGGGCCTTCTATGATCCATTCTCCCTAGACCTGCTGGAATCGGGATCATAGCAGCGTGAACCCAGAGGGCAATTCTCATCTTAAGATGGCACAAAGGCCACTCGCCAGACGGGCAGGACAGCCACCCTACCTGGATGGAGTTAGGGGAGTGGAGTGCCAGGAGAGACAGGAGTGGTTTAAAAGGAAAGGGAGCTGCCAGGGATTACCCTGAATGGGAGGGGCCTGGGGAAATCTTTCTCACTTCAGCAGGGTGTTCCCCAGGAGGAGAAAATCAGAAATCGACATCCAGGGAGAGGATTTCGGCTTTTCAAGTGTGCTCTTACAAACAATACCAGAAACAAAAAGCGTGTGCGCATGTGACAATGATGTGAAAAATTATAGATGTAGATGCATAACCTGGAAAGCCTGAAAGAAACATAAAATTGCTTTTTTAGGGGAGCGATGTTATGGGCAGGGTTTTTTTTGGGGGGTGGGAAGGGGTGGTTCTAGGTGTTTTCCTGCAGATTGTGCTGAATGTCATTTCCCATTTTAAAGAAAACCACAATACTTGGCATTGTCACAGAGACTCGCCTGGATCTTCTGGGACCTACCTTTTCACAAGGGAAGTTTTTGTTTTAGGGTGCCCATCTGAACACCTGAATTCACCACGTAGGTGCCATACTGAAGCCACTGTCTCCAGGAATCAATTATTCTTTAATAGGGATGCGGTTTGCTTAATTCCCAGACCTAACGGCAACGTGATTAAGGTCTGGGTTTAGTATCTTGGGATCCAAACCTTTGTCATAGATCGGAAGGTGGAGGAAAGAAAGGCCCCTGTGCTCCAAAACAGCTGAATATGTCACCCTCCAGTCCAGACTCGTCCAGAGACCTTGAGATGCAATGCACCATCCGCACCGGGAGACGTAGTCGCCGCTTCGGAGGTTGTGCGCGCCTCTGGGTCTCGTGCCGCACCCAGAAGTGCCGGGGTGGTGGGGAGGCTGAGGGGAGTTGGTAACGGCATCGCCATGGCAACAGTGACGTCCTTTTACCCTGGATCTAATTGGAGGAAACCCCGTGGCCGAAGCCGCAGCCTGCCGGCCAACCGAACTTCCCCGCGCCGACCCACCCTCCTAGCCTCCGCGTTCCCTCCCGCTCCGCCCCCCTCGCCCCCTTCCGCGCGCTCGGTCCTCATTGGCCAGCGGCGCGTCGGGGGGCGGGACTCTCGGGCCAAGCTCGGCGCATCATTGGGAGGCGGACGGCCCCTCGGCTCCGGGGTAGGCTGAGACGGGAGGGTCCTCAGCTAAAGCCAAAAGCAGATCAAAGTGGTGGGACTCGCGTCGCGGCCGCGGAGACGTGAAGGTGAGCGCCTGGGTCGGCCCGCGGGCATCCTCCGGCCGCTCTGGGCTTGAGGGCCGGGCGGAGGTGCCGCCCTCGGGAGCAGCCGGCTGTCGATGCCGCTCCCCTCAGGGACGGCTCTGGGCGGGAAGGTGCGGGGCCAACGGTCGCTTCCATCTTGGGCCGGCCGGGCGGGGGTGGCGGGAGCGGCCGCGGCTCGGGCTCCCTGGGCG
>NW_016803808.1:1703058-1735274 GCF_001698545.2 Rhinopithecus bieti | reverse complement strand
GNGGGGGCGGGGGCGGGGGAGAGGGAAATTCAAGCCGCCGCATGTGCGGGAGACAAAAGCGGGCGGCGGGCCGCATTGTCTGACGGCGCTCCCTCCCTGCTTTTTGTTCTCGCCTCGCCGCCCCGCCCCTCCGCAGCTCTCCAGGCTCCTCCCGCTCCGGGTCGGCGCTCTCCCTCGCTCTCCTCGCCCTCCACCCCGGCCCCGGCCCCGCGCCCGCCATGGAGAAGACTGAGCTCATCCAGAAGGCCAAGCTGGCCGAGCAGGCCGAGCGCTACGACGACATGGCCACCTGCATGAAGGCAGTGACCGAGCAGGGCGCCGAGCTGTCCAACGAGGAGCGCAACCTGCTCTCCGTGGCCTACAAGAACGTGGTCGGGGGCCGCAGGTCCGCCTGGAGGGTCATCTCGAGCATCGAGCAGAAGACCGACACCTCCGACAAGAAGTTGCAGCTGATTAAGGACTATCGGGAGAAAGTGGAGTCCGAGCTGAGATCCATCTGCACCACGGTCCTGGTGAGTCCTCGGCGCGGGGAGCAGGGGAGGCCTTTTGTGCGATACTTTTCATTGAGAGTTTCGCGGGCACGGAAAGAAAGGTGAGCCGGGGCTTACCGGACTGTCTGCCGAGGTGGACGGTTTCAGGTGAGCCCTGACTTCCCTACTGTCCCTCTCCGGTTCTTGAGAGTCAAGAAGACGCTTTTCCAAGGATAAGTTCTTTTTTTTTTTTTTTCTTTCCCCCAGATGCTGGGTAGCTACCAAACGGTGGAACTTGGAAACATCCAAGTAGGTCTCTGCGAGACTGAAAGGCGTTTTTAAGTTTCTTGTGCGGGGAGATCTGTGAGCTCTCTAATGGCTTCAGGCAAGGCGCAGGCACCTTTTTGTTAGACAATGTAGTAGGGATTTTTTCGCAAACCCAGTAATGGAAACTTACTTCGAAAATCTGAACAGAGACTTTATTTTTCAAGCAAGTGTGTCTGTTGCGCTCCCCCCCACCCCCCATAAACAGGAGAGGAGGGGAGTTCGGTAAATGTGAAAAGGGCACAGCTCTATCTGAAGAACACAATGTCCTGGTAAATTTCAACATTTAGTAACATTTCCTTGCTGTTGCACAGCTGTGCTTAAACACTAGTGTTGAAGTGAATTCGTTTCTAGTGTGGAGCGGACAAGGAAAGCTTTCCAGGTTTTGAACTGTCCAGTCTTAGCAAGGACGATTGTTGGGTGGAGTAGGTGGCTGCTGTGATTCACCCTTATTAGTGAGAGAGAACATTTTTAGCTTTGTCATTGCACGGATCTTTTGATCCGTAGGATAAATTTTTCAAATTGAAATACCAACATTATATCCAGGAGTGTTTTTAAATGTTTCAGTGCTGCAAAGAGTCATTTCTATGGATAAAATAGGAAATAATCTGATATGGTTTGCCTTTCTTTAAGTGTCACTTTTACAAGAGGCCTACTTATTTTTGATGTGTTTGTGCACATCATATTTTAGGTGGGCTTTGATAGACAAGCATAGTAGACTGGCGATTTTTTCAAAAGGGAGTGGAAGAAATAATTTCTCCCTGGCCCCCTCCTCCACCCCCGAAGCCTTCTTTCTTCATGTCATCAGAATGGTGGGGCAGGGAATATGTTCCCCACCCCTTGTTTAAAAAAAAAAATTCCACAAAACCTTTTAACCTCTTTTTCTAATACGATGACAGCCGATCCGGACAAAATCATGGCTGATGGAAATCACTGCTAAAGGGGGAAAGAAAGTATTGTAGACAGAGTGTGTACTAAAGTGGAGAAAACTTGAGATTATTTACTTTATGAAGTCAAAACTTTGTTGTGTTTATCCGTGTGCTCTTAGCTTCCAGTCCCTGTTTGGCATTGAAGAAACACTTGTAAAAGCTTTTTGGACTGAATTGCTTGTATTAAAAAATCTTGCCAACTTGAAAGTAATGGTAGACTTCAACTTGAGTAACATATGGTAATGGCTATTAACAGCATTATCTGTTACCAAGGGAAGACTCACAAGAATTACATATGTTAAGGTTTTCTATATATGTATTTTGGGTGCTCTCACAGCATATTTCAATCTCTTTCTGTTCAGTTTTTTACTTTTCATTTAGTTATCTTGAAGCAATTCAGAATCACCACATGATTTTTCTTTTTCTCGAGCAAGGTGACTCTGAGCCGAAGGAATATTCGTTTTATTTTGTGGCTCTTATAAATTCTGATTTTTATGATGGCATTAGTGGGGGAAGAGTTTTGCTTAGTTGATATGTAGCTTGAGAGACAGACCAGGTGACATTAGAATAGAACTTTCATACAGACCATTTCAATGGGGACAACCCCTGAATTTAGGACAGTCTCTTCTATATACCCAGAAGAAATAGAATAGTTTAGCTTGATGAATCTGAGACACCAAGGCGTAAATGAAATACTCATAAAATGGCATAAGAAGCTAACTGGGGCTTGGTGGCCAACCTATAAAAAAATACCTTGGGAAAGCACTTTTTCAAGTTGGCAACTGTATCGAGAGCTTTCTGTGTGCCAGGCATTGTGCTCTAAGCAATATGGGGAAGTACAAAACAGAATCGTGGATTTTGCCCTCTGATGATTCATAATTTAGAGAGCATGTGAGAGACACACAAACATAAATAACACAATATTCCCATCAGACGGTTAATGAACACAGTGCTGTGTAGTCTGAAGGAAATAGAAACCTTTGAAAAGGCTTCACAAAGATAGGTTTTTGGGGGCTGAACATTGAGGAAAGAGGCTGGCGGAGGTGTCAGTATTAAAGGCCGAAGGAATAACTGAATATCTGGGATAGGGCTTTTTCAGGAAACAATGTGTCGGCATGGCTGGAGCAGAGTTCATGTGTAGAGTTGTTGCAAGAGACAAGCCTGGAAAGGAAGGCAGGAATGATCATTTATAGAAGGTTGGAGTAAGGGGGTTTCTTCATTTGGTTGTTGGGAAACTGGAGTTTTTTAAAAGTTTTATTTATTTATTGTAGAGATGGGGTCTTGTTATGCCCAGGCTGGTCTTGAACTTCTGGCCTCAAGCAGTCCTCATGACTTAGCCTCCCAAAGTCCTGGGATTACAGATGTCAGCCACCACTGTACACGTAGCAGCATCTAGAATTCGTGGTTTGAGTGCTAACTAACCAGTCTGATCTGAACTGATGGACAAGGAAGTGATAGACAAGTGAACATGAGTCTGATAATTGAAGAGTTAGTAATTTAATAAGGAGTCTAGGAAAGTAGAGTAAAACCTAAAGTTTCTGAACATGCGTGCTAATACAGGGTTTTCTTTTTTTCCTTTGGTGAACAGGAAGAAAAATTTGGTGTGGAGGAGGTGAGACTTGGCTTGGTGGTTATAGAAGACTAGTAGAAGTAACATGAAGGATAGCCAAAATTTTGATAGAAAAGAGCAGATATTCTCAGCCTCTTCTTTCCCTTTCATACAGTAGATTGGGGCAGGATTACCTGAACCATGTATTCAAAATAACTCTGTGAACAACTCTCAACCCTTTTGATAATCATTGTATTGAAAGAGGTTACTGAACCGTAGAAGCAGAAAAAAATGTTAAAATCCAAGAGTAAGGAACTATAAGTGGACCAAACTCTCTAAGATGACAGGAGTTAGAGAAGATTTCATCCAGTTAGAGGTGTCTGTCAGTGTCATTGTAAAACCGAAGACTTTGGGCTAAACTTTCTAAGTCTCTTCCAGTTCTCATAGTTTGGGGCTGTAGGGTAAGTAGGTCCTAGCCATTCTGCTCTGCTCTGACATCCTTCCACCTCTTAAATGAGTAATTTTTAAAGTCCAGATTGAAGAATGTGAAGAATACATAACAGGTTGAAAACTGGTGACTTCAGTGAAATGGCTTCAGAAAGAAGTGAAGCAGAAGTCATTGGTGATCTTACTGAGTGTTGGGAAGAGCAAAATCTAGGCCAAAAAAGCTGGGCTTTGGCTGTGGTGGCTTATGCCTGTAATCCCAGCACACTGGGAGGCCAGGGCCGGTGGATCACCTGAGGTCAGGAGTTGGAGTCCAGCCTGGCCAACATGGTGAAACCCCATCTCTATTAAAAATACAAAAAAATTAGCCAGGTGTGGTGGCACATGCCTGTAGTTCCAGCTACTTGGGAGGCTGAGGCAGGAGAATCGCCTGAATCTGGGAGGTGAAGGTTGCACTCCAGCCTGGGCCACAGAGCGAGACTCTTGTCTGAAAACAAAAACAAAACCCTGGGCTTAAATATTACAGGTAAGATGTTTAGGAGTCATTAAGAAGAACTTGGGTGTGAGGAAAGGGCAAATGTAAAAAGTTAGAGGGGTTCACAAAGCCCCGTTGGGACTTGGGAACAAAATCTGTCATTTACAAAGTCAGTGACCTTGGAATAAGAACCAGGCAGTTTGAATGTATACAAGATAATTTCTATCTTAAACATCATATTATCCTCTCCTGTACATCAGTTCTAGTAGAATTTCAGTAAATTGCTTCAGCATAATGCATAAACAAGTTCAGAAACTAAAGTGCATATGATGATTTTTAAAAATAAGAGTCAGTTAAAATAATATGTAGAGAATCTCTGAAAGTTGTCTGTCTTAGTGTAAAAGCTTTGTAACCTTAATTGAGTAATATGCTTGAATTTAGTTGTGTTTAAATTTAATCTCAATAAAAAAATGTCATATGCTGGTCATTATTTTTGAGTAAGACTGATACGTTTTTCTTCATAGTTAATGAATCTGAATTCATTTCCACACAGTGGAAAAAGTATGGACTCTGAATCAGTTTTTGAATCATTGCTCCATTACCTTTTAGTTTCATGGACACTGGCAAATTTCTTAATCTCTCACACTCTTTTCTTCTGTAAATTGATGATGATGGTGCCTGTTTTTATAGACTTGTAGTTAGAATAATGGCTCATAATTGACGTTTACCAGGCATTCACCGCACACTAAACACTATTTTAAGCATTTTATACTCACTTTGCTCCCCTAAGGTAGGTTGATAGTATTTCTGTTTCACAGTTGAGGAGAATGAGGCGTAAAGAAGTTAGTAATGTGGTCAAGATTATAAAGCTAGTAAGTGGTAAGAGCAAGGATTTGAACCCAAGTGGCGTAACTGCTTTTGACATGGACCACAGTAGGCCCTAAGTGCGTGGTAGCTCACTTAAGACCGTGATGTGAATTTCTGTTTTGAGGAATTTGTGCATTTTAATAAATACAAGACATTAATGCTTCTAATGAGGAAGGAAGGTAGATCTGTGATGGGCAAAACTCCCAGTCTGTAATACTGAAGACTTTCTTATACACACAATACTGTAATAAGATTTAAAAACTCATTGACGTTGAGGGTTTTGCCTTTAGATTGTAGGCTGCTTAGAGGCAAGAGTTTTGGGGAGGGGGGGAGTTGGGTGTTTTTTTTTTTTTTGAGATGGAATCTTGCTCTGCCACCCAGGCTGGGGTGCAGTGGCACCATCTCAGCTCACTGCAACCTCTGTCTCCCAGGTTCGAGCAGTTCTCCTCCCTCAGCCACCCGAGTAGCTGGGATTACAGGCATGACCACCATGCCTGACTAATTTTTTTGTATTTTTAGTAGAGACATGCCTGGCCAGGGTTTTTTTGGTTGTTGTTTTTTAAAGAATGAAATGGGCTGGGAACAGTGGCTCATGCCTGTAATCGTGGCACTTTGGGAGCCTGAGGCAGGTAGATGACCTGAGGTCAGGAGTTGGAGACCAGCCTGGGCAACATGGCGAAACCCTGTCTCTACTAAAAATACAAAAAGTTAGCCTGGCGTAGTGGCGGGCACCTGTAATCCCAGTTACTTGGGAGGCTGAGGCGAGTTGCTAGAATTGGGGAGACAGAGGTTGCAGTGAGCGGAGATTGCGCCATTGCACTCCAGACTAGGTGACAGAGCAAAACTCTTGTCTAAAAAAAAAAGGGGGGAATAGAATATTGTAAGTTTAAGGTTAAATCCATGTTACCCAACCAGGTGATTTTACCTACTCTCCACTGCCCCAGTGGAATTTTGGCAACATCTGGAAACATTTTGGGTTCAGACTTGAGGAAGGAAGGTGCTGCTCATGGCTAGTGGGTGGAGACCTGAATGCTACTAAACATCATGTGGTGCACAGGACATTCCCCAACAAAGGACCCAGCCCCCCAGTGCCAGTAATGCCAAGGTTGAGAACACCTTGGATTAGACCATAAATAAAATGAGCTGTACTAAGTTGTATTGGATTGTGTCATGCTGTCCTTTGATTTCTTCCTAACGTGTTGGTATCTTACCTGAACCTCTTGTCTAGCTAGACTTGTTATTTTTCCCCTTGTCATTATTGTGTGTATGCTGTTAAACTCTACAGTTCACCTTACTGAAACTTATTCAGTGGGTCCTATTTTTTGTTTCATTTGGTTTGATTTGTTTTTGAGATAGAGTCTGGCTCTGTGGCCTGAGCTGGAGTGCAGTTGCGCCATCTGGGCTCACTGCAACCTCCACCTCCCGGGCTCAAGCCATCCTCCCACCTCAGCATCCAGAGTAGCTGGGACTACAGGCACTTGCCTGGCTAATTTGTGTTTTTTGTAGAGATGAAGTTTTGCCATGTTATCCAGGCTGGTCTTGAACTCCTCGTGAGCTCAAGCAATCCACCCAGAGTGCTGAGATGACAAGCGTGAACTATAAGGAACAGACCACTGTGTCTGGCCGGATCCTATATCTTCAAAGTGCCACCTCTTCGTAGCTGTCTCCAAAGCCTTGAGATTTGCTCTTTTAAAAACTTTGCACAGACTGCGATTGTATTGAAATCTATAAATGCAGTGAAAATTGATGAAGCGCAAATATACTCCCCTCCATCGTAGTAGCTTGGCATATGTGATTCAGACTTTCTTTTTTCTTTTCTTTCTTTTTTTTTTTTTTGTGATGGAGTTTCGCTCTTGTTGCCTAGGCTAGAGTGCAGTGGCGCAATCTCGGCTCACCTCAACCTCTGCCTCCGGGGTTCAGGCAATTCTCCTGCGTCAGCCTCACAAGTAGTTGGGATTACAGGCATGCACCACTACACCCAGCTAATTTTGTATTTTTAGTAGAGACGAGGTTTCTCCCTCTTGGTCAGGTTGGTCTCAAACTCCCGACCTCAGGTGATCCTCCCGCCTCTGCTTCCCAGAGTGCTGGGATTACAGGCGTGAGCTACTGCACCTGGCCGTGGTTCAGACTTTTAACCCAGTGGTGAACATTTAGGTTGTAAACAGTTTTTCTCCAAACAACACTGGGAAGAAGATCGTTGTTGCATGCTTTATGCTAAGATTTACTTAAGTTCTTGGAAGTGGAATTTCCAAATCAAAAGATTTGCGTTTTTTTCCAGATAGCCCTCTGAAAAGGTATGCGTGTACGCTGTCAGCAGCAGTGGTTGAGAAGGCCATTCATTTCCCCTAACCCTTTCCAGCACAAGCAAGTTTAATCTCATGTAGTTTCATTTAGAACGTAGCATGGCATGGGATTAGTTGAGTCAAGGTGTTGGTTTGGCAGTTGGGAAATCTGGTTGGCTGTTGGCTGTGTTAATGTTCTCTATTTTTGTCGTTAAGACCAATTTTTGTATTTAGCACTAATTGTTGCCAAATGGCAACAGAAAATGTATCTGAGTTTATACCATTGACTTTCTGGGTATCAAGGGGCTAGTAGAGAGGCATCATTTAAAAGATGTGAAGAGAAGACAGGTTTATCAATTGCTACTTTAAACTCTTAATCTATAGGTAAGTCAGTGATAAACATTTTATGATAAATTACTAGATTTTAAAGCATTGTTTGCATATTGAGTATTTAAAGACAAAAATGATGATAATACCTAGGACTTCAAAGTAATTGGGGGAATACAGATGAAACAGGAGTGTCTATGAAGTAATATAGTTGCAGCTGGCTTTAATTGGAATTCATTGTACTATTCTCTGTTCTCCTGTGTACCTTTAAAATTTCCCATTACAAGTTTTTCCTCCCCTAGAAATTCCACTCTTGGGTGTTTACGCAAGAGGGAATGATACATGGGGCCAAGATGCATAGGTACAAGAATGTTAATAACAGCTTTATTCTAAGAGCAGAAAACTAGAAATAATCCACTAGTAGGAAAATTGATAAACACTGATGTATATACAAGTGGAATACTACTCAGCATTAAAAAGGAACGGACCGCTGGGCGCGGTGGCTCAAGTCTGTAATCCCAGCACTTTGGGAGGCCAAGATGGGCGGATCACAAGGTCAGGAGATCGAGACCATCTTGGCTCACCCGGTGAAACCCCGTCTCTACTAAAAAATACAAAAACTAGCCGGGCGAGGTTGCGGGCACCTGTAGTCCCAGCTACTGAGGCAGGAGAATGGCGTAAACCCGGGAGGTGGAGCTTGCAGTGAGCTGAGATCCAGCCACTGCACTCCAACCTGGGCAACAGATTGAGACTCCGTCTCAAAAAAAAAAAAAAAGCGGACCACTGATACTACAGCGTGAATGAATTTCAGAAACATGCTAGGTGAAAGAAACTCTGCATGAAAAAGTACATAGTGTGTGTGATTCCATTTATATGAAATTTTAGAACAAACACAACTTGTTTATGGTAGGAAAAAGAAAGATCAGGAATAACGGCTTCTGTGGGAGAATAGGCAGAGATTGATTGGGAAGGGGCAGGCTTCTAGGATAATTGTATTTTTTTTTTTTTTAATACTTTTAAGTTCTGGGATACATTTGCAGAACGTGCGGGTTTCTTTCATAGGTATACACGTGCCATGGTGGTTTGCTGCACCAATCAGCCCGTCATCTACATTAGGTATTTCTCCAATGCTATTCCTCCNTTTATGGTAGGAAAAAGAAAGATCAGGAATAACGGCTTCTGTGGGAGAATAGGCAGAGATTGATTGGGAAGGGGCAGGCTTCTAGGATAATTGTATTTTTTTTTTTTTTTAATACTTTTAAGTTCTGGGATACATTTGCAGAACGTGCGGGTTTCTTTCATAGGTATACACGTGCCATGGTGGTTTGCTGCACCAATCAGCCCGTCATCTACATTAGGTATTTCTCCAATGCTATTCCTCCCCTAGCCCCCCACCCCCCGACAGGCCCCGGTGTGTGATGTTCCCCTCCTTGTGTTCATGTGTTCTCATTGTTCAGCTCTCACTTATGAGTGAGAACATGCGGTGTTTGGTTTTCTGATCTTGTGATAGTTTGCTGAGAATGATGGTTTCCAGCTTCATCTATGTCCTTGCAAAGGACATTAACTCTTCCTTTTTTTATGGTTGCATAGTATTCCATGGTGTATATGTGCCACCTTTTCTTGATTCACTTTATCATTGATGGGCATTTGAGTTGGTTCCCAGTATTTGCTATTATGAATAGTGCAACAATAAACATACATGTGTGTGTGTCTTTATAGTAGAATGGATAATTGTATTCTTTAGTTGATACGGGTTTGAGTTTTACACATTCGTCAAAACTCAGCAAATGTGCACCCAAGATTTGTGCATTTTGTATGTAAATTTTGCTTTGAAAGAAAAAACTAGTGATATGTATGTACTGATGTCTTCAGTTTATAACTGCTAGAAATGGATGGATATCTGATAAAGCAAGTATGGCAAAAGGTTAATGGTAGGATCCAGGTGGTGGGTATATGGGTATTCACTGTAATTGTTGGTTGCCATGTATTGGGTGTTATGATATTTCACATCACTGGTTGAGAGTCTTTAATACATATAGCAAGAAGATAGTGTAGCCTGTGTCTTGTTGTCCTCAAGATATGAGAATGTATAGAAAAGTTTTGATCCCCACTTAGGAGACATGACTGGCACCATCACTTTTTGGTTTGGGTGATGAGTGCTAAGTAGATTGATGGAGTTACCAGATGCTGTGTAAGACCTCTCAATTGGCCATACTCTAGGACAGTGGTTCATAAACTTGATCTCAGAACCCCTTTTTAGAAAATAAAATAACTTTAACAAAAAGTTGAATGAGAATAGCTGCATTGCTTTTCATTCAACCTATTGTAGCATCACACCTCTTGTAGCTTCTGGAAAACTCCAGTTGTGAGAAAATGACAGTGGGAAAAAAGCAAATATCATCTTAGAATTATGAAAGTGATTTTACTTTGTCTCCTCTCCACCCCACAAAGGGTATAGGGGAGACCTCTAGGGGTTCCCAGACTATACCTTGCTCTATGGGAATTTAATTACTGAAGTTAATAGAACTGCTGTTCCACAAGAATTTTATTACTGTGGTTGGGTGATTGAGCAGTTTATTTTCTGAGGAGTCATCATATGTGGTGATAATGAAATTTGAAAAACCTTCCCCACCCTTCCCATTTCTCTGCCCCTTCACACCATCTTATCCCTAGGAATATAGGTTTGAAGACCAGGAAAATCACAGATGTGATAATGAAGAAAGGAGAATAGTTGATATTAGACATTGGGTAATAAAAGTCCCTGTTAATTCCTGGAAACCAGCTAAAGAACTGGTATGTTGGAATGTCTTTCTGCTTCCTTGTGTTGAGAAGGATAATATGAAGTTAATCTCTTCACTTGCCCCTCCCAATACCTGACCAAAAAGCAGAGTTGACATCCATGAAAAGTATGGATAATGGTCTTTCAGAGCTGGTTGCTTTTAGGTTTTAAAAATACACAGCTTTTGGAGGTAGTAAGTCAGGTTAGCTTTTAACCAGCTTTGGTCAAAGTATTTATCAGTGAAACTTGTCTTCATACCAACCTTTGATTGTCAGTTTACATGTTTTTCTATCCAGATAAGTAGTATTTCATGATCTCTTTGTCATCTGGATTTTTTGCTACAGTATCCATTTGGGTTTGGCACAGTGTGGTACTAAATACATATTCTGTAAGATACTCCTCATTTGAACATTCTCTCTCCTGTACGTTTGCTACAGGCTTTACTTAGAGAAATGGAAAAATAATGGTGCAAGTGGTGAGACCATGCCGATAAGAACTTACTTAAATTTAAATGCTTTCTTAAAGCATGGTCATAGATTGTGAATGTCATGTTGTGGTGATTAGAGAAAATAAATGGAGAAGTGTATGAAAATGCTTTAAAGCCATAAGCTATACGGATCATCAGATTAGACATTTTATTCCTGATAAACTCTTACTGATGTTGTTCTTCAATAATTTGTACTCCATTTTCCCTTTTGTTTTGTACATTCCACCAAACATTAATTGAATGCGGCTCACAGAATTTTTGCTCTTTAAAAAACTGCAGTTGTTAAACATCTGCAGTTAAACATATTTATACTAGGTGTTCTGATCTTTCAGCCTGCAACTATTTCCAGTAATTTGGGAATATGCTTTTTAGATCTTCACTGCTAGTGTTTGCCCTCTTGGGATTCTGATGGATTAGTGAAGAGGTTGGAAAGGTTACATTACAGGTTTAAAATACTCTTGATTATTTGGGGCCTGATTGCAGAGACCACCATTTGGAAGGATAGAATATCCCGTTAAATATAGCTATGCTCTGTTTAAGTTACTTTTACATAATTAAATTTTAATATATTTTAATTTTTTTACATATAACTTTTTTTTTTTCTTTTTTGAAACAGGGTCTCCCTCTGTCTCCCAGGCTGGAATGTAGGGGCACAATCTCAGTTCACTGCAACCTCTGCCTCCTGGGCTCAAGCACACATATAACATTTAAACATTTAATATCTTTTTTGGTATTACCATATTTCTCTTTTTTTTTTGAGACGGAGTCTCGCTCTGTCTCCCCGGCTGGAGTGCAGTGGCCGGATCTCAGCTCACTGCAAGCTCCGCCTCCTGGGTTTACGCCATTCTCCTGCCTCAGCCTCCAGAGTAGCTGGGACTACAGGCGCCTGCCACCTCGCCCGGCTAGTTTTTTGTATTTTTTAGTAGAGACAGGGTTTCACCGTGTTAGCCAGGATGGTCTCGATCTCCTGACCTCGTGATCCGCCCGTCTCGGCCTCCCAAAGTGCTAGGATTACAGGCTTGAGCCACCGCGCCCGGCCTGGTATTACCATATTTCTCATTAGGGTTTTTCAGGTCTTGTTTGTTGATGTTTTAAATAGTGTAGTGTACACTGATGCAGTTTGAATAACTCAGCAGGTAGGATTTAAGGTTGTATACCTCTGTTTTGTTGTTTACACTCAGCTGTACATCTCTGGGAAGGTGATCCTTCTTATACAGATAACAGAAAGCACTTAGTGATTTATTTTCTGTCCAGGACAGGTTACTGAGCATTTCTGCTTGTAATCAAAATGGCCTGATAGATGTTCATAAACTTATTTTATCTGTTGATAAAACTATAGTTTTCTTTTTAAGTTTATATCAGGACACCAAAGCAACATATTTAGCCCCCAAGTCTGTTGAGTCTTTAAAGGACCCACTAAGATTATTAGTATAGATTCTCAAATATTATTTTTTCAGAAGGATGTATTCCTCTTTTTTCCTGTGGTAGTAGAATTTATAATTAGAGTTTATGGAGAAAAAGGACTAAGGGGAGGTGTGGAGGTCACAAATTTATAAAAGCCCTGAACCATCGTTTTGTCTAGAGTGTTATTTTTGTTTGTCGTTTTGAACATCTAAAATAAACATAGTCTGGGCAGGGAGGCTCACACCTATAACCCCAGCAATTTGAGTGGCCAACACGGGAGGATTGCTTGAGTCCAGGAGTTCAAGACCAGCCCGGGCAACAAAGTGTGAGATGCTGTCTCTACCAAAAAAAAACAAAACAAAATCAAAACATTGGCTGGGTATGTTGTGTGTGCCTGTGAGCTAACTGGTGGTTGAGGAAAGAGGATCGCTTAAGCCCAGGAGGTTTAGGCTGCAGTGATCCGTCTTCCTGCCACTTCACTCAAGCCTGGGTGACAAAGCAAGTCTCTGTCTCAAAGAACAAGGTGAAACAAAGACAACTCTAAAAAGTATAGGCACATATATTTAAAAGTCATAGTGATGATTGCTACGCAAATAATTTCCCTCTTTAGAATTCATTTCTCTAAGGAAACTGAATGATCTCCTTAAAGTTTCAAAGCAATGTTTACAAAATAATTTGGCTTAGTTGCAGATACTATCCTTATTAGAGAAGCTTTCTATCTTGTTTTTTGTTGTCCCATTTAAAAACTTGGAGTGTCAGTTTACATATATTTTAAATTAAATATACTTCAAATACATTACATTTTACCTTTTAAATATGATTCTGTGGTTTTTAGTTTATTCACAAAGTTGTGCAGTCATCATTATTAATTCCAGAACATTTTCATTACCACAAAAAGAAGTTGTATATCCATTAATAGTCATTCACCATCTCCCCTTACCTCAGCTCCTGACAACCACTAACCTGCTTTCTATCCCTATAGATTTGGCTCTTCTGGATGTTTCATATAAACAGAATTATGTAATATGTAGTGTTTCGTGTCTGGCTTCTTTCACTTAGCCTAATGCCCTCAAAGTTTATTTGTGTTGAAGCTTGCATCAGACCTTCTTTTTTTCTTTTGGCAGGGGCTCTCACTCTGTCACCCAGGCTGGAGTACAATGGCGTGATCATGACTCACTGCATCCTCAAACTGCTGGGCTCAAGGGATCCTCCTACTTCAGTCTCCCAAATAGCTGGGATTACAGGTGTACACCACCACCCTCAGCTAATTTTTTTGAGACGGGGTCTCACTTTGTTACCCACGCTGGTCTCAAACTCCTGGGCTCAGATCATCCTCCTGCGTGGCCTCCCAGAGTGCTGGAATTACAAATGTGAGCCACACACCTGACCTTTTTTAAATAAAACTCTTGTTGTGTGGTAAGAGACACGTAACATAAAAGTTAGCATTTTAACCCTTCTTGAGCTACAACAGTTCAGTGGTATCAAGTACATTCATTTTGTTGTGCAATGCAACCGGCAGGCATCACCACCATCCATCTCTGCAACTCTTCATCTTGCAAAACTGAAACTCTATACCCGTTCAACAAAAGCTCCCCATTCCCCCCTGGCAACCACCATTTTACTTTCTATGAATTTGACTACTCTAGGTACCTCATGTAAGTGGAATTATAGAATAGTTGTCTTTTTGTGTCTGACTTATTTCATTTTGCATAATGTTTATGTTGAAAAATGTATCAGAATTTTGTGCTTTTTTTGTGGCTGAATAATATTACACTGTATAGAAATACTTTTTAAATCTATTTGTCCATCGATGGACATATTTGGGTTGCTTCCATCTTTAGGCTGTTAAGAATAATGCTACTGTGATAATTTGCATGGGCATGTTTTCATTTCTCTTGTGTATGTACCTGTTTAATGTTTTAGGAACTGCCAGATTGTTTTCCAAAGTGGCTATACTATTTTACATTCCCACCGCAGTGTAAGAGAGTTCCAATTTCTCTACATCCTCACCAATCCTGGTGGATATGAAATGGTATCATGTACTTATTGACCTTTAGTATATGTTTTTTGGAGAAATGTCTGTTCAAATCCTTTGCTCGTTTTAAAATTGGGCTATTTGTGTTTTTATCATTAGGTTGTAATCCTTTTTTTTTTTTTTTAATATATTCTGGATACTAGACCTTTATCAGGTACATAATTTGCAGATGTTTTTCTCCCGTTCTGCAGATTGTCTTGTTAGTGTCCTTTGAAGCAGAAACATTGTTAATTTTGAAGTCCTTTTTTTTTTTGGTTGCTTGTATTTTTGGTGTAAGATCTAAAAAACCATTGCCTACTCTAAGGTCATGAAAATACATACTTAGGATTCTTTCTAAATTTTATCATTTTAGCTCCTGTGTTTAGGTCTTTAGTCCATTTTGAGTTCCTTTTTGCATATGGAGTAAGGAAAAGGTCCAATTTTATTCTTTTTGCATGTGGATATCTCGTTGCCCTGGCACCATTTGTTGAAATAACAATTCATTTATCCTTGATCTGAAATTCTCACAGAAAATATAATCAGAACTAATTGGGTATAAGGAAAACTCAGGATTTCTCTGTTCCCTGTGGTCTAGTCAAGTTGGCAGCACTGTATTTTGTTTCCATTACTCTACTGTAATGTATTTCCTCTCCCTTTCTACATGCTGAAATCACACCCATCCTATGAAATGCAATTTGGGTACCATTACATTCTATAGTTACAAATTATAGCTTGTTAATACTTTTCAGTTCTGTTACCTAGCACCATCCAGTGTGCAGTTATGGGTAGATAAGACATGGGTAAGGACATTGTAAAGAAATTGAGGCATGTTAATTTACTCAATTCCACAGCTAGTTAGCTGTGAAACTCAATTCTCCTTTTTTTTTTTTTTTTTTTGAGACGGAGTCTCGCTCTGCCGCCCAGGCTGGAGTGCAGTGGCCAGTTCTCAGCTCACTGCAAGCTCCGCCTCCCGGGTTCACGCCATTCTCCTGCCTCAGCTTCCTGAGTAGCTGGGACTACAGGCGCCGCCACGTCGCCCGGCTAGTTTTTTTTTTTGTATTTTTTAGTAGAGACGGGGTTTCACCGTGCCAGCCAGGATGGTCTCGATCTCCTGACCTCGTGATCTGCCCGTCTCGGCCTCCCAAAGTGCTGGGATTACAGGCTTGAGCCACCGCGCCCGGCCAATTCTCCTTTTCTAGAAACGTGTTCTTTCAGTTCTACTGCCTTTCATTTTAGAGCCCTCCTTTACAGGACCCTATTCTTCTGAGATTCTCTCTCCTTTATCTGGATTCTCTTGTGTGTAAATGGGGAAGAATCTAGGCTTTAAATATATATACCCTTCAACCAGTGTGCTCCCTTTTATCTGTTTTAACATACTGGTATTGCTCATAAAGACTTGGGGAGGGAATAATTACTGCTTCTTCACTCAATCATTACCATGTAAGATGGAGTTTGGGTTCCCTGAGAGGACCTCTAAGACCTTCCAGCGTTTTTCTTCAGCCTCCTTTCTCACTCATTGTTCCCTCTGTCCTCCAACCACTTGAAACTACCTATGGTTCTCTCCTATATTGCTCACTTTCTTACCTCTGCTCTAGTTCTTTTTTTTTTTTTCTTTTTATTACTTTCTGAATTAAAAAAAATTCTTTTTAAGAGTAGTCAAGTGCAGTAGTGAGAAGGGGGAAGAGTGGAGCAAGGAGTTTGATTTGTAACTGACTGAGCAATCAAGATAACTCATTACCTTTGAACCAGCCTGCTCTAATTTTCTACCCTGTATAAGAATGTGTGATTATGTTTATATAGTCTTCTTTTTTTTTTTTTTTTGAGACGGAGTCTTGGTCTGTCGCCCAGGCTGGAGTGCAGTGGCGGGATCTCAGCTCACTGCAAGCTCCGCGTCCCGGGTTCACGCCATTCTCCTGCCTCAGCCTCCCGAGCTAGGACTACAGGCGCCCGCCACCTCGCCCGGCTAGTTTTTTTGTATTTTTTAGTAGAGACGGGGTTTCACCGTGTTAGCCAGGATGGTCTTGATCTCCTGACCTCGTGATCCGCCCATCTCGGCCTCCCAAAGTGCTGGGATTACAGGCTTGAGCCACCGCGCCCGGGCTCTATAGTGTCTTCTTTTTCACTAAGTTTGGTAGTGAGACCCAGTTCAGTTCTTTTTTTTTGAGACGGAGTCCCCAGGCTGGAATGCAGTGGCACACGGTCTCTGCTGACTGCAAGCTCCGCCTCCTGGGTTCACGCCATTCTCCTGCCTCAGCCTCCCGACTAGCTGGGACTATACAGGTGCCCGCCACCATGCCCAGCTAATTTTTTGTATTTTTTTTAGTAGAGACGGGGTTTCACCGTGTTAGCCAGGATGGTCCTGATCTCCTGACCTCGTGATCTGCCCTCCTCGGCCTCCCAAAGTGCTGGGATTACAGGCGTGAGCCTCTGCACCTGGCCGACCCAGTTCGGTTCTATATTGTCTGGAGTTTACCGGTTTCCTAAGTTGCTCTTGTAACTGCCCCCAAAGTAAATTATGCCCAATTCAGATCAGTATTGGTAAGCTGTAAGGGCATAAGAATAAGGACTTCATCTTTATTTTTTCCTCTATGTACTATTAAACACTACTTCATTTCCAGGGTTTTTATGTTGTCCCTGGGGGTTCATTTGAATATGATCAGTAACTCATATAAGTTTAGTTGTAAATGCAAAATAATTTTCTTCACCATAGGCTCTTAAATTCCTGTTGACTCTGTTCTTCCCTTTGTACCCCATAACAGAACTGATAGACTAGAGGCAGGAAGGGGTTGTATATACTTCAGCTGCAGAGATAAATGTATGTGGGATGTGTTAGTTATAAATGGAAAAGTTAGCCTGTAAATAATAACATAATTTCTATAATGTAGTAGTGGCTTAATTCAGTTTGCCATATAGAAAAGGCAAAGCTCAAATCAAAGTATAATTGTGTCCTTGCTAGTATAAACCGTTTTCTATCTTTAGTAGTCTTCTTAGGATATAGCAAAACTTGACCCATATATACTAAGTTAGCAAGGCAATTTTGACCTAATTTTGTTTGAGGGAACATCCTTTCTGTTAAGTATCAGGATGTCTGTCCATTTTGATTACTTTATGACCAGACCAAGATTTGACTTTCCCCCCGATTTTAAGGAAAGTTCTTTGTTTCATCATTATGATTTGTCCTTTTCCTCCCCAAATTAATGGCTAAAACTGATGTCTTTCCCAAATCAGTAGCTAAAACAGTTCGTGGGTGCTAGTAAATGGTAAATTCTCTAAGGGGAATAAAGTGTGTATAGACATTGGCATTTATTTGCCTTGGTTCTTTTTGTAGCACTGTCCTGGAAATGTTGCTAAATGATGGTGATATATGTGTAATTGTTTTTAATGCAGATGGACAGATTGGAAAGGTAGTATGTGTCACCAGTGGAGGTATTAAACTTTTCTTCCAAACCTGAACATCCTGGGAATCTTGGAGTAGAAGGTAGAACATTTTATGTTGCGGTTATGGCCACTCAGTATCCAGCTGCTCAAATGTGGGGATATAACATAGGAGGTCAGAGACTGGACATATGTTTATTGCTAATAACATCGGGAATTGGTTAAGCTGCATTGGATAAAGTGAAAGAACAAAAACTCTGATTTTCTCTAATACTGGCACATTGCAGCTCATACATACCCTTTATTGTCCCATGACTTATCAGAGGCTGCCATCTTTCTGTTAGGTATCTTCACCACTGCAGTCACAGCACCTCAGTACCTGAGTTGGAAGATAGGATGAACATTTTTCCTCAACTACATCTTTATGTTTTTTTACGTGGTTAATTGTTTGGATCAGGGGCGAGGTAATACTGTGCTCACAAAAAGGCTGTCCCTTTCCCTGTAAGACACCACTGTGCTATAGCAGATGTTGATAGCAATATTACTGTACGTAATTTTGCCTGGGTTGTGGGATGGTGGTGGCTAGAGATCAGATGGACTGGGAAAAGATGTTTAGAAATATTTGGGTCATGGAGATAATGCTTCTTTGTATTTAGAATCTTGGATTTTCTTCATCTGCTGCCTCCCTTTCTCTTTTGCCTATTTATCCTGTCGGTTTTAGCTCCTTGTTTTCTTTAGCCCACAAAAATAATAAACCACTTGATTGCATAGACTACCTACCCTTTGGCTTATTGTTGCTTTCACTATAACTACAGTGGCACATATCCCACTGAGTGTGAGGAGCCCATATTCTCTGACATCATGACAACTTATTGTTTAATTCATGACATTAATTAGACAAATATTCCAGCTAGTGTTGGGTTTTATGCCTTTTTTGTTCCTTTTAGACTTAAATCTCAAAAGTTTGAAAACCTTTTATGCGATGTGATTTTTAGTCTGCACACTGATGTTAATCCTTTTTCATCCAGAAAGGCATATTCACATTAATGAGTGCTCCATATGAAGGCCGAATAAAATTTTTTAAAATATATATTTTTGAAGGATTTTCCCTCTTCTTATCAGGATGAGGAAGAGGTAGTAGGGTGCTAGGTGAGTAAAATAGTAGTGTACGTTCATGGTTAAGGGTTTGTCCCCTCCCTCATCCTTATGGGCTCCCATATCTAATTTGTTGGTCTGTTGAGAGAGGAGCTGCAAGGATTAAGTCAGGGAGAGACGTGATCGAACCGTGTTTATTGTTTGTTGGTAAATGTACAGGAGGACCCAAATTACCACTAGAAGATTGTGTGGTGAACACAGAAATCAACAAGAGGCTGTAGTTGGATGACTTTAATGACCAGTCACTCTTAATAGTGCTGCATCTAGCCTCAGTGTAGCTGCCTTACTGTTGAAAGACTGTATTCATGGGCTCAGGTGGCTTTGAGTAGTGCTGGAGATATTTACAGTGTTACTTTTTAAACTTTCCTCCCAATACCTGCTGTATTCCTAGCATCCTGACATAAAGAATACTTATATATGTTACTTCTTAGAGTGCCACTTACGTTTTTGTGAGGCACTTTATTGTTGCTCCACATTCCTCCTACTGGTCCAGAAAAGGTCATAGTAGACATAAGGTTGATGTCAGTCAGTTAGGAGATTGCTTCCCAACTCCTTTTGTGTAATGGCACACAGAATAACCGTATTTGTATAGTACAGAGGAAAATGGATTTCTCACCCTGCTGTTGTGGTGACTGAGGGGATCAATATCTCTTTACCATTTAAATTACCTGGAAGCTCTAGGTTAGGGTCTGATTCTGCAGGACCTTGAGTCTGCAGGACAATGTCTGGCTTTAAGTTTATCCTTTAACAGGCTATTGAGGGTTTTGAGCAGGAGTTAACATGCCCGCAATGGAATTTAAGATTAATCTGGCAGCAAGGTGTAAACTGGATCCGAGAAGGAAGAACCCAAAAACCTGGTAGATCAGTTAGATTATTGGAGTAGTGGAAGTGAAATGATATGGTTAACTTGGGTCATAGAAATAGGCATGATACTGAGAAGATAGATTTTCAAAATACTGTGACAAAGGTGAAATCAGTAAGACTTTGGCAGCTCGTGGTGGAATGGGAAATGGAGAGTGAAAACTCAAGAGGTAGTGTGGATGAACCTAGGTGGCTGGGAGATCAGAGGGTGAGAGAATAATTAGTAGAAATAAGTAATACAGAAACAGGGATGGGCGCAGTGGCTCATGCCTGTAATTCCAGCACTTTGGGAGGCCGAGGCAGGTGGATCACATGAGCCCAGGAATTTGAGACCAGCCTGGCCAACACGGCCAAACCCCGTCTCCTGAAAATACAAAAATTAGCTGGGCGTGGTGGCGCATGCCTGTAATCCCAGCTGCTCGGGTGGCTGAGGCATGAGAATCACTTGAACCCAGGAGGCAGAGGTTGGGGTGAGCTGACATCGCACCACTGCATTCCAGCCTCTGGGTGACACAGTGAAACCCAGTCTCAAAAAAAAAAAAAAAAAACAACAAACTATAGAAACAGGTTTGGGATCTAGTAGATATATATATTTCAAAATATGTAAGGATACTCAGGCATGTAACACTACAGAGAAGTTAGGAGTGTGTTGGGGGGGTATTTCCCAAAAGATGGAGTGGGAGGGTTAGCATTACTCTTGTGAGTTTACTACAGTTCATGGTGTGGCCTTTAGCTTTATAAACTATACCAGGGTGGAGCCATCTTTCAAGCCTAGATCCACAGTGATCAAGCTCATGTGACTGGTGCATAAAACCAGGAAGGTTAGCTTACTCATTTACAGTGAGCCATAACTAGCACAAATATTGCAGTACTGTGTTGACATGACCAGTATGTTCTCTTTCAGGAGGCAGATAGACTCACATAGGAATCAAGACATATTCAGGAAGTTGCTTAGTAAGTGTGGTATGCCAAAGAAGAGTTGGATACTGCTCATATGTTGAATGACCATCGTCTCCACTGTAGGGGATATATTTGTTAGTGCGTTGATAGTGGTTCACCCTTTTTTAGACTATATATTGGATCCTTCAGTGTCCTTATGTATCATACCCAGACAAGAAAATATCTTTTCCCTCAGGGGCTATAAAGAGAAGAGAGATATATGTTCTCAAAGTATACTATGCTTACTTGTCTGAGAAAAGTTTCCAAATTAGTCTTGACTTCCTGGAGAAAACTACTTCCACGGGCTTGGGTGACTAAATATAGAAGGCAGGGGAAATGAGGCCAAAGAAAGCAGTAGGGTGACACCTAGGTTTCTGCCTAGGGCTCCTGAGTACTTTTCCTAAGACAGAAAATTGAGTAGGGGAGCAGAATCAATGGTAGCTCAAGTCAGGAAGGTAAATTTAATTTTTAAAAAATGAGTAGGCAGGACGCGGTGGCTCATACCTGTAATCCCAGCACTTTGGGAGGCCGAAGCAGACGGATCACCTGAGGTCGGGAGTTCGAGACTAGCCTGACCAACATGGAGAAACCCCGTCTCTACTAAAAATACAAAATTAGCCAGGTATGGTGGTGCATGCCCGTAATCCCAGCTACTTGGAAGGCTGAAGCAGGAGAATCGCTTGAACCCAGGAGGCGGAGGTTGCAGTGAGCCGAGATCACGCCATTGCTCTCCAGCCTGGGCAACAAGAGTGAAACTTGTCTCAAAAAAAAAATAAATAAATAAAGTAACGTTTAAAGTTCCCGTGGTCCATCCAGATGTCAATATACGTAGGAGGCACTTGGTCTGGTATGTAAGAGAAAGATTTGTGTCATGCTGTATGACAGCATTGAGGGTTATGTACCAAGCAGAGTTTGTGTTAACTCATTTACTCTTCACAACAACTCTGTGAAGTAAGAATTGTCATTAACTATTTTACAGATGAAGAAACTGAGATACAACTAGGGAAGGAGCAAATTTTTGAGTTATTAGCATGTAGATATTGGTTAAATCATGCCAGTGAATATCTCAAATGGACCCATGTCGTCTTGCCATTTACCTTAAGATGGCTATTGAAATATTTAGGATCCTTGATTATTCTAGTGAAACATTTTCTCCTGGAGCAAATAATCAACAGTTCAGTTGTCAGATTTTAGAAAGTATGGTCTTAAAAGGCAGACACTTGGTAGATTAAGGAGGAAAAAAATCGTGTAACTGTCCTCAAAAATTTAGATAATCCTCTGAAAGAGATGTGGGAAACACTTGTCCTCTTCATGCTTCTTTGCTTTAATAGCCAACTCAGTCCTTTGCAGTACTTTTATTTTAGGTACTGTTAATACTCTAATTGATGACTTCTTTTATTCCATTGCTTCTTCCTTCCCACTCTAAAAAAGTTTCTTTTAGTAATGAACTATGAGTGGGAACGTCTGTCTTTCTGGAAATGTCTTTTCTTTTGCACCTGTTTTTGTGTGGTACTTTAATTGGTTATGGAATTCTAGCTGACAGTTGTTTTTCTCAACACTTTGAAGATACTTGATTGTTTTCTGATGAAAAATCAACCGTCAGTCATATTGTTGTTTCTTCCTTTATAGGCAATGTGTCATTTCTCTGGTAGCTTTTAAGAATTTTCTTGTCTTTGGCATTCCACAATTTTACCATGATCTAGGTATGAATTTATTTTTATTTTGTCTTGCTTGGGATTTATTGTGCTTTTCCAATCTGAAGGTATTTATACCATTAGTGGGAGTCTTGGCCATTATCCCGGAATAACATCTCATCCTCGTTCTTTCTGTTCTCTCCTGGAATACCTGTTGGCTATTACCTTAGACCTTTTCTTTCTATTCTTTCCACTTTTTTTCATCTTATTCTTTATTCTGTATTCTGAGTAGTTTCTTCAGATGTGCCTTTTGTTTTATTAATTTTCTTTGTCCAGCTCCAATTTTAAAGTTGTTTTCATTTTCTTAATTCTAAAAGCCCTTCCTCTGCTCTTCTCCCACCTCCAAGCTGCCTTTTAAAATTCTCTGTATATACTGTTCATTTCTCCTGGCTTCTGTTTTTCTTTTAATTTTTGATTGTCCAGTCAGGAAAAATTTCAAACTTAAACTGAGGTGAAGAAAGTCCTGTAATAACCCTGCGTATCTAGCCTCAACATCTTTAAAAGATTATTTAATTATTTTCAGCGTATTTATGTTTTATTATACACAGTTTTAAAGTTCTTGGGAACTGACCATCCTGTTTGTGTCTGCTAACCCCTCATGATAGAGAATCCGTCCCTTGAGTATTTTTTTGTTTGTTTGAGTTGGAGTCTTGCTCTTTTGCCCAGGCTGGAGTGCAGTGGTGCAATCTCGGCTCACTGCAACCTCCACCTCCCGAATTCAAGTGATCTTCCTGCCTCAGCCTCCTGAGTAGCTGGGATTACAGGCACCCACCAACACGTCTGGCTAATTTTTGTAGGGATGGGGTTTCGCCATGTTGGCCAGGCTGGTTTCGAACTCCTGACCTCAAGTCCACCCACCTTGGCCTCCCAAAGTGCTGGGATTACAGGTGGGAGCCAGCACGCCCAGCCTGTTATTTTTAATAGCGTGGATGTTGCCTTTTTTATGGCAGTTGTGTGTACCTTAGATTGTGAGAGTCTCTCTCTTTGTTACACAGTAGTTTTGATTATTTGTGCTGGGCACATTGTGCTCCAGCCCATTTTTAACATTTTCAGCTTGTGTTTTCATACATCATGCATGAAATAAACGTTTGACTAGCACCTGCACAAAACATAGGTTGGAGTTTCTTTTTTTCGTAGGAGACTACAACCCCCCAAAAAGCCTAGGAAATAGATTTCTTACTACTTTTTATCCTGAAGTCCCCACCCAACAAAAAGCCCAGGAAGTAGATTTCTGCCTACTTCTCAGCGATGACAAAGTGTTTCTGTGGTCTGCAGCCGCCTCCACACTGTTGTTGTGTTGCAAACTTTCACTTATTGCTGTAGCTTTCTTTCCTCCTCTTATCTAGCGCCTGGATATATCTCCCCTTTCCTTTGAAGCTCTACTGTATGTTTTTTTCTATTTTTATGTACTTCTACTTAGCATTTAGATTATTTTTAGTAGAAGAGGTATTCTCCTTAAACTCAGTCTGTGTTGCCAGAACCAGAAAGTCATGTTTCTGTGAATCTGTTTTAAAGTTGTGAGTCACAAATTTCTTAGGTACTCCATACTGAGAGTGAATGCAGTGTGTTTTAATCTGATATACTGCTCTTTATTGCTCTAAAATTAGTAACACTTGGCCAGGCTCGGTGGCTCACGCCTGTAATCCCAGCACTTTGGGGGGCTGAGGCGGGCGGATTACGTTGATTTCGAGACAAGCCTGGCCGACATGGCGAAACCCCATCTCTACTAAAAATACAAAAGATAGACGGGCGTGGTAGTGGCGCCTGTAGTCCCAGCTACTCAGGAGGCTGAGGCAGGAGAATTGCTTGAACCCAGGAGGCAGAGGTTGCAGTGAGCCAAGATTGTGCCACTGCACTCCAGCCTGGGTGACAGTGAGCCTCTGTCTCAAAAAAAAAAAAAGAAGAATTTAGTAACCTTTAAAATGTGTTACCATTTCATATGGTCAGGTAGACAGTAAACAAATTCAGATTTGCATTTCAAAACATTTCAATTAAAAGCCTCCTCTTTGTGTATTTTATTTGTGCTGAAATCACAGTCATATTCACTTGTGTTTCTCGTATTGGTCAGAAGTGTTGTTACTGTTTTATCTGATTTAATGTACTAGAAAAATGCCAGGTGCGGTGGCTCACGCCTATAATCCCAGCAGTTAGGGAGGCTGAGGGGGGTGGATCACGAGGTCAGGAGGTCGGGAATTGGAGATCAGCATAGCCAGCATGGTGAAACTCAAGTCTACTAAAAATACAAAAAGAAAAAAAATTAGCTGGGCATGGTGGCATGTGCCTGTTAGTCCCAGCTACTCGAGAGAATCACTTGAACCTGGGAGGCGTAGGTTGCAGTGAGCCGAGATTGCACCACTGCACTCCAGCCTGGGCAACAGAGCAAAACTCTGTCTCAAAAAAAGAAAAAGAAAGGAAAAAAAAGTAATAGAAAAATATTAGGCCAGGCGTGGTGGCTCATGCCTGTAATCCCAGCACTTTGGAAGGCCAAGACGGACAGATCACAAGGTCAGGAATTCGAGACCAGCATGACCAACATGTTGAAACCCCATCTCTACTAAAATACCAAAATTAGCCGGGTATGGTGGCCCGCGCATGTAATCCCAGCTACTTGGGAGGCTGAGGCAGTAGAATTGCTTGAATCCAGGAGGTGGAGGTTGCAGTGAGCCAAGATCACGCCACTCTACTGCAGCCTAGGCGACAGAACAAGACTCCGTCTCAAAAAAAAAAAAAGAAAAATATTAAATGCAGTTGTGTTGCCAGACAGACTGTTTACATATAGTTTCATCTGAGAGACAGCTAGAAAATGAACTAATTAGTATATAGAGTTCCTACAAAGCAGTAAGGAAAAACTCATTAGGAAAAGGCAAAGGATATAAACTCACCAACATGGTGCAACCCCGTCTCTAGTAAAAATACAAAAATTAGCCCAGTGTGGCAGCACGTGCCTGTAATCCCAGCTACTCGGGAGGCTGAGGCAGGAGAATCTCTTGAACCCAGGAGGTGGAGGTTGCAGTGAGCTGAGATCCTGCCACTGCACTCCAGCCTGGGCAACAGAGCGAGACTCCATCACACAAAAAAAAGAATATACAGATGTTCTCCTGAATTTATAATAAGGAAACATGCTAAGAAAACTGTAGTAAGGTATTTTTCACCCATTAGATTGGAAAAAAATTTTTTTTTTTTTTGTATTTTTTTTGTATTTTGTATTTTTGTATTTTAGTAGAGACGGAGGTTTCGCCGTGTTGCCCAGGCTGGTCACGAACTCCTGAGCTCAGGCAATCCGCCTGCCTTGGCCTCCCAAAGTGCTGGGATTACAGGGATGAGCCACCACGCCTGGCCGGAAAAGGTGTTTAAAGTTGGTTACACACTGGATTCAGAAAGATGTTGAGAAATGGGAACATTTATGCATTGCTTGTGGGAGTGAAATTAACTCCAGGGAGGACAGTTTAACAATTTATCTTGAGGATCATTTGGTGCATAGTTGGAAATACCAAGATCGGAAGCAACCTAAGTGTTCCTCAGAGGAAGCTAAATAAATAATTAGGGTACCCACACAGTAGAATACTGTACATACAGTGTTATACATAGAATGAGGCAGCTGTTAAATATATGGACATGGAATTATCTCAGAGGGACTGTTAAATGGAAAAGCTAAGGTGTAGAATAATGTGTAGTGTGCTAACATGAGGGAGAGGGGAACATACATGGATTTTAAATGTTTTGAATCCTTAGAAGAATGTACAAGAGGCCGGGTGCGGTGGCTCGTGCCTGTAATCCCAGCATTTTGGGAGGCCACAGCGGGCAGATCACTTGGGTCAGGAGTTGGAGAGCAGCCTGGCCAACATGGCGAAAACCCTCCTCTACCAAAAAATAAAAGTTAACTGGTCGTGGTGGCGCACGCCTGTAGTCCCAGCTACTGGGGAGGCTGAGGTGGGAGAATTGCCTGAACTTGGGAAGCAGAGGTTGCAGTGAGCTGAGATCGCACCACTGCACTCCAGCATGGGTGATGCATTGAGACCCTGTCTCAAAAACAAAACAACAACAACAACAACAAAAAGAATGTACAAGAAACTAGTAAATGTTTCTTGTACTGTCTTAGGCAGGGGGCAAGAAATGGACATATCAAGTGAGGATTTTTTTTTAAAGTACTCCCTGAAGGAGCTTAGAAACAGAGCAGAAGCTGGTGTGTGGTGGCCTCATGCCTTTAGTAATCCCCGCACTTTGGGAGGCTGATGCGGGAGGATCACTTGAGCTCAGGAGTTACCAGCCTGAGTAAAATGGCAAAACCCCATCTCTACAAAAAAATACAAAAATTAGCCAGATGTGGTGGTACGCACCTGTGGTCCCAGCTACTTGGGAGGCTGAGGTGGGAGGATTACTTGAGCCTCGAAGTTGATGCTGCAGTGAGCCGAGATGTTGCCACTGTATTCCAGCATGAGCAGCAGAGTGAGATCCTGTCTCAAAAAAAAAAAAAGAAAGAAAGAAAAGGGAACAGAATGGGGAAACTCATTTTCCTTAGGAATTTTGAGTGGTTGTTAGTTACCTATTACATATTATGACTTTGATCAAAATAAATATTCAAAATAATTAAAGTATCACTTCAAAGTGGTATTGTGTATGAAATTCCATTTCTGTTGCATCCGTTTCAACATGTTGCCAGGCCATGGCTGATGTTCATTTGACAAATAATGAGTCCTATGTGATAGACACTGTGCTACATTTTGTGAATGACAAATCCTGAGGAAACATTTTTATTGAGTTCATCTGCTTAAGAGTTTGCCCTTTTGATTTAGTGCTTCAGAATTACTGTAGATTCTTAAAACGAGAATATTTTTTATTATAGCCATCGCTCTGTATCTGAGGAGAATTGGTTCCAGCACCTCCTTGTATACCAAAACCCACACATACGCAAGTTCCTTATTCAGCCCTCTGGAACCTGTGGATACAAAAAGCCGGCCCTCCTTATATGCAGGTTTTGCATCTCCTTAATACTGTGTTTGTGATCCATGTTTGGTTGTGGTTGCAGAACCTGCTGATAGGGAGGCCTGACTGGAAAAAATCCGCAGAAAAGTGGACCCATAAAGTTCAAACCTGTGTTCAAGGGTCAAATGTATTTTGTAGAAGAGGAGATGAAACTGAGGAACTTGATCTAAACTCATATTCTAAAACCAAATTGCTGGTCCAGTGCTCATTCCACTGAGTCAGTCAAATGTAATTCATAGTGAGTACTGTGAAATATTAGTGTCTTTAGTTCACTTTGTGGTTAGAATTCCTTTCTTTTATAAAGATTACCACCTTCAGTGACTTTCTACATCTTTGTGCAGATAAACCTTTTCAAATGCCAGTCTTTGCCTTGGAATGCCTTTTTCCCCTGTATTTTCTGCCTCTCATTTGATACCTTCTTAAAAAAAATTCTTCTAGTTCCATAACTAAATAATTATTTTTTATTTTGAGCTCCCACAACACTTGTATATTCCTTTCTCTCAGTGTTTCTGCTCAGGTGGGGAGGGTAGCACTGACTTTGGACAGAGAGGTCAGTGGTGCTACACATCCTTTAACACTTAGAAGTCCAGGCCTGTGTAAGGAATTGTCCAGCTGCTCTTTCAGTTAGGTAAAAAACTTAGGGAGCTATCTGAGGCCAAAGCCTAATTTGGCTTTACATTTAAAGACAAAGTTTTAGTTAATGGGTTTTGTTGTTGTTGAGATGGAGTGTCACTCTGTCATCCAGGCTGGAGTGCAGTGGTTTGATCTCAGCTCACTTCGACCTCCTCCTGGGTTGAAGCAATTATCTTGCCTCAGCCTCCCGAGTAGCTGGGATTACAAGCGTACACCACCATGCCCGGCTAGTTTTTAGTATTTTTAGTAGAGATGGGGTTTCACTATGCTAGCCAGGCTGCTTTCGAACTCCTGACTGTGAGTGATCCTCCTACCTCAGCCTCCCAAAGTGCCTGGCCTATTTTATGGTTTTAATAACATACAGAATTAACCAGGAATGCATCTACTGTGTAAAAATCAAGGGAAGCCAGGCGTGGTGGCTCACGCCTGTAATCCCAGCGCTTTTTGTAGACTGAGGTGGGAGGATCACCTGAGGTCAGGAATTCGAGACCAGCCTGGCCAACATGGAGAAACCCCGTGTCTACTAAAAAAAATTAGAAAAATTAGCCAGGCATGGTTGTGTGTGCCTGTAATGACAGCTACTCAGGAAGCTGAGGCTCAAGAATCACTTGAACCTGGGAGGTTGAGGTTGCAGTGAGCCAAGATTGTGTCACTGTACTCCAGCCTGGGCAACAGAGAGAGACTCCGGCTCAAAAAAAAAAAAAAAAAAATTGAAGGGAGAATTGTACTTTGTTTTGCTTGTAACTTGACTGGTCAGGCCATTCATGATATTTGAACAAATTGTAAGTCTGTATTTGAAGGTTGTTTATTGTTGTTGGTTCTTAGAGGCAAATATCCAACTACATTGTGTTTGTACTTTAGGTATATAAATGTTTATTGAATATGTTTTATTAAAAATTACTTTGTTCCTTATACCTCAGGAGATAAATGTACATTTTAAAAGTGTTCCTCAGTCAGGTGAGGTGGCTCACACCTGTAATTTCAGCACTTGGGGAGGCTGAAGCAGGATGATCACTTGAAGCCAGAAGTTCAAGACCAGCCTAGGCAACATAGCAAGACCGTGTCCCTACAAAAAATATATATATATATGTGTGTGTGTGTGTGTGTGTGTGTGTATATGTTTTTTTAATATATATGTTTTAAAAAACATATATATATTTTAAGTGTGTGTATATATATAGATTTTTTTTTTTTTTTAATCAATCAGGCATGGTGGTTCACACATGTAATCCCAGCACTTTGGGAGGCTGAGGCAGGAGGACCACTTGAGCCCAGGAGTTATCAGCCTGGGCAAGATGATGAGACCCTGTCTCTCCAAAATACAAAAACAATTAGCTGGGCATGGTAGCCTGTCCCTATAGTAGGGCTAAGGTGGGAGGATCCCTTGAGTCCAGGAGTTCAAGGATGCAGTAAGCTGTGATTACTGCACTGCACTCCATTCCTGGCTGGGCAAGACAGCTGGGTATGGTGGGACTCACCTGTACTCCTAGCTACTCAGGAATAGCTATTTAAAAAAAAAGGCTGGGCGCGGTGGCTCACACCTGTAATCCCAACACTCTGGGAGGCCGAGGCGGGCGGATCACGAGGTCAGGAGACAGAGACCATCCTAGCTAATACGGTAAAACTCCATCTCTACTAAAAAAAAAAATTAGCCTGCCGGGCGCGGTGGTGGGCGCCTGTAGTCCCAGCTACTCGGGAGGCTGAGGCAGGAGAATGGCATGAACCAGGGAGGTGGAGCTTGCAGTGAGCCGAGATTGCGCCAATGCACTCTAGCCTGGGTGACAGAGCGAGACTCCTTCTCAAAAAAAAAAAAAAATGTGCATAGGCATATTATTACCTACTAATTTCATTTTAACCTAGTTAAGGAGGCATAAAATATTATAAAAGGACTTATTTTTATTTATTTATTTATTGAGACAGGGTGTCTTGCTCTGTCACCCAGGCTGGAGTGCAGTGGTGTGATCATAGGTCACTGCAGCCTTGCACATCTGGGTGCAAACAACCCACCTAAGTAGCTGAGACTAACAGGCGCGAGGCACTCTGCCTGGCTAATTTTTAAATTTTTGTTAGAGACAAGATCATGCTTAGCTGCCCAAACTAATCTGGAATTCCCGGCTAAAAGTCATCCTCATTCCTTGGCCTCCCAAAGTGCCTTGATTTTAGGCATGAGCCACCACACCTGGCCAGGAGTTATTATATTAAAGGATAATTGAATAGAGGAGGAGGGACAGAATATTTAAAAAGTAAAAGCTCTAACGTATCATTACGAAAGTTGCTTTATTTTTTGGCATTAATGAGGTTAATACTGTGGTTCGTTGTCTGAATTAGTTATCTGTTCATTTGACATAGACAACTTTTTGTTTTTAATAACCTTAAGAACCGGTCAGGCGTGATGGCTCATGCCTGTAATCCCAGCACTTTGGGAGGCCGAGGCAGGCAGATCACCTGAGGTCAGGAGTTCGAGACCACTCTCGCCAACACGGCAAAACCCCGTCTACTAAAAATACAAAAAAAATTAGCCGAGCATGGTGGTGGGTACCTGTAATCTCAGCTACACAGGATGCTGAGGCCGGAGAATCGCTTGAACCCAGGAGGCAGAGGTTGCAGTGAGCCGAGGTCGCACTACTGCACTCCAACCTGGGTGACAGAGCAAGACTCTGTCTCAAAAAAATTAAAAAAATCTGAAGAACTGCTCTTAGTCATGGATGGCATCACATGTGTGGTTCTCAGTGCGTGCCTGAGGAAGTTTTATTACCTTTTATGTGAACGTTAAATGGTACACCAGGATGATTCATTTTTTACCTTTTAAGTATTGAAGTAATAATTTTGAATTATATTTTTTGTTTGTGGTGGAGTTTCTAGGCTGGGCAAGACAGCTGGGTATTCAGACCGTGCCCGAATTATAATATTAAGTCTTATCTACAGGATGACCAAACAATGTCTTCCAAAGTGGGATATTTCTAAGAATGAAAAGAAATAGCATTAATAATTGCAGATTTGGTTCTAGACCACCACAGTAAAGTGGATTATCTCAATAAAGCAAGCCACACAAATTTTTGGTTCCCTAGAGTGTATAAAAGTCATGCTTATACTATACTGTAGTCTATTAAGTGCCCAATAGCATTTTGTCTAAAAACCAGTGTACGTACCTTAAATAGAAAATAATTGCCAGGAAATTGATCATCTAAGCCTTTAGAAGTTTTTATCTTTTTGCTGGTGGAGGGTCTTGCCTCCATGTTCATGGTTGCTGACTGGTCCTGGGAATGGCTGTTGCAATTGCTTAAAACAAGGTAACAGTGAAGTTTGCTGCATTGATTGGTGCTTCCTTTCACAAAAGATTTTTTTTTTTCTTTTTTTTGAGACAGAGTTTCACTTTTGTGGCCCAGGCTGGAAATGGCACGATCTTGGCTCACCACAACCCTCTGCCTCCCGGGCTCAAGCAGTTCTCCTTAGCCTCCCAAGTAGCTGGGATTACAGGCATGCACTGCCACGCCTGACTAATATGGTATTTTTAGTAGAGACGGGGTTTATCCATGTTGGTTAGGCTGGTCTGGAACTCCTGACCTCAGGTGATCCGCCCGCCGGGGCCTCTCAAAATGCTGGGATTATAGGCGTGAGCCACCATACCCGCCCCTCAAAAGATTTTTCTATATAGCATGTGATGCTGTTTGATGGCATCTCAGCTAGAATAGAATTTCTTTCAAAATCAAAGGCAATCCTCTCAAACCCTGCCACTGTTTTATCAACTAAGTTTATGCAGTGTTTTAAGTCCTTTATTGTCATTTCAACAGTGTTAATGGCATCTTCACCAGAAGTAGATCTCAAGAAACCACTTTCTTTGCTTATCCATGAGAAGCAAGTTATCATCTGTTCAAGTTTTAAGCGTTTGTAGCAATTCAGTCACATCTTCAGGCTCCATTTCTAATTCTAGTATTTCTCTTGCTGTTTCCACCACATCTGCAGGTAGAAGATTTCCACTGAAATCTTAAAGTCCTCAAAGTCATTCATGAGAGTAGAAATCAACTTCTTCCAAACGCTTTTTAATGTTAGTATTTTGACTTCTTCCCATGAATCACAAATGTTCTTAATGGCATCTAGAATGGTGAATCCTTTCTAGGTGGTCTTCAGTTTATTTTGCCCAGATCCATCAGAAGAATCACTGTCTATGACAGCTATGGCCTTATGAAATGTATTTCTTTTTTTTTTTTTTTTTTTTTTTTTTTTT
>NW_016803808.1:1686511-1702844 GCF_001698545.2 Rhinopithecus bieti | reverse complement strand
TGTTAGCCAGGATGGTCTCGATCTCCTGACCTCGTGATCCGCCCGTCTCGGCCTCCCAAAGTGCTGGGATTACAGGCTTGAGCCACCACACCCGGCCATGAAATGTATTTCTTAAATAATTCCTCTTGAAAGTTGAAATTACTCCTTAATTTATGGGCTGCAGAATGGATGTAGTTTTGTGTTAGCAGGCATGAAAACAGCATTAATCTTGTACATCTCCCTCAGAGCTCTTTGGTAAACAGGGTCTACATTGTCAATGAGCAATTATAATTTGAAAGGAATCTTTTTTTTCTGAGCAGTAGGTCTCAACAATGAACTTAAAATATTCGGTGAACCATCCTGTAAACAGGTGCTGTCATCCAGGCTTGGTTGGGTGTTCCATTTGTAGAGTGCAGGCAGAGTAGATTTAGCATAATTCTTAAGGACCCTAGGATTTTTGGAATGCTAAATGAGCATTGACTTCATCTTGAAGTCACCAGCTGCACTAGCCCTGAAGAGTCAAGTCCTTGATGGCATCTTCTGGTATAAGGCTGTTTCCTCTACATTGGAAATAATGGTACTTTGTATAGCTACCTTCATTCATCAGTGATATTAGCTAGATCTTCTGGATAACTTACTGCAGCTCTACATTAGCACTTGCACCTTCACCCTGTACTTTTATGTTCTGGAGGTGGTGGCTTCTTTTGGTCAACCTCATGAATCAACCTCTCCTAGCTTCAAATTTTTCTTATGCAGCTTCCTTACTTCTCGCAGCCTTCATCGAATTGAAGAGAATTAAGGCCTTGCTCTGGATTAGGCTTTGGTTTAAAGGAATGTTGTGGCTGGCCTCAGCTTCTATCCAGACCACTTAAAGTTTTCTCCATATCATCAATAAGTCTGTTTTGCTTTCTTACCATTTGTGTGTTCACTGTAGTAGTGTTCACTTTTAATTTCCTTCAAGAACTCTTTCTTTGCATTTACAACATCGCTGTTTGGTACAAGAGGCTCAGCTTTAGCTTATCTTGGCTTTCGACATGCCTTCCTCACTAAGTTTAATTATTTCTAGCTTTTGAAAGTGAGAGACATGTATCTCATCTTTTCACTTGAACACTTAAAGGCCATTGTGGGGTTATTAATTGGTCTAATTTTATTATTTTTGTGTCTCAGGGAATAGGTAAGCCAGAGGAGATAGAAGAAATTGGGAGCACCCGATTGTTGGAGCAGTCAGAACAGACACAGCATATATCGATTCAGTTTACCATCTTATGTGGGCATGCGTGTGGTACCCCAAAACAATTACAATAGTAACATTAATGACCACTGATCACAGATCGCCATAGCAGATATAATAATCATAAAAAGTTTGAAATATTGGGAGAATTACCAGGTTGTGCCACAGAGACATGAAGTGAGCACATGCTGGTGGAAATTGGCTCTGATAGACGTGCTTGATTCAGTGTCGCTACAAACCTTCAATTGGTTAAAACTACAAAAACACACCACAATATCTACAAAAGACAATAAAATGAGATCTGTCTGCTGGAACAGTGGGCTTAAACTGGAATGGTCCTGGGCAGCCAGATCACATGGTTGCTTTACTCCTCCAGTATACTTCATTGTTAAAATGTGGTTGTAGAGGTTTGGAATTTGGTATAGGATTAAATGAAAAGTTTTAACCTTGGGGATGCAAGGATGTAAGGATCTCATTAGGCTTTGCAACTTGAGTTTGATGTCTTCTGTGTGGTGTCTGCTAAATCCCACAGAGTATAGGATCAGTCACATTGGTTATAAGGTTTGCTTCTGGCTGGGCACAGTGGCTCATGCCTGTAATCCCAGCACTTTGGGAGGCCGAGGCAGGCAGACCACCTGAAGTCAGGAGTTTCAGACCAGCCTGACCAACATGGAGAAACCTTGTCTCTAGTTAAAAATAATTAAATAAATAAATAAAGAGCGAAACTCCATCTCAAAAAAAATAAATAAGTAAAAGGATTGCTTCTATCTCTGAAAATTTTTACTTCATTCCATACTTCGTTTTTTTGAAAATGAATTTAACATGGGCACCAGAATGGGGTTGATTCATCATTCTTGGATTCTAAGTCTTAACAATTTTTTTTTTTTTTTTTTTTTTTTTTTAAATGGAGTTTCACTCTTTTGCCCAGGCTGGAGTGCAATGGCGCGATCTTGTCTCACTGCAACCTCTGCCTTCTGGTTTCAAGCAATTCTTCTGCCTCAGCCTCCTGAGTAGCTGGGATTACAGGTGCCTGCCACTATGCCTGGCTAATTTTTGTATTTTCAGTAGCGACTGGGTTTCACTGTGTTGGCCAGGCTGGTTTCGAACTCCTGACGTTGTGATCTGCCCACCTCGGCCTCCCAAAGTGCTGGGATTACAAGTGTGAGCCACTGCGCCTGGCCCAACAATTCTTAATTAGTAACTTCTAAAATGGACATTTTAAGGACATTTGACTGTTTAATGCATTCATTTTTTTTAATGATTGAAAATATTTCCATAGATGAGTTGATGTTATATGATCAACTTGGATTAAGTCTTAGGTGATTCACTGCCTCCTTGGTTAAGGCAGCAAATCCTTTATGAGATTTAATTCTAGCAGGTATAGTCATAAATGGTAGTTTCTGAGACCAGAGACCTTTAGATCATAATAGTCTCATTACATAAGTACAGAGACAGACACTTGAGAAGGTGTGATTTCCTACAAAATTATAGAGCTAATGATAGTATGAAAGTTCCACAAATGATAATCTAATTTCTAAAACTCAATATTCTGATACATAACACAGAGTTACTCTGTCCCTTTTTTGTTTTACTGATTAAATCTCTAAACTGGGCCCTGTGGCTGAGGCCTGTAATCCTAGCGCTTTGGGAGACTGAAGAGGGCGGATCCCTTGAGGTTAGGAGTTCGAGACCAGCCATGGTAAACCCTGTCTATACTGAAAATGCAGAAATTAGCTGGGTGTGGTGGCAGGTGCCTGCAATCCCAGTTACTTGGGGAGGCTGAGGCTGAGGAATCGCTTGAACCGGGAGGCGAAGGTTGCAGGTGAGCTGAGGTTGCGCCACTGCACTTCACCCTGGGTTGGCAGAGCGAGACTCCGTCTCAAGGGGGGAAAATATCTCTAGCTTAGATTTGGCCTTGTCTTTATTAGAAATGCTCCATTTTAGGGTCTGTTCATATCCTGATTAACTGATAATATAGAAATAATGACTGATACGTGTATCCTAAAGTTAGAGATTCAGCATGATAATAGTGTGTTTGCTAATGAACCTCAGTAAACTATTAGGAAATTGAAACTTCTTAGAACATTTTTTTTGCTTCCTGTTATTTTGCATGTATTTTAAGGCTCTTCATAACAGTTATCTACTCTTTCTTAAATAAATCAATTCTATAAATAAGCATAATAAGCTTAATGAGAGACAAGAGTAGCTTAGTCTGTAAAATGGAAATCACTTATAAATGAATTTAGAATTAAAAGATTAAGTTGTTGAGTGTTACAGAATTTTACCGCTGAAACCAAATAAATTATTTTGAAAAAGCAGTTGAAGTAGCAAGTAGGATTGTTTTATACAGTAGTTAACTCTTAAAAATCGTATGGGGATTTTGTTGTTCTTCTGGAAGCCTTTTTTTCTAAGATATGGGGGTGGGAGAAAGGAGGAATAGTTACTGTTCTAAATTTGCATTAATGTTATTTCTTGACAGTTTCATTTCTTATATTATTCTTTACAACTTTTGTGTTATAGTCTATTATTGTTCCCATCCTGTTTTTCTAAGATTAAACTTATTCTGAGTTCCTTTAGCATTTCCTAAAGCAACCTCTATAATAACTTATGTTCTTTCCTTTTGCTTACCTTGTTTCTTTGGTCTAAAGTGTTCTAAATTACTAGTTCATCTTGTTATTGTGGGTAGTACATTGATTGACGTGTTAGTTTTCACATTCTCAAAAAGGAACACACTACCATCCATGTTTTACTCCTCAGTCAAGTAACATTGTCAGCACCAGAGGGACCTCCAATATTAGCCCACCAAAACTCCCAAGATAATAAAATTTGCTAAAGAGTTTACAAGGGAGAGCTCCTGCTTAATTGATAAGAATAATGTACAGAAGAAATCAGTGGGGGAAATTCTAACTATGCTCCCTCCTGGCGACTTTTTTTTTTTCTTTGAGATGGAGTTTCGCTCTTGTTGCCCAGGCTGGAGTGCAATATCTCAGCTCACTGGAACTTCTGCCTCCTGGGTTCACGCAATTCTCCTGTGTCAGCCTCCCAAATAGCTGGAATTACAGGCATGCATCACCACGCCTGGCTAATTTTGTGTTTTTAGTAGAAATGGGGTTTCACCATGTTGGTCAGGCTGGTCTCAAACTCCTGACCTCAAGTGATTCACCCGCCTCAGCCTCCCAAAGTGCTGGGATAACAGGCGTGAGCCATGGCACCTGGCCCTCCCTCCTGACCTCTTACCAGTACCCTTATTTGGAAAGACTTTCAGGGAGTTATGTGTCAGTTTGGGGTTTTTGGTCTCTGATCTGTATTTTTTACAATAATTTTAAAAGATTACACATTTGTAGCCTATATTCTATCTGGTATTAATAATATTTGGTATTGATAATACAGATACAGACTAGATTATTTGGGTAAGACATGAAGCAGAATCCATTATGTCTTTTAGTTGAGCTAAAGTATACATCTTTACTACTGATAGTATATGGAAAGACAGAATTATTCTGTACCTGTTGTTTCCTTCACAGAGAGCTAGTGGCATCTGACAAAGAACCATGATACCTGGCTGAACAACTCCAGGATGGAAGTAATGCCCAAGTCAGTTTATAAAAGCCCAACACTGTAAATCATATGTAATGGCTATATGCAAATTAGTAGTCAAAGTTAATAATTTTAGAAAGGAAAGGTTAGCTCATAAGTGGCTGTGTTGTAATGAATGCAGTAGCTGTTTGGCAACTTTCTGAATGCTTGGAAGGCCCTTTGTCCACAGTCCTTGTGAACACCCACACATCTAGCATGCGTGACTCAGGAGAGACTAGTGCTAGAATGGAAGTTTCTCTCTTCTCTACTCCTCACCCTAAGCCCTTGTTCTGGTCAGACTTTTCTCACCCCCTGCTCTTACACATCTACCACAGTTAACAGAGCACTAGGTCTTAAAAGTACTGAGTAGCTTTTTATGTGACTATAAATAATATCTTCACCAGAGCTGGCACCTTCTTGGAGATCCTGTGGAATTTCATTGTAACTGACTGACTCACTTGGAGGAACAAGAAAAGTGAGAGGCGTCTTACTTTACATTAGGGCTCCTTGGCGTGTGTGGGTACAGGCAGAGGCGGTATTTCTCTTGGTATAAATACTGTGTTTGCCTTCTTTGATATTACTTCTCAGAATCCACTCATTTAAACATTCCAATGACTGAGTCAGTTTGAGATGTAGAACTTTTTTTGTGACAATCTCACTATTGCCTCCTACCCCCTCCTTCCACCACAACCCTAAATTCATTTCATAAAATAGTTTTAATATGAAAGTCATCCATAATACATAAAATGGTAATAGAGGAAAAGTTAAAGTAATGTAATTTTAAGGATTCAAGTGTCTCGGTTCATTACGTAACTATTAAAATTATATTGGTGATGTTGAGCACAATAAATTCTGAAAATCTGATTCGTCTGTTCTTTTTATAGTTAAGAGTGTAGTGATGCTGGAGCAGCACTTGTCACAATTGCCTTTAGTTTGGGTGTGGCCCTAATGACCTCTGTTGCCACACTCCTGGCTCAGCAACTTTCCAACTTGAGCCACAGTTGTGATACTCATCACTTTTATAATGTATAAACTTCTGGGACTTTGATACATAATTTTATATTAATTTTTTTTGTGCACGCGCACACGTGTGTATGTGTGCGTGTTTTAACTTTCTCTGGCCTCAGGCCCTTAAAAAAATATATGTGTATATATATGTGTGTGTGTGTGTATATATGTTATCTAGATATTTAAAATATTTTTCTAATTAAAGCATTTTAAATGTTTTTCTGTTTTTTTTTTTTTCTTTTAGAGACATGGTCTCTTTTGCTCTGTCTCCCAGGCTGGAATGCAATGGCACGATCATGGCTCACTGAAGCCTCCACCCCCAGGGTTTAAGCCTTCCTTCTGCCTCAGCCTTCCAAGTAGCTGGGACTGCAGGTGTGTGCCACCACACCTAATTTTTTGAAAATTCTTTGTAGAGACAGGGTCCCATTATGTTGCCCAGGCTGATCTCAAACTCCTGGGCTCTCAAGCAATCCACTTGCCTCCACCTCTACTTCCCAGAGTGCTGGGATGATAGGCGTGAGCTGTCGCACGTGGCCTCTGTTTATTTTCTTTAAAAATAACTTATAGGCTCACGCCTATCATCCCAGCACTTTGGGAGGCCGAGGTGGGCAGATCACTTGAGGTCAGGAGTTTGAGACCAGCCTGGTCAACATGGTGAAACCCCGTTTCTACTAAAAATAGAAAAATAAGCTGGGCGTGGTGGTGTGTGCCTGTAGTCCCAGCTGCTCGGGAGACTGAGGCAGGAGAATCGCTTGAGCCTGGGAGGTGGAGGTTGCAGTGAGCCAAGATCACACCACTGCACTCACACTGGGCAGCAGAGTGAGACTTTGTCTCCAAAAAAAAAAACCATGGATGCAGTGATTGCATTTTGTTAGACCACTTTTAGTCAGATAAACAAGAAGAAACTTCTTGGTTAGAAGTGTATTTTCTAAACTTTTGTTATTTTAAATTTATAAACAGCTTTCCTTTTCTTTACCAATTATGTGAATTTGACTCAACCTTACTTGTTTATTCTCCAGACTTGCCAGTTTGGTATCATAGAGAGTATTTTTATGTAATATTAACTGATTGTATCTGTGGTTATTTTCCAAAATGCAAAAGGATGTTCTCTCTTCCCTGCTTTAAAACGTGCACTAGTTTTACTTTTCCTAGAGCAGTGCTTTTCAAACTCTGTCCCTGGGCAGGCAAACTGTGTACCTAGGCTGATACTAGCTAACATTTACTGAGTACTTAACATGTGACACTATTCCAGGCTTTTGACATCTGTTATTGGTTTTATTCTCAGAACAAACCAATGAAGTAGGTATTAGTATCTTAACATTTTTATGAGAATTTTGTTTTGCTTTGTAATATTTAATACAAAAAGACTTTTTTTGGTTTGTTTTTGTTTGTTTGAGAAGGAGTCTCGCACTGTCGCCCAGGCTGCAGTGTAGTGGCGTCATCTCAGCTCACTGCAACCTCCACCTCCCAGGTTCAAGCGATTCTCCTGCCTCAGCCTCCTGAGTAGCTGGGATTACAGGTGCCCACCACCACGTCCGGCTAATTTTTTGTATTTTTAGTAGAGATGGCGTTTCACTATGTTGACCAGGCTGGTCTCGAACTCCTGATTTTGTGATCTGCCCGCCTCGGCCTCCCAAAGTGCTGGGATTACAGGCATGAGCCACCACACCCGTCCCTAAAAGGTTTTAAATGGATGACCTAGCATCAAGAAAATTGAATCTAAGAAGATTTCTATCATATTTGTCTTTTGTGACTTTTTACACTCCAAGGCATACCATATCCTGTACCTCTAGAAGTGAAAATTTCTTTGTATGAAATTAGGAACAAAAGACATACTCAAGAACTTTTTTAAAAAAATAGATTTCGTAGACCTAAAATTATTCTTTTAAATTGCTGTGCAAGTTTCTAAACCTCTTACTCTCGATTCCCGTATTTACCTCATTTTAGATGCACACTTGACTGCAGAGGACACTGAGTAGCACTGTTCTCCCTCGTACTTGATGTTTTAAACATTTTGTTTCCCCTCCCTAAAATGAGTGCACGTCCCTGTTTTCTGCTTGGTGCATTTCTACTTTTCCTTCTTGACACCTCAAATACTCTTTCCCAGGGAATCCTGTCTTAACTGGAGGCCATCTCCAGCAGAGCCAGATGCTCCCTCTCTGTGCTTCCTTAGCACTGTATCTGCGTCTTTCTTAATGCTTGGTGTGTAGTTGGTGTACTTACAGACCGTGAGCTTCTTGAGGGCAGGGGCCTGATTTTAAGTCTTCTCTGTATCCATTATAGCACCTAGCAGGTATGAAAATGTTTGTTGAATGAATGGATGAGTGAACAGACAGGCTGTTTCTAATTGCAACGTTTGGTGTAATCTAGAATCTAGCCTTACCATTAGAAACTATAGGCTACATCATTTAAAGCCTCCCAGGGCAACTGGTGGCAACAACCTAACCCCTGCTGTAAGAACATGTTTCAAGTCCAGGCTGGTATGGTATAGTATTACTGTAGTAGTTAATGATTGAAATGCCCACTAGGCAGAAGTTTTATCATTTAATGATAATGTGCAGTAGGCAGAAGTTTAGTGCCTAATGTTCTGTCTTATTTATTTCAGGAATTGTTGGATAAATATTTAATAGCCAATGCAACTAATCCAGAGAGTAAGGTCTTCTATCTGAAAATGAAGGGTGATTACTTCCGGTACCTTGCTGAAGTTGCATGTGGTGATGATCGAAAACGTGAGTATATTTGTTATATGGGCAAAAGTAGAATTAAAAAAAAGAAATGGGGATAAATGGGATACTATAACAGTATACGTAATCTTCAGGCTCTTTGCGACTTAAAAATAATTCAATGTATATCAAGAAAATTAGTATTACCTTACGTTCTCAAATATGAAAATTGGGTTGTAAATTTACATCATATGCTGTTTTAAAAAATTAAGCTCATCTGTGAACTCTGTAATCTCGTATGGTATTATTTAGAACGGGCTTAATCTTTTATGATTTTAGAATTTTGGTTCACCATATTTTAGCTCCAGAGCTTTTTGTGTAAACTTTATGAGTGATTCTGCATTTCACATGGCATTTCTATCATCATGCCTTAAAACTTCAGATCACTGGAAATTACATACAGAACATGGAAACAGATTGTTGTGCTTTTTCTGTTTGTCATATTAATTCATTATCATCTATTTTAAGGGGTCATAACATTGACTGCTAATTACATATAATCAAATTTCTGAGGAGGAGAGGTGAAATGAGTGTGTTACTGCTGGTGTATAACTTGTTCCACCTTCACAGTAAGTTTGAATGACCCATATGGTTAGGTTTTACTTGAGAAAGTTGAATACACAGGAATTGTTGATTAATCAAGTAGTGGTCATAAAAATAGATTTTAGTATTAAATACCTATTTTATTTATTTATTTATTTATTTATTTACCTAGACTATCATAGAAAACATGGATATGGGAAAAAGTGACCAAATTGCCTAACTTGATAATAAAAAAGTGAAGTGAATTTATTTGCAATGAGTGTCTCCTGGGATACTGGTAGCTGAGTGTAAGATAGAGCTCATTAAATTTAGTGTATGTGCTTGCTACCAGATTTATCAAGTTCTAGGTAATAGAAGTATCAGTTCCTTATTTTTTCTAGTAAGTTTGTTATTTTCTTCTTAATTTTGTCCTGTCTACAAAGATATACCCCTACAAATAGTTACTATGACCTGAAAATGAGAGTTTTGCCATCCTAAATATCAGTGTAACTGAATATATAAAGAGAACTTGTACTTGAGAAACTATTATACCTTGCTATAATAAAATCTGTATACTAAACTTACTTATTCTGTTACTGATGTGTAATTTCTGTTGCTATGAAGATAAGCAGAATTGGACATGATACTGGCACAGAACTGTATATTTAGGTATCAGAAAGCCAAAGAGAAGTATTTGGGAGATTGAGACATAACTGTAGCTTTAACCTGATTTAACCCTTAGGAGCTCATTGGCACTTTCCAGTCTCACACGTAGTCGCATTTACATTCTGATAGTCTGGGATTCGTAGATAGGCTGTCTTTATAGCCTAATTGCTGAGACACTGGGGCTTCCTAATTGAACTTCTTGATTGAAGTTCCTAATTGAACTTCCTAATTGAACTAATTGAACTATAACCTGCATGCAAGAACTTCTTATTGCATGCGGGTTATACCAGTCAGGATTAGATCAATAAATGTGCCATTTCAGAGGAAGGAAAATGAACATGATTCAGGTCATAAAGGGATAGCTTAATTCTCTTACATCAGTATCTCTAAAGCTGTAATAGGCCAGTGGCCTCATACAGAAAACTACCCTTTTCAAAACATGGGTATAATCAGATTAGTGTTGGTAATACTGAACATTTTGTGAAAGGAGAGTACCATTTTAATTAGGCCAGTAATCAAACTCAGGTCAGAGCAGATTTTGTCCTATGTGTTGAAACTTTTATATTGCCTTTCACATAGTATCTCTTGATACTAAGAATCAGTATTTCTCCAAATCAGAAAAATAGAGATTTTGGTGTTGATGATCTTCATAAAGTTCACATTATTTCGGGAAAGGGTATTCCAGTCAAATTATTATTATTATTATCATCATTTTTGAGATGGAATTTCGCTCTCGTTAACCAGGCTGAAGTGCAAAGGCGTGATCTTGGCTCACTGCAAGCTCTGCCTCCTGGGTTCAAGTGAGGCTCATGCCTCAGCCTCCCAAGTAGCTGGGATTACAGGCATGCACCACCACTCCCAGCTAATTTTTGTGTTATTAGTAGAGCTGGGGTTTCTCCATGTTGTCAGGCTGGTCTTGAACTCCCAACCTCAGGTAATCTGCCCGCCTCGGCCTCCCAAAGTGCTGGGTTTACAGGTGTGAGCCACCGCACCCCATCCAAATTATTTTTCATTGCTGCATTTCCAAGTAATAGAATTAAAAGACATAAAATAAGAAAATCGTTTTAGCCTAGGGATGGAAAAAAGTCTGATTTACTATAATATCTCATGTTTTTTTCCATTAAGCTGTTTATATGTAAGCAACATTCTAAACTGGTTTTTTGTTTTGTTTGTTTGTGACAAACTGTCACGCAGGTTCGGAGTGCAGCAGCATGATCTTGGCTCACTGCAGCTTCAACCTCCTGGGTTCAAGGGGTCCTCCCACCTCAGCCTCCCAAGTAGCTAGAGCTACAGACATGCACCACCATGCCTAGCTATTTTTTTTTTTTTTCGTAGAGACAGGGATAAGATCTCCCTATGTTGCCCAGGCTGGTCTTGAACTCTCGGGTTCAAGTGATGCCCCTGCCTCACCCTCCCAAAGTGTTGGGATTACAGGTATGAGCCACTGCACCTGGCCATAAATAAGTTCTTAAATACCCAGTACACAATATTGTTTTCGTGTGTTTGTTTGTTTTTGAGACAGAGTATCATTCTGTCGCCCAAGCTGGAGTATAGTGGTGCGTTCTCAGCTCACTGCAACCTCTGCCTCCCGGCTTCAGGCAATTCTCATGCCTCAGCCTCCTGAGTAGCTGGGGTTACAGATCCCCGCCATGACACCTGGCTAATGTTTGTAGTTTTAGTAGAGACAGGGTTTCGTCATGTTGGCCAGGCTGGTCTTGAACTCCTGATCTCAAGTGATCCCTCCGCCTCGGCCTCCCAAAGTGCTGGGATTATAGGTGTGAGTCACCACACCTGGCCATGATAATGGTTTTTGTTAGCTACCGTGATTTTAAAAGACCCATACAGAGAAAAATCTTGGTTCTACCAAGAGCTAGTAGCAAATGTTCAAGTTGTTAATGTACTGTGTACTGGATTGTTATTTTTAATATTGCGCTTCTTATTTTTTCTCTTCACAGAAACGATAGATAATTCCCAAGGAGCTTACCAAGAGGCATTTGATATAAGCAAGAAAGAGATGCAACCCACACACCCAATCCGCCTGGGGCTTGCTCTTAACTTTTCTGTATTTTACTATGAGATTCTTAATAACCCAGAGCTTGCCTGCACGCTGGCTAAAACGGTAAGATGTGTGTCCAGGAAACACCTACTTTAGCTACAGTTATTTGAGATGCCAGGTATGTTAATTTATAGGTATTTTACTTGGTTACCCAGGGATGATTTCTACTATATTTATTTTGAAATCTCCTCTTTTTCTTACCATCATGATTACCTTATTCCTGCCCCTGACACCTTACTCTACCCTATGATTATAAGCAGTGATATGTCTACAGAGCATACTGAGCAGAGTAATCAAAGAAGGATAAATGATATTAAGAAGGAAACATAAAAGATTGGAAAGTCATACCTGCCAGGTTTGGTCACTAGAATAGCTGTGCATTAGCCACACTCCTCAAAGTGGCTCAAAACGAGAGAATAAAGAGGACACTGTACAGATAAATATTACTGCTTATCGGAAAGAAGTATATTAAGCATTGCTGCTGTTCTGTTTGTCCTGTGAAAGAACCAAGACATGCTTGTTTACTTAAATGTATAGTTTTATAGAATTCCAGTTATACTCGTAAGTTCTTAAACTGAGAGTGTGAGAGAATGGTTCTTTTGAGTTTGTTGATGGTAGAACATAAGGTGGGTGTTCACTTATTTTTTAAAATGGTTTGTAATTGTAGAATAACCAGTTTTTGTCAATGCACATATTTTATCATGGATATTAATATTTATCAGGCTTTTGATGAGGCCATTGCTGAACTTGATACACTGAATGAAGACTCATACAAAGACAGCACCCTCATCATGCAGTTGCTTAGAGACAACCTAACAGTGAGTTGTTTACTCTTTAATTTTATTTCCTTTTCAGAAACAAAAATATATTTTATTTTGGACTTCGTGTCTTTTAGGGCAGATATGTAAGAGCTGAAAGTATGACATATGTGTTAGTATTTTATAGAATGAACATTATTTTGTAGGCAGGTTTTCAAGTTGAATAGACATTTTATCAGACCTCCCTGAGAAGTTACTAACATTATAGGAACTCAACTGTTTCATTGGGATGAAGATGTTGATAAATTATGTTAATAAAGAGAGCTTCTAAAGTTTCAATATTTTGGGGCAAATCAGCTATAGCCAGTTAGGGACTATGTAGATATCTAGGCTTTCTTAAAATTACATGAAGTACCTCGTTCTAATAAAAGTTTACTTTGTGAATTTTTAGGGAGTAAACCTGTACCTAAATTTACTCCTTTTCTGCTTCTAGGCCAAAGTCTCTGTTTTGTTTGTCTTTTTCTCCCTGCTTCTTAGATAGGCAATTGATAAAGGAAGTAATCAAGAAAAAGTACAGCTTAAGCTTTACTTTAACATTCTTTTGTAGGTTCAAGTAATTTTGTTAGGTAAAATCTTAGACTTCACAGAATGAAAAAGAAGGGAACAAATCTTTAAATATAAATCTTGTCCTCTCAGCCCCCTTGTTTAGTGCTTTATCATTTACTAGATAGTATTTTTTAAATTAGCATCATGTCTGTTCAATTTTGCTGACTAGAGTAGTTATGAATCCACTGAAAGGAGAATGAAGACCCTGCATTTCTAGCCATAAGAAGTCCCTGTGGTTGTGAGGGGACAATGGAAGATGATCAGCAAATAGTTCTGCAGAGGAAGAGCAAATTAGGCAGTTATACCTCTTCCCAGATGTATACCTTGGAGCTATCTTTTAATCAGTTTTGTTTTCTTTATTATAGAGACAGGTCTTTGGGGGATTTTGTTTTGTTTATTTTTATTTATTTTAGTATCTTCATAATAACCTAAGGATTATGTAAGATTCTAGCTCTTCTGAAATTAACACTAATGTCTTGGTGTTGGTCTAATAAAGTACAATTATAGTCAATAAATACTTCTCTTCTTCACTTCATCTTTCTATCCTAAAAATAGAGAGATCATGGAAGATCCACTTAGTTTTAACATTCTGTCTAATTCAAGAACCCTGTCTATACATGCACACATTGCTTCCCTGTAGCCTCCATCACCCACTTCTATTTAATTCTTGGAGAAACACAAAGTAAGTCTGCTTTTGCTATAGTTTAGCTCTTCACACGCTTTAAAATTGTTAACCATGATTGTGGCTTTTTCCTCCCTGTGAAAATTTTTTGCTTTATTAGTCTGTAATAATACTGCAGTAGTGCTTTCAAGAAGAGCATTGGGCTACTGGGAATAGAGACAGCATTAAATTCTAAGACTATCACTTTGCTTATTATGAAAGTAGAGTGCCTTTTTTAAAAAGTTACTTTTTTTTTGAGACAGGATCTCGCCCTGTCACCTAGGCTGGAGTGCAGTCTCGTAATCATGGCTCACTGCAGCCTCAACCTCCTGGATTCAAGCAGTCCTCCTGCCTCAGCCTCCTGAGTAGTTAGAACTACAGGCACACACCACCCCGTGCCTGGCCAATTTTGTTTTTGAAATTTTTTATAGACATGGGATCTTGCTATGTTGTCCAGGCTGGTGTTGAACTGGCCTCATGGGATCTTCTCATCTTGGCCTCCCTACGTGCTGGGATTACAGGCGTCAGCCACTGTGCCTGGCCAAGTGCTTTTTAAATAAAAAGGAAGCTCTAAAACTGTATATCCAATGACATATGTGTGTATGCCATTTTGTAAATGGCATAGTGAAAAGTCTGCAAGGATGTGATGGTCTTTGGGGTTTTGAGAGAGAACTTCAATCTTAGTCAAGATCTCCATTGTTTGAGGAATTTACTACTCTTGTAGTTATTTTTGATATGACAATAATACTTAGTGTAATTGCCTAATCTAGAAATAATAACTTAATATGATTCTTCTTTTTCTAGCTTTGGACATCAGACAGTGCAGGAGAAGAATGTGATGCGGCAGAAGGGGCTGAAAACTAAATCCATACAGGGTGTCATCCTTCTTTCCTTCAAGAAACCTTTTTACACATCTCCATTCCTTATTCCACTTGGATTTCCTATAGCAAAGAAACCCATTCATGTGTATGGAATCAACTGTTTATAGTCTTTTCACACTGCAGCTTTGGGAAAACTTCATTCCTTGATTTGTGTTTGTCTTGGCCTTCCTGGTGTGCAGTACTGCTGTAGAAAAGTATTAATAGCTTCATTTCATAAAAACATAAGTAACTCCCAAACACTTATGTAGAGGACTAAAAATGTATCTGGTATTTAAGTAATCTGAACCAGTTCTGCAAGTGACTGTGTTTTGTATTACTGTGAAGATAAGAAAATGTAGTTAATTACAATTTAAACAGTGTTCCACATAACTTCTTAATTTCTGCATTCCCTCCCTTACTCTTCAGGGGTTTCCTTTCAGTAAGCAACTTTTCCATGCTCTTAATGTATTCCTTTTTAGTAGGAATCCGGAAGTACTAGATTGAATGGAAAAGCACTTGCCATCTCTGGCTGGGGTCACAAATTGAAATGGCTCCTATATCACATAAGGAGGTCTTGTATATCTGTGGCAACAGGGAGTTTCCTTATTCACTCTTTATTTGCTGCTAAGTTGCCAACCTCCCTTCCCAATAAAAATTCACTTACACCTCCTGCCTTTGTAGTTCTGGTATTCACTTTACTATGTGATAGAAGTAGCATGTTGCTGCCAGAATACAAGCATTGCTTTTGGCAAACTAAAGTGCATGTCATTTCTTAATACACTAGAAAGGGGAAATAAAGTACACAAGTCCAAGTCTAAACCTTTAGTACTTTTCCATGCAGATTTGTGCACATGTGAGAGGGTGTCCAGTTTGTCTAGTGATTGTTATTTAGAGAGTTGGACCACTATTGTGTGTTGCTAATCATTGACTGTAGTCCCAAAAAAGCCTTGTGAAAATGTTATGCCCTATGTAACAGCAGAGTAACATAAAATAAAATTACATTTTATAAACCATTTACTATGGCTTTGTAACAATTGCATACCCATATTTTAAGGGACAGGTGAATTTACTACTTTCTAAAGTTTATTGATACTTCCCTTTTATGTAAAATGTAGTAGTGATACCTATATTTCTGCATTGTGCATTGTGACACACTTGTCTAGGGATGCCTGGAAATGTATAAAATTGGACTGCATTTCTTAGAGTGTTTTACTATAGATCAGTCTCATGGGCCATCTCTTCCTCAGATGTAAATGATATCTGGTTAAGTGTTATATGGAATAAAGTGGACATTTTAAAACTAGCAGAGTTAATTATGTGATTGTGAGTGCCTTGGCTGTTATCAGAATTGTGTTTCAGTGGATATTTAAAAGGAATGTAAGAGTTCAGATACAGATACTCCTCAACTCAAAATGGGGCTATACCCTGATAAATCCATTGTAAGTTGAAAATACTAAGTCAGAAATGCATTGAATACACCTAACCTAATGAACATTATACCTTAGCCTATTCAACGTTAAATGTGCCCAGAACACTTAGCCCTACAGTTGGGCAAAATCAAAGAGCATGAAACTTATTTTATACTAAAGTGTTGGATCTCTCGTGTAATTTTGAACGCTGAAAGTGAAAAACATTGATTGTATGGGTACTTGAAGTATCCTTTCTTTTTTTTTTTTTTTTTTTTTTT